>NC_140704.1:140840000-141440000 GCF_050655825.1 Lonchura striata | reverse complement strand
TTATAAAAAATACTATCAAATTTTATCATGTTTTTGACTATTTAGTATAAGACCAAACAGTAAAAAGCAATAATCCTTTACCTTCAGATCATGACACAGTTTCCAAGTTGCTTCTGTGAGTATGATGATCTCCATAGGCCTTCATTATGCAGCCCTAGAACATTTGGTAATTTTCAAAGTGATTTTGTAGATAACAAAAAAATAAAACCAAATTCATATTTCCTGCATAAAGTATTCATGAAAGGAATTGCTGACACAATTTTTAACCTTAAAAAATATGTTAGACAATTTACTTTTTAAAGAGAAAAAAAACATACCTTGCATCCTTGAATCATAGAATGGTTTGGGTTGGAAGGGACTTTAAAGATCATTTAGTTCCAACTCCCCTGCCATGGGCAAGGATACCACCACTAAAACAGGTTGCTCAGAGCCCCACTCAACCTGGCTGTGAATATTAGAGGGATGGAGCAAAGATAACCTTTTTTTGGGCATCCTATTCCTGTGCCTCAGTAAAGAAGTTCTTCCTAAAATTTAATCTAAACATATCCTCTCTGAGTTTGCAGCTATTTCCCTCTGTCCCACCACTTCATGTCAATGTCAAAAGTTCCTCTCCAGCCCTCCTGCAGGCCCTCTTTAGGCACTGGAATGTGCTATAAGGTCTTCCCAGAGACTCCCTTTCTCCAGGTTGAACAACCCAACTGGAGGTGCTCCAGCACTCTGATCATCTTCACATCCTTCCTATGGACTTAGTCCAAAAGACTGATGTCCTTCCTGAGTTATGCTTCCCCTTTTCAATCAGTGGGAACTTCAGTGAACTGCTATGATTTCTAAAAATTATTGATTTCAGTACAGTCCCTTTCTACACCAGTTCCCTCAGCACCCATGGATCCATTTCATTAGGTCCCATGGACTTGTGCACCTTCAGGTTCTTTAGATGGCCTTGGACCTGATTGTCTTCTACAGCCAGAGCCCTTTTTTCTCCCCTTCATTGCCCTGCCTTCTGTGACTGGGGAAGTGGGGCTGGAGTATTTGGTGAAGGCAAAAGAGGAAAAGTTGATGAGAATCTCAGCCTGATTGATGTCCCATCCATCCTTTACAGTAATCCAAAATGAAATTAATTTTATGGACTACCATTACAGGTTATTGCTTTCAATAGACATGAACAAATTTTCTTTTTTTTTCCCCTCACCATGTTCCTGTTTTGGGTTTTATTCAGATATTTTAATAATAAATATATGTAACAATAATAGCATTAATTAATTGCATTTAATATAATTAATTAAAATAATTTATTATAATATTTATCAATATTTATATTTATTTTGTGTTTAATATTTCATAATGTTTTCTTTGCTGTTTTGATACTTAGCAGAGCCATTTATTCTTATAGGTACTTAATGCAAGATATGTGATATCAATATTCATAGATTATAGTAGTGGAATAGGAAATTCACTAGATGCCAGGCTGCCAACCATATCCTGGACCTCAGCTTGAGTCCCATGTGCATTTTTGGGCGCAGCAATATAAGGAGGTTATAAAGTTATTACTGGACATTCCAAAGGAAGGCAACAAAGACAGTGAAAGGTCTAGAGAGGAACTGACTGAGGTTACCTGGTCTGTTCTCCCTAGAGAAAAGGAGCCTGAGAGAAACCTCATTGCAGTCTAGAGGTTTCTCATGAGGACCAGCAGAGGGGCAGACACTGCTCTGTTCAGTGACACGACCTGAGAAGGTGGCCTGAAGTTGTGTCAGGAGAGGGTAAGTTAGATATTAGAAAAAATTTCTTCACCCAGAGGGTGGTTGGGCACTGGTACAGGTTCCCCAGGGAAGTGACCACAGCACCAAGACTGACAGAGTTCAAGGAGCATTTGGACAACGTTGCCAGGTGCATGGTGTCCTGTGCAGGACAAGGAGTTGGACTTGGTTGATCCTCATGGGTCCCTTCCAACTCAGGATATTCTGTGAGTCTTGGACTTTGAATCAGTTTCCCAGAGGGGTGATAGGCAGAACTTAGCTCAGTATAAGCTGTAATTTTATATAAAGTTCTATGAATGTTTGGGATTTTCAATTAAAAAAACCCCAAAGATTTATTAAAGTTTATTCCCAGACGCATACCAATTGCTGGAATTACTGGTATAACATATATAAAAAAATAAATGCAAAATTTAAGAGCATTTTTCCATTAGATATAAAAAGGAAGGTGTTTTCCCACTTTAAATCGCTCTTCTGCTTATTTTCAACGGGTATTTTTCCTGTGTCTAACCAACACTTTTACTTTAATGATACACTGTTTATGCAAAAACTTCTGCTTCTAAACCCATGTTTATGACAAAAAAATCATAAACTATCAAATGTGGACATTCTTTTTAGAACTAGAAATGAGATTCTGACTAAAGTATAAATACTAAAAGACAGCTCTAGAGAATTTTAAGAGATCTGAATATCTGAGATACTTGGAAAATATTTATCCTCCCATACCTATAAATCCTCACCAGTTTTGCATTCTGACTATCCCATTCTGGGTATTTTAATCATAGGTAAGTATAAGGGAGCTCAGTTGGTTCTGTAAAGTGTATTTCACATTAAATGACAGGTCAATTTTATATTTGAGACATCTGACTTGTTCCGTTTAAATCAAATGCTCAGTTTGGTTTGTTTGCAGAAAGTCAATCCTAAATTTGAAATGATATGACAATGCTTTGTTTTCTTTTATTTCCCCCAGTGAGTAATGTTTTTAGACTCATAATCTTTGGATTTAATACTTAATATAAATTCTTTTTTACTTTTACTAGATTGTAAAGCACTACCATCATGCAATGTAACAGAAATGTTTAGCTAATGTGAAAAGCATGTTGTATTTTTCTGTTTTAACCCATACATCAAGAAAATCTTACTTATTCAGAGTATCAGTTTAAATTGCTAGAGTTTAGTAGGCTCTTAATTTGTGTAAACCTGAGAGGATTGCTTACTCTTGCCATTCAAAAAATTATATTTTGGAGGAATTCAGTGCATTTAAATATCAGGTCCTTATGTTCCTATGCATATTATATTTCAGCATTCAGATAAACAAAAATTTTTTCCCCAATTGAGAATGTAGCAAAACCCAAAAAAATGTGCAAAACCCCCTGTATGACAATAATCAGATCCTTATCAAGAAGAGATGTTTTCAACAACCTCATTTCCCAAAGCAATGACACACCTCCAAAGTCTTGAGAACTTCCTCTGGAATAAAAAAAAAAACCAAACAATAAACCAAAAAAACAGAAACAGCAAAAACAGAGAGACCACAGCCTTGATCCAATAAACCTTAATTTAGAAGTGGTTTCAGGCTATAATCAGCAGCATGACTCCATGAAGAATGTGTGTATCATGTTTGAAGGAAGTATGAGTAGGAATATATAGTAGCTTTCTTATGATTGAACATCTTAACTTGATTATCCCCCTGGCAAGTGCCTTTACAAAAATCCATATAGACTTCACAGTGAAATCAACACAGACGGAATACTATAATCAAGATCTTTTTAATTTCATGGGAGAATTTGTTGTTTGTTTTTTATTTTTTTTTGTCAAGGAGTAAATTTTATTTTTTGGTTTCAATCCTTGGATGTTTCTACCTTTTAGCCCTTCTAAAACCAAACAAATAAACAAAACCAAGCAAAATACCCTGCTCCTATCCACTAAGGTACTCCCTCTCAGCTCAGTTTCTGTCATGTGATGCACACAGGTCAATATTATAACTCATTCTGAAAAGATTCTTTGGAATTAATTGAAATTTACGTTAGCATACGTTATTTTTTATAGATTCATACTCTACATTGAAAATATCTTATCTATTTAAAAACAGGACTTTTGATGAAAATTTATAAATTTTATGATGTCCTGCTGATAATTATCAATCCCACAAGAAATGTAAAACAAGCTAGGAATAAATTCTGAATGTTCCACTTATATTTCTATACAAGAGGTTTTTGAGTGGCAAGAGTCTTTGAAAAAAGACTAAAATTTTTTAAGAACCTGACTCATTTAAATCAACAGTTCAGTGAATGGCCTTGGAATAGGCTGTACAGTAGCCTTTACAGTGAGGTTTTAATCTGTGAATAGTACTCATTTCAGTGTCAATAATCCTGTAAAATAACCATTACTTTCCCGTTCAAAATATTAAGGAGGAATGTATTTTCCCAGAATTTTTCCCAAGTTATTAATAAGTTTAATAGTTCATGAATAACTATAGATTCTCCAAATATCACTGAAATAAAACTCATATGCCTGCAAGTTTTGCAGCATTTCACATCAAAACTTTTTTACTGAATAGATGTACTTCACATAGTTTAAGACTTAAAAAAGAGAGAAATACATTCTAGTCAAAGTTTGTCAATACAGAGTAGTTGTATTATCAGCTGATAGGAAAAATTAGGTTTACAATTATATGGAAAAATACTTTAAGTGTTTGCCTAACACCATTAAAAATTATCACCATCCTCACATCAGTTGCATTTTTTTATTCACAATTCTAAGATATTATTAAGCATGCCAAATAACATTTTTTCATTCTTCAGAAAAAGACTGTGTTGATTCAAGAATGGAAATTATTGAGAAATATGGGATAATGCAACCCCCTTTCTTTATGAAACCTGATGTGTATACAAGCCCTTGCTTTTATCATAGACAAGCAAATTAAGGAACTGTTATTGGAGGGACTAAGAAAAGGTATAGTGACCAGTGAAAGATTTATTCTCTGTTTACCTCAAGAACAAAACTACTGTTGAACAAGGATAGCCAGTAATTTCACCCATACTGAGGAGTGAAATTCAAATTCAGGGAGAGTTTAATTCAGACATGTCACTACTTGTCCTAGGAATGCCATCCCAAGATCAGTGATTTTTCCCAGGCTGAAAATATTTTCTTCAGAAATTTTTGTATTTTATAAAATGGATTTGGTGGTTATGGCACAGGCTGATTGTTCAGGTTTTGACACCGGCTGTACAAAAAACTGTCTCCAGATTGTCAATATTTCTCAGGCTGTTAATCAGCAAAAATTCCCCATCTATCATCAAAGCAATTTACATTTTTACTCCAGTTTGGACCTAATTAACTGATTCTGGGGAAGGAAATGCAGGCCTAAGGATTCTGGATCATGGCTGAGTTCTTCTGTTAAATGGGGAACACAAGGAGTTTAAGCCACATACCTTTGCAAGCCTGAGCTTTGCAAACCTTTGAACTCTTAGCATCTTCTCCTTAACCCCAGGTACCACATCAGGCCCTGATCAGAGGTAAAACAGCTTCTTTGTGTTTCAAATCCCTGTGCTATGGTACAGAACAGCAGCACTTCTGCAGTTTATAGGAGTGATGCTAGAATCCCATAATATCAGAAGTCTTTCTGTGCTAAAATACTGTGCCAGAGAAAACCATGCATAAAAAATCCCTCAGCAAGACTGAGAACCTTAGGAGTCTTACACACTGCTGTGAGAGTGGATATTGGAGACCAGAGTAATTTCCACTTCTCTGGTTATCCTCAGGAACAGGAATTATTTATGAAATATGGCAAGGAGCTTTCTTTGACTCAGCAAGTCTGCTTCTTGAGATACAAAAAAAAGGCAAAATTGAAGAAGAGATAAATAAGCCAAAATATAATTTTCAGCCTTAAAAATGTTTGTTTGGTTGGTTTTTTTTTCATTTTGTTCACTCTATCTGCCATACTTGCTTCACTGGTAAAAGACAAAAGAGTGTGGAACAAGTTCAAGACAGAGGTATATAATAATTTACGAACTGATCAGCAATGAAACAAAATGGAATAAAAATGCTTAGCAAAGAAGTATTCTAACACCAGTTTTGAATAGCTTATATTCTGTCATGACCAATACAATTTTGTTTTTAAACTCTTTGTTACCATCATTACCCCAAACACTCCCCAATAACTAGAACTGAGGCTAAGCATGTTAATGTTTAGCAACTTGATTTGTACTATTGTCATTAATTTGAAAGCTAGGAATTATACAATTGGATTTACTAAGCTCGTGAAGTTTGTGTGACTTTCTAAGCATATATAGAGATAGAAAAATATATATTTTTTCAAATACCCTGTTTTCAAATAACTAATACAAATTCTAACATCAAATCTTGAATTACTCAAATGCCTATGAATGAAGAATATGTCTGAAATGTGTGTGAAGTGCTCTCAGAAAATCAAGGAATATACCATGTTGAGATTTGTTTTCTCAGGTCCACTAAAAAGCTAAAGGTAATATTTACCTTAGTGTAACTTTTGGCCACTTGTTCTTGGTTTCTCTGGTGCCCCAAGAAAGTAATAGATCACCAGAGATACCAGAGAAAACATTAAAGGTAAAGATTTCATTCTTGAAAAAAAGGTCTTAAAGAAGCAAAGCCACTATTTGGTCCCAGCCCCTAAAATGTCTAAACCAGATAATTCCAAGCCTTTCATATTTTAATTTAAGGAAGTTATGAGGGAGATTTTACAGACCACAATTAAATCACCTGTACTAGAAGTAAAAGTTGAAGGCAGATGTGTAAAATTTGCTTTATCATTAAAAATTATTTTAATATCAGGTAATTATTTATTTTTGCTTTTGATGTTTCTAGGATTTATTGAATGAGCTTATATCTATTTAATCAAATTTCAGACACACTGTATTAGGAAGAAAAACTGGTTTGACTAGAGAGTATTGTCAATCAGAAATCTTATATGCATGCAGTTGGAAGAGCTTGTCCATAGACTCTAGTCTATTACCTTACTCTAGGATGACACCTGGATTATTTATGAAGCATTTATGAAGCACTGTTTCCCAAAAAGCTCTGGTAACAGGAATTCTACAACTCTCTTATTTAGGTTTTTTGTTGTTGTTGTTGTTGTTGTGGGTTTTTATCTCTAACATGTGATTTAAATTTCCCTTTCTGCCTCTTTTTTTCTTGCGCTCTTCTGAGTAAAGACTTTGCAGAAAACACTTAAACAAACACTGTTTTCATTTGGAGTGCTAACACTCTTCATATATCCTCATATTCTCTTCTCCAGCCTAAACAACTTCCTCATTTTGGTTTTGCAGAAATCTTATTTTCAGAACTTTTTACTACTCTTGTAAGTCTACTTGGCATTATAACCCAATTATCTGTCTTTTTCTTAAACTAAGACACAAAACCCATTGATACCAAAGGCATTGAATGTTTACTCACAGACCCTTACATATGTCCCAGGAAAATGTTTTTTCTGTAATTACTTCAATTTTAAAGCATATTTAATCCCTTTACCCACTAGAGTATATTTTTCTGAACAATATCATTGCACATTAATTTAATCTGCTTTTCATATTTGTTAATATTTTTTTTCACATATTCTTCACTGAACGGAATAATTCTGGGAGACCACATCCTGTTATGTTTTGCAATTTGAGAGAAATCTGTTACTAATTTTTGAGTAAGTTTTATGAACTGACTTGATAAAATATATCTTTGAAGGTTTTATTTTACTCCACCTTCCAGAATGTTATCTATTAAAAGTGTAATAAAATTAAAATATTTCACAATGGTTTCCTTTCTGTCCAGTAAGACATGTAGTTGTCAGTGAAGTAAATTCTATTCAATTAATTTCAATTCTCCTTATTGACTAAGAATCTGTATAAGAGCATAACATTCAAATATAATAGAACTGTGCTTTTTTAGTGTATTAGCTGTTTCATGCAGACCTATAGTCCTTTTTCAACCAATATTTTGGAAGTGGGGCTCAAAAATATGGTTATATAACTTAGGTTAATTTTCAAAAATTGTTAATAGAAACTTAGTTATTTTGGTTGAGTTTCTCAGCCTATGCTCAACCTATGCTATTGTAGCCATTCTAAAAAAAAAAAATAAAAATCTTTGTTTTGCTACTAGTAAAGGTAATGAGTCTGTAGAAGTCACCATCATGATAGGACCTTTATCTTCAGTCTGTTTATCTTGAGTCCGAGACATGAGCCCCTGTTCCCTTGTTCCCTGGGGCTATCCCAGGAAAGCATTATGAGTCCTGTGGGCTTGGTGAGACCCAGCACCGTGAGCCCACAGGGGCAGCCCCTGGTCTGGGAGATGGCACTCACTGCGCCAAGAAAATGTTGTGGGGCTGCACAAGATAATTAAATGTTCAGGAAAGGAGCCAAAGGTGGTCAAGGGAGGGATCAAGGTGGTTAGAAAAGTAGGCAAATAGAAGGATAAGGAGATAAAATGGGCTGGTCTTTAGTAAGAAGGAGATTATGCTTCTCCAGACCTGGCCTGTTCCTGGTCAATGAGGTCAATTCTCTTTTCCAAATAAATTTCCTTTCTATCTGCTTTCCTGAGTGTGGACTCTATTGGGAATGAATGTGCATGTGTGTAAGTCTGAGTGCAGCAGCTGGAGTGGTCAGAGGGTCCTTGTGTCTGTGGTGCCAGAGCAGGAGAGACAGGAACATCTGCACATGCAGTGTGTGTCACGCAGGTGCCTGCAATTTCCCAGAGAACTTCGTGGACTAGATAATGAGTGGAATAAAAAGGTTGGGTATCAGGTATCAGGAGCGCCATAAGTTTACTCAAATGCAGGAGAGTTCAGAGGTGTTGAAACTGACTATTGGAGGCACAGTTGTTCTGATCTAGCTACTGAGATTAGGGGATCTCAGGGAGGCTATGAGCAAGGCCAGAGATCTAAACCACCTACTTGTGAGCTCCACTCATGCAGAAAGCATGTTTGGGCATGAGTCAAACGGAGAATTGTGGGGACCCATGGGACAGCTACTAGATAGACTGTCTAAGGTTTGTTGCTGGAGGAAATTAAAGGGTCATGTGTCTCTGCATCCATGTGAGCAGGCCTTTGTGTTTATGTCTGGGTATCAACAACTGGAGTGGGGCTGTGTGAATATTTAGGGGTTAATGTGTTGTTATGCTGGTCATGCACTATCCTAGGATTTAGAGACAAGCGCTATTTATATATGTGTATAGTTTCCACTGATGTTTTTACTTGATCAGCCAGGAGAAGAACAAGATCAGATCATTCCTGCTTGTTTATTTGAGTTAGTATACTGTGGTTTGTATCTGTATTGATCTATATATATTAAGCCATGCACATATATGTATACAGAAGGGGGGGGGGGGGGGAGAGAGAGGGAGTATGTCTATTTAAAATACATGCTCAGTCTTACTGCTGACCAGACATAAGATGATCAAGTTGCAACAACCTTGCCTCTCTTGTACTGAAAACTTGGCAGTTTCTAAAAGACTCGCCTTTGGAGAGTGAGGTAAGCAGGAGTTAAAATCTGCATGAACAAAATAGAGCCGATTACTCATCAGCACAAAATACACTTCCTTGGTACAAATAGCTATCCTCATCTTGTTGCAGATTTGTGCCAAAAAGTAAATAAATAAATAAATTTAAAAAAATAAAAATGGGTTTATTTAAGGTTTGTGGTCTTGGATGCATGGGATTCTGAGCTGGACATTTTGCAGTGGCAAATGCAAAATACAGTAAGTCTGAGCTGTGCTGAATTTGAAGTTTTGGATATTTTGTCTTTGCTGCTGGGTAGTTGTCTACATGAACATTGAACAGACATTTTCTGGAATATCTCCGCTTTGAACTGTGTAACAGGTTCAATAAGTAAAAATGCAAAAAGTAGAAAGGACTATGTAGAAAATTTCATACAAAGATGACCCGAAATACTCCACAAGAATAAAAACCAAAAAGAAAGAAAGTTGTAAAATTATCAAAATATGCAGATAATGAGGATTAAACTATGCACTGAAAAAATGAAGTATTTAACTCTATCAATATAAAACCAAAACTCAGTCCCGATTTCTTAAAAAGGTCATGAACCATTGAACTGGACTTTTTGATTCACACTAAGCTATTGAAAACTCCATTTCTTCCCAGAGGAGTAGTGAAATAGGATTGCATTAGCTTTTGATATACTTTATTTGCTATCAGCAGGGATTCGGTAGTGTCTGAGGAGTTTTGCTTTGAATTTTCTCCTTTGTTTACATGCTTCCAAAGGAATTTAAAAAGCCCATTTTTCCTTTTCATAAAGATTTATTGTGTTCTCTGTTAAATCTTGGATAATTGATATCAAAAGGTTTAATCTTCTCTGAGATTTTACCACAGATAAACCCTTGGTACCACAAGTAATTTGGGTTACATTGGGCTGCTTCTTTCTGAAACAGCACAATGACAAAGCCAGTGTAAGAAAAAATGAAAGGAGAAGTCCATATTCTGTAGAAATGCCCCCACCTCCACTCTCCATTGCATTATTTAAACATAAGCTGGACTGATATGTACCTAAGAAGAATCTTGGAAATCAGAGTGAATCTCAAGATATCCCCTTTGCTCAGAATATTAAAACATATAGGCAAGGTTGTTTGTCTTCTAGCTTGGATAAACACCTTCTATGTATAACAGGCAATGTGTGCAAATTTTGGCAAGATGGAGACATTATAACAACAAAACTATGCAGAAAATGGCAATTATCTTCAGCTCATGCATTTCAACAAAAGCTACAGCTGGAGCAACTCTTCAAAGAGTTGGTAACAATATCAAAATCTAGGAAAAGAGCAAATGGAAGTAGGAAGAGGCAGTTTCAGCTGCCTCTAATAATGGTAAAAAAAGATGAAAGCTCATTAATTATAGAATGCTACAAATAATGTAATATCATTAATACCCTCACATTTCAAATAAAACCTGCAAATTTATCTCAAGTCTGGGGGAAAAATGGAAAATATAACAATAATTTCAAATTGATTTGTATTTCAGGTATATGTCTGGGATTCATCTGTGATGAATCAGCTTTCATGTAACAGAAAGATCACTTGAAGTAAATCCAAGAAAACACCAATTCCCTCAGCCAAGCTGAGTGTCAGCTGTTTTCCTAAGTGGGAAACATGATAAAATTACTTCAGTACTGCTAGTAACAAATGCTGTGAGTGAGCATATTTGTAGTCCTTGGTGACATTTTATGACTTGAGTTTAATCCACACAGGAGAAATTAAAATCCATTTAGTTATGGCCTTAAAACTTAGAGGGCTCAGAAAGTTCCATCCAAACATATCCCAGACATACATTATTATTTGGAAAGTTTCCATATTTATGTATTAATTTCTTAATTTTGCTTTTTTAAGTAATTCAATTAAATATAATTAGTTTTTGCTGTTGCTATATTTATACGGCAGTGGAAAATGGGGGGAAAAAAGTAATTAAATGACATGCAAGAAAAAGTACATAATTATGTGCAGCTTAGGCAGCCAAATGATGAAAAGTCGATCATTACAACACTAAAAAGTCTGCAGTCAGTACACACCTTCCCCCCTGAACCAGTGCCCACCTTATACACGTGTAATTTTTGGATTGCTGTGGTGGATACACATACCATAGGAGTCTATAAACATTGTGATGAGAAAGGATTCTTCAGGAAAGCTGCTGAGCTCTCAAAGAAGTCAGATCTGCTCAGAGCAAATTAATTATGTGGGCAACACCTCTAAACCTGTTTCAGATCCCCTAAGATCTATAAAAGTAAATTTTACTGCCCTTTAGAATGTAGGCCAGGAAATGGAACAAAGAAGTCTTCTCATACAGTGTATACCATAGATGTTGATTAAAGGAAATCGCATGTGAATTGTGTTGGATGTGATCAGACAGAGATAATTAAGTTTGTAACTTTAAAATATTTTGTTATTATTGTCAATCTTAAAAAGTCAGTACTCTCAGAAATTGGCTTCCAAGGTCACTGTCTTTATGTCAGCACTGGAGTTAAATCTGCTGGGGTATAAAATAGTTTCACAAATTTGAGCACTTATGATCTTACTGTAAAGTTTCATGCTGGTTCTTTATGGTTATTCTGGAATATTCTTTGGAATGAACTTGAGAATTTTAGTTAGTGGTCTTCTGCATCATGTCAAAGGTTGTCAGTGGTGTTTCAATCATTAGTCCATTTACATACACAGTGGATATGCACACAGCACAAGGCAGGAAACCCTAATTCCCATTTTTTGCTTTAGAAAAAGTCCTGAAAATATATTAAGTGACAACTATGTTACCTCATTCCTTATTCAGGAGCATATGTTTTCTCACTTTCCTTCCTTGTGTCCAGGTTTCTAATTCCACTCTTCAAGATTTCCTTCACATATCATGACTATGTATACTTAATATATTACAGAAGTTTCAGCTGTCAAATTAGTTAAGTTTAACTAGTTTAACTGAAACTGCTGATATTTGGAACCTTTCATTTTCTCCTGTACAGATACAAAGTGCAGAAATAATTTTTTGAATCAGTAACCAGCAATACTGCCTAATCCCAAGTTATTAGAGGACTACGTTTGGTTTAGTTTATAAACTATGCTATAAATGGCAGCACAATCTCAGTATTTTAAACAATTTTTGGAGCATACCTAACTTCTTCTTCTGCCTTCTGTAAGTACACGTCTGATCTTACTGAACTGAACTTTTATTTTTTCTCCTCTTAGAAGTTATTATTTTCTAGTTAATTTTATAGTTTGTGAACGAGAAAAAAAAGGCAAGATCATAAGGTTGTATGTTAAAAGTTCTTCACAAAATACAATGAGTAAATTTAAGTGAAATTATCTAATTGGAACATATAATCAAAATCTAGAAATATAATTTAAATTTAATTCTAGAATTAAACATTTTGTTGTTGACTATGAATGTGAAAAAAAGAGGGTTTATTATAGGAATGAAAAAGATATTTTGTTCATCAATCAAGTTCCATAAAACCAAAGTATTTTTGATAATATTTTAATATTTAATTTTTACATTCAAATTTTGAATATGATTATACTTAAATTTAAATAAACTTCAAAAATATATTTCATCTGCTATCACTATTTCCAATTTCTCTCCAAAAATTCAACAAAAGTAATATTATTATTTTTTAGAGATTAAAATAGTTAAGATAAAACAGTGACAGAGATGATGCCTAAAAATAGCTTACTTATATAAGCAGTGTTAATAGCCACTTTAAATCATTTTATACAATTCTTTTTATGAACTTCCTAATTATTAATTGCTTGCAGAATTTTAATAGTAGACAATAATCTGATGAACATGAGATGGCTGTCTTGGCAATAATAATTTTACAAATACATCTTGAGAAGGAAGGACTTCCTCATGCAATTTTATTGTCAGAATGCTAAAAAATAACAAGCATCTGAAGGCAACAATTTCTCAGAAAATACCAGCCATAAAATTGATTTGACAGGTTTGTTTTTGGCTTGTTGCCCTCAGTCTCTTTAACATCTTAAATAAGCCTCCAGTGTTTCTTCTGACTAAAAGCTTCAGATTGTTCCTCTTTTTTTCTTCTTTTTTCTCCTTTTTTTCCCCCATGCTGGAAACTATTTCTATTTTTTTTCTCTTTCTTCAGGCATGAACCTTAATTGAAAGGTTTGCAGTTAATGTAATCTCACTTCCACCAGAAACCTAGAGATCAATATGACAGAAGGCTTCAATTCCAAAAATAGAATGTAGATAGAATTGAGTTGCCTATATTTAAACTTGCTATCTTAAAAGCTTGGCAATCTGCACCTTAGCCTAGTAAAGGTGAAGGACTGAGGTGCACGTTTGTTTAACACCACTGTGGGGGCTGAGCTGCTCCTTGGCATTTCAGTACTGTGGCAGACTCCACATGGAATGATAGACTATTTTAGCAACATGGTGATGGTGTTATAATCCTCCTTTTAAATAATTGTCACAGGTCTAAAGCAAGTTTTCAGATCAGGCATTGAGGATCAGCATCCTTCTTAGTTTAATAGATGCTATGAAAACCACTAGAGAACTTTTTTTATTTTCTGGAAGACTGTTCTACTTAACAAGTAAATTTTAAATATGTGAAGCACCCAATTCCTGAAAAAAAAAGTGAAAAAAAAAAGTGAAAAAAAAACCACAAATGATGTAAAATTGATCAAGTGCTTTACATTGTCAGAAGTATAAATCCTGTGATATTTAACTGTGGAGATTGTGATCCCTGATACAATCCTGTTTCTGTATCTCATCAAATGGATATATATCACAGAAGAAATTCCTAAGTAAGTGCAGGAACCCAGAATATTTTCCTTCTATATAAATGCAGAAGACACTAAGCTGGAAAATCACATACTGTCTGCTCTAGAGAAGAAAATATGAATTTTCTAAAAATATTTGGAATGTATGGGGGAAAATCAACAAGAAGGGGAATAAAGAGTTGTTTGTACTTCTGGCACTTAGTCAATTACTTCGAACATAGTCGAAGTATGTATTAAGAGAGTAGATTTGGGTTACAATGTTCATTTTAGACATCTCAGTTGCTAACTTGCCTTCAGACTAACTCCATTCTGTTTCTAATTCTAAACCATGTACCGAACTGGATACAGAAAAGTGATACCATTTAGTCTCAGGTATGATGCCAGTTTAGGAAGTAAAGGGGAAAGAATTACAAGCTATTAACTGGCTTTGAACTTACTGTTTCAAGACCCTGCTATTTTTTCTATTTCCCCACAACTTGCAGAACATAATAGAGGAGCCAAATGAGAAGTAAAAATCTGGCAGAGATTTCACACTCAAGTAAAAGCTATGTCTTTATTTAAAAAAATAAAAAAAAATCATATAATTCTACTTTCAATTACTAAATATAGCTGTGGAAGAAAAAAAATTCTATGAAAATCCTACTGTGCATTTGCAAAGTAGTAAATGGAGTGCATGTATTCATGCATGACAGACAAAGGAGGAGGTAGGCAAGGATATGAACAGTTATCAACTCTATTGTTTACCATATGTAATATATGAAGTGAGAAAGAAAAATAGTTACCACATGTACTGTTGTCATTGTTTTTTAGTAGGACTTTTTAAAAATTTGCCTACAGTAATTCCATTGATTTAAAATTCAACTCTGAGCAGTCAGTTGCGTTTATATTGTTCTAACATAACATGATTTTACATTTCATGGGGGGAAAGACTAACATTTCTGTAATAAAAACCTGTTATGACACTCACTAAATTGGCCACACAAATGGGATGTTTTGCTCTGAAGGAACCTTTTTTTCTCTGTAAATGGAGATAGTTCTCCAAACAATGAACTTAGACCAGCAAACAGAGTACTGATAGACATTACATTGTGCTTTAAGACTGCTTTTGGGTTTTTATTTTGTGGAGGATTTTTGTAGTTTGTGGTTGTTTTTTTTCTCTTGTGCTAAAGCAGCAGGATGTTTTTAAACTACAATATTGAGAGTTCACTTTTAATACCTGTGTTTCTCTCTGTGCTAGTTGGAGAGATAAGTTACTCTTTGATTGTTTCTTTCCTCTCTACTCGTGTCCATTAAATTGTCCTGAGTCTGAGTTATTCTCAAGTTTTCAGTCAGCAGTATTCAGACAAGATTTAAGAATATATTTAATATGATCACGTTAACATATATCTCTTCATCTTTATTTGTTCAAATAACTGAAGTATGAAGGATAATAATTGAAAATATACATTTTTGTGTTTTGCATATACTAACTTTACTTTTAATGTGAAAACTTTGAGACTCAGGTAAGTAAAAACCAATTTGCTTGAAATATGCCCTCTAGCTACAGCACTTCCTCATATCAGGTAGAGTGCTATTTCATTGTCATTGAAATAAAAGTTCACTTTTCATTGCCCAGACAGCTGAAAAATCTATTGTAACCTCAACTACCCAGAGTTACACAAGCTGACATTTACATTTGCCACATCTTGGTTAATAAATTTCAGATTCTGACTTTCCTGACATTTTCTCATACAAAGTTACTTTCCTTACCTAGAAGTTCAGCAGGTGTGCATTCAAGTCTAAGAAACTGTGATGCCAAGTTTTGGGGGATGAGGTGTAGAAAAGAGAGAGTGAAAAAAAGACAGAGAAAAACTTATGGAACATAAATTAATAAAATGTGATGTGGATTGTCAGGGAGTTTATCTTTGAAGAAACACAGTTATACTTTGGGCTTAGTTAAAAAAATAACATAAGGCAGAAGAAAATTTTTTGGAACTTCGTTTTACTAAAGTTATAATACTGCTGATGAGATTTAAAGTTCTTGTGTTGTTTGTATTGATGTAATGAAGAGCAGTCTAAGTCAAATGACGTGCTTTATAGTCTAACAAAGTTCAAAGACACTTCTGAAGTTATTGTTAGTACAGGGTCTAACTTGTGTTGTCATATTGATTATGTCTTTCCAATGAAACATACCCACAAGCAATTCTATGTGTTTCAGCTGATGATTCACTTTTTAAACATGTGTTTTGCTGCATAAATATTCACTTTACTGCTTTGATCTCACTAGCCTCATTTTAGGTCTTATTGAAAACAAGCATGCATTTCAAATTCTGAAAACCATCTCTTTGGAGGATCATAGAGCAATAAGAAACTATGTGACCACATTTAGTTTACCAGCATGAATTTTAAGATGCATAAAACAGATGCAGACAGAATATTTCCAAATTCATTTGAATTCCCATATTAAATAAGTACTTGCCAAACTTTTAAGTTCAAGATGTGTCTTCGCTTCTATATGCAACAACTTTTTCAATTCCACTTACAATTTCAGAATTCCTTTGTATCTGAATGCTAAAAAGATAGGGTCTGATTCTGCATCTCCATAATACTTTAACTTACGTCTACAGGTAGTTATGAAAATAAACCCAAGTCTGATATACTGAACTATTTTCCTGATAACATAACTATTTTCCTAATGACATACTGTAAAACCAAAGATTTTATTTTTAGCACATTCTTTTACCTCATTGGAAACATTTTCTCTCTAGATACAATTCTGTAGATTCTGTAGGGATGCTAGTGCTAACAGGCACTTGTAAATCTCATGGTTTCAACATAAGCTTCCACTCATCATATTACAAAAAATGTATCATTTACATGTTGTGCCACAAATTTTAATTGCTTTTTAAACATCCTGTGGGTGACTTTGGAAATGTCTGGGCAACATCTGCTTCTTCTGGAGACACTTCCTGCCTCTCATAACAGATTCCCTGCCATCATCATCACCAGTTACCTTCATCTACCAGAGCTTTTTTGACATTTCTATTGTAGTCTGCAATCAATTTTCAAGGTCCTGTGGCTCTGTAATGGAATATTAACACCCTGAGAGTAGGCTTGCCAGCAGGAGGTGTGTCAGAGCAATTTGACAAACAGAGCTTTGAAGGACTGTGACCTTGGAAGCCTCTAGCAGGACAATCTATGAATTTGGAGTAGCTGTCAGATTGAATTGCAAGAGGGTGTATATTAACACATGGGATTACAATGAAGACTCATTCATAAACATTGACATCCTGCCAAAGAATGGATCACACAAAAGTTTAATTAATTTTTATTCTTTTACTATGAACATATAATCTCCACAAATTATCTCTCTTCATTCTTGGAACACCACAATTGTACCATAGTTTTCAAGCCCTTATTTTTTACGTTTAAACTTTTCCTTCTAACATGCCAAATCCTTCCCCAACTGGGCACTGTCAGGGGTCCCACTGATTTTAACAGAAGTAGATCTGCCTCCAAAAGACAGCTATAATGATAGTCATGTTAATATTGGGAATCGCAACACATTTTTTTGGGCCACAGCTAAGCATCTGAAATTAAACTTTTAAATCTGTAATGTTACTTCTACATAAATTTTGCTAGCTTTTCAAAGACTTTCAGTGGCCAGAAATTAAAGGAAAGACCTAGGGGAATGAAAATTAGGTCATATTTATCTATAAACCTTAATAAGATTTAAAGCTTTAACTGCAGACATCCAGCTTTGGATATCTTGGCTTGTGGTTGCAGCACAAACATTTCCAGTATTTTCTGGGAATGATCAGACAATTATACAGTATAGACCATGTGCAGCACTGTTGACTATGGCATAATTAAAGAGAGACAATAAAGCACTGAGTGCTCAACTTAAAAAATATTGTACAATTACTTGTAACCACTGAGCAGATTGTTTTTAGATTCTGTTGAATAAAAAAAGCTTCTCTGAGAAGTAAAACTACAGAACTAAAATATAAATTATAATTACTCAGCCTAAGTATACAATTGTGGGGAATTATTTTCAGTAATTTTGCATTTATGAGCATAGTTTAAAAGGCGGATTCACACAGCAGCAAATTCTCAGTTACAAAAAGAATCTTCCTTTTGCAAATAGAAATGTGCTGCTGTTAGACAGAAGTATTTATGTTCTTTGTGCTTGATACTACATTTTGTGTCCTTATTAAGTGTACAGATAATGTGAAATTTCTAATTCTACCAGCTTGCACTGCTCCTCAATGCACCATAATAAGAACTTATGCATATATTGTCTCCTAGAACCATCTAAGGTATGTAACTGGCATAAAGAGATCTGCCCTTTCCACTGTGTCCCAGTTCAGTACAGCACGGCCTGGCAGCACATTTAAGTCTCACAATTCTGAAGCCCTGCCAGCATCCACAGGCTGCAGCAATAACCATCCTATACCTGATCCAAGGCTGACTGAAGTCGAAAGGAACTATCTTATTGCTTTCAGTGGCTTTTGGATCATGCAATCCTTGAGAGATATACCCTTCACTGCATTCTGACATAATCCTCATATCACACAAGGTAGTTGGACACAAAAGGTACTATGACATCAGCAGTCATAAGATTTATTTCAAGAAAGTTATTGAATTATATTCTTTGCATGTCAAGATTGATCCCCAGACAGAAGTTCAATAATAATAATAATAATAATAATAATAATAATAATGTTATTATTTGCCATATATCTAGTTTTAGCAGAAAAATACAATTCCTCTTAAAGTAAAATGTCATTTACTCCACTAATAATATCAACAATTTTTTAAAAATATTTTTTATTCTGAGTTCATTTCATATCATTTTGTAAATGCTGGTGTACAACCACATAGAGGCAGAGGCAGGCAATGCCAGATCACTTGACCTTCATGGTTCTCCATGGGCAATGTAAAGTTGTATTCCTTTACTGCGTTCTTTTCATCTGTCTTTCTCTTTAAATTCCTATGCTGAACATATATAATTTATGATTAATTTTTTTTGTGAATTCATGGTTCTATTTACTGACATGAAGACTTTGCTATTACTCACAGCTTTTCAACATGGTAATAAAGGGCTATGTAGACAGTTCTGAGCTAGCATTAAAAAAAACACCATTGCTCCATAACTTAAAAAAGCAGAACCAAGATGCTTTTCTCTACCCACTGTACCAATTTGCATTCTTAAAACAGAAGAAGCTATTTTTTATTAAAGTATATTTCAATTAATGGCACATAACACAAGTTAGGAAAGAATTTCTAAGATAATTTTTAATAATGGTGTATTAACAAAAAAAAACATTTAACTGTTTTACTTTTCTTTGTAATCCTATAGTCCTTAGATAAGCCGCATCGCATCAAAAGAGGAGAGAAAAAGTGAAACAAAATGAAAAATGTTGAATCTTTCAATGGCCTTGAGTCATGTGTTCTGCAATACATTAATGCTTCACTGCACCATTACTCCTTATACTGGGTTTTTATTTAAAAATAAATCCAGAGATAACTGAAATAAGAAGTGGAAGAAGAATTGTAGTGAGAGGAGCTATTGAAATAGAAGGAACAGAAGGTTGTGGGGGATAAAGGACAGCAAGGCAACAGAGAGGAGTGTGGAGGAGGCTGCATATTTTCCATCACACTAACTGGATATTCAGGTAGTTGGCACCAATCACTATGAACTCTAACCATGTTCTTATGCCTAACAAAATTTAATAAATCAGAAGATTATAAACATGGAAATACTGTAACTGACTATTTTTTGAGATAGCGCCAGAAATTCTACTCCCTGATTGCAATCACAGTTTCAAGTTTTATTATTAAAAAAAAAAAAAAAAAGGGAAAATAAGAAAATAGAAAATATTTTTTTTCCTCTCTATATGTAATGGGCAGCTTCAGTACAGTTTTCATTAATACAAAACTTCTTCAAATGTCTAGTTTAAATGTACTTCTTGTAATACCATTGTACTTTGCATTATTTACCTTTTCTCCCTCAACGTTTATATAAGTTCTCATTTCAGTCACTTTGGTGTGGAAAACAACCTGATACTTCTACAATGAAATTACTGACTTGCCAGATGAGCAGACAGAAGCCAGTATTGTTTACTTTGACTTTGGTAAAGATTCCAACACTGTCTGCCACAAGATCTGCAGAGAAGCTGATGAGGTATGGGGTGGGCGGGCAGTCAATGAGGTGCACTGGAAATTGGCTGAATAGCTGAGCCCAGAGGGGGATGACCTACAGGGCCAGATCTAACTGGAGGTGTCACCAGTGTAAACTCTTCACTATCATCTATACTGATCTGGGTAATGGGGAAGAATGTAATATCAACAAGTTTGCTCTTGATGCAAGACTGACACACCAGTGAGTCATGCTTCAATCCAGAGGGACTTCAACAGGTTGAAAAAATGAGGGGACAGCAACCTCATCAAGTTCAATAAAGGGAAGTAAAAATTTCTGCACCAGGGTATGTTGGGGACAGCTGGAGAGCAGCTTTGCAAAGGACCTCAGTGTCCTGGTGGACAATTCAGAGGACTACAGAAACCTCTGCAGTGTGTGACCATAACTCCAATAGTTCAACATACCTGAGTTACTCTTTTCCTGTATTGTCATATATACAGCTTGACATCGTGACTCTAAAACTGCTATTTGAGTTATTGAAAAGTTATTGAAATCTCATTCTGCTCTAAGTGATATGAAATAGGCACACATTCTTCTTTGATCACAAATATATTTGTACATCTACAGGGGACAGACTAACCTTATGACACATGTTTACTATTAACATCCTTTGGGAAACAACACATATGACATTGTCTCAGTTTGAAGCCAAAAATGTCTACCAAATGCAATCAGTTTTCTTTTTTTTCCCTTCATTTCTTTCTTTCCTTCAGTATATTTTTGCAATCAGTCACATGTTCTTTAAACAAATCAGGGTGCAGACTTTCTTTTTAAACACATCTCCTGTGATCCTGTCAAGGTCAGCCTCACTTTTGTTCTGTACATCTCATTAGGGATACTGGAGAAGTTCAAGTCCTAGGAATGCAAATGCAAGAAAGTAACCTACCCTCCAGTTATCTAAAAGTTAATGATTAATTTTTTGCAAAATGCCAAATGCTTACATGAACAAACATTCACTTCTGTTATTTAGTACCATGCTACGTGTACAGTCTAACACTTTAAGTAATTCTCTGCAACAATTTCCAAGTCATGTGCAAGGCTGTCTCATGGTAGCTCTCACTGATAGCCTGTATAAAACAGTAAGGTCATTATGGGAAAGGAACCTGCTGTCCCTTTACCATAATTTGTTTGTCACAGGAAATATGCACAAAACATCAGGATTGTAAAACTCTCATACAGAGTGTGTTTATTTGTATGTCCCATGAGGATAAGAAAAGCTTATTTTCTGAACAGCAGAAGTATCTGATGAAAATCAGAAACATAGAAAGAACAACAAAAGAATTATTTATTTTTAAATAATAACATTAGATTCCTAAGTGAAGTTTATACTGAAAAATCTGTAAAGAAAAATAAGATAATTAATTTGTGTATATCAACATATTACCTGTCTAATTTTTAGAATTGCTGAAGCACTATTTCAAATGCAATTGCAACAGAACAATTGTGATTGCAGACCTTATACATTTCCTACAGTAATTCCTTTTTTCAGCATTTGTAATGGCCCACATTACCACCATAATATTTGTGAGAATTATGGCACTATGAGTTTCCAAAATAATTGTGTTTTAGACATATGAAGCCTCAGAATAATTCCATGTGAGATAAAGACAACTAAAGGCATGTTTTCTCTCTTATTCCTGGTGTACATACAGACACTATTTCAAGCAAGTTGAAGGTAGCCTTACTCACAGCTTGACAATTGAAATATTGCTGGATAGAAGTTAATAATTAGAAAGTATAATTTTAAGTAAAATTGAGAAAATAGTTTAAATATATAATTTTGTATTTTGATGAACATAATGGCTTTCATTTAAGTAAGTTATGAGTAAATTTATGCCTATTTTAATCAGTATCCTCTTCTTCTGGTTAGCTTAATTAGGCTAAATCCATTTTGTAGACAGCACATAGGAGTGACAGGTGAGCGAAATCAAGCTTTAGTTAACTTTAACTCTGTTTCTGGCATTGACATTACCATTCCAAGTGAGAGGAGAGAGACCTATAGGAGTGAAAGAGTGAAAAGTCTTAAATAACTGAGTTTTTGTCATATAAAAATCTTAGAGGAAAGTTTTACTCTAGGCTATTTTATACTACTCATGATCTTATTATTCCAAAATATAAGAAATACCTGTCTAATACCAAATTTAAAATGCAGTGACGGGGTCATCTTGTTTCTAGTAGCCTCCAAGTTTCTTATCTCTCTCAACTGCATAACTATAAAAAAACTATTTTTATGTTTTCCTACAGCTGAACATGAAAGCCTGAAACAAATTACATTTCTAGTTTCATTTTTCTGCAAATTAATAGCTCAAATATTTGTGGGAAATAAAAGTGCACAATAGAAATTTGTGTTGTTTTTTTTTACCCTGAGAACTAACATAAAGTCATGGGTTTTAAGTCAAGGAGGACAGAGGGAACAAATCATCCAACTATTTCATTTATTTCCTCAATGATGCCTTCTTCTCTAGATCAAACTTGAGAACTTTCAAAATGGACTTTTAGCAAGACTAAGTGGAATACCTATATAAAATATACATAAGCATAAAAAGGATTTTTTACTTTTTCAGAAACATTACAGGTCAAAAAACATCAAATAATATCTTCCAAATACGAATGTTAAACACAAATCTTTCACTTTGTGATTTGACTTCAAAGAAGCCTTGCAGAGTTATATCAAAGAATCACAGAATAAGCTGAATTGAAAGAGACCCACAAGGATCATTGAGTCCAGCTCCTGGCCCAGCACAGCTCCATCCCCAAGAGTCACACCGTGAGCTTCAGAGCATTGCCCAAACACACCTCGAGCTCTGTCAGGCTGGAGCTGTGACCACTTCCCAGTGCCAAACCACTCTGTGGGTGGAGAACTTTTTTTAATATTCAACCTAAACATCCCCTGACACAGCTTCAGGCCATTCCCTTGGGTCCTGTCACTGCTCACCTCAGAGATCAGTGCCTGCCTGTCCTCTTCATCTCATGAGGAAGATGTAACTGCAATGAGGTTTCTCCTCATTTTCTTCTTCTCCAGCCTGAATGGAACAAGTGAGCTCAGCCTCATATGGCTTCCCCTCAAGCCCCTTCACCATCCTCATGGCCCTCCTTTGGACACTCTCCAATAGCTTAATGCCTTTCCTAAATTGTGATGAACTAAACTGCTCACAATATTCCAGGTGAGGCCACACAGTTACACTGCATATTGTTCTGAAAGAGTTATTAGCCTAAATAACATGACCAACCTGTATCATGATTACATGCATGATATATTTTGATAGTAGCATAACAGCTGCTTGGCTGCTGTTATGATGTCAGTGCAGTAAAATTGGGATTTTCTTGGCTCATCATTTTAATGTGAAGCATTTTTTCTGGGCATAATCCTGTCAAGGAAAACAAGTGGCCACTTGCATTGTTTTGTTTGAATGGAAATAAGGGGAAAAACATATGGCTAAATCCTCTAAGGAAGAAAAATGGGGTTACTGAGATATATGTCTGGAAGAACTCCAAAACAGGTCCATTGGCAGCAGGCAATATCTCTTTTGAAGAACCCACCATGGCCCAGATATTCCCACAGAATATTTAATTTAGCTTGTGATTTTGATGACCACAAAGTTTTGCTTATGATCCCTTTTGTAATATTGTCTACAATGCAAGAATACTTAATCATGATGTATACTTGTATATGTATATACATACATCCTTACATATGTATCCATAAATGTACATAGAAGCACTTTCTTTCTGTTACTTTATACTGAATTTTTAACACAAAAATAAGATTATAAAAATTCTGTTGATATGAATCATACATACCCTAATCTGTAGGCAAATTTGTACGTAGATTTTTTTTTTTTTTGTTGCACTTAAACATTTTCTTCCAATCAGTACAAACTCTATATCTGTAACATTCTGGTCCTCTAATAATCCGTCATACTCTCAGGAGCAATAGAAGCTCTCTTATTTATAACCTTTTCAAATCATAACTACAGTCCTGTTTTCAAGCTGTGTTTTGACTTCCAAGTCTTCTTGCTAGCAGATATAATGCTTTTCTAGCCCTCTGCTTCTCACTTTGATTTCAGATATTTCTTCTAACACCTAAGACACAAAACAGAAATTTTGAAACCAAACTTTTGACCAACTTTTGTTAGTCTTTCTTTGAATAAATAATAGTAACAAATAAATGCAGCACAGATCATACAAGTAAGCTTAGATATGAATGAGAGTTTCTGTTTAGAATTTCCAATAGGCTATGGTTCCAATAGGCCTTAAAGATTATTTTAGTCCCAAGACCATACAGAAAATTTAACATAATTTAATATAATCATCTTGGTGGATAAATCATAGTATCTGTTTTTCCAAAAAGAGAGTGCCATGGAAGTAATTGAAAAAGAGAGAGGATACTGATTCTGAAACAGGTTAAGTTTATTAATGATCTTAGGTTCTTCTCCCTGCTGAAATCACTGTAATTAAGTTGTGCTAACCACTGTCAACTTGAAATACATTGAAACATTGAAACATTTTAGAGAGGAAAAGCTTAATTCAAGCAAACCTGGTGAATAATATTTAAAAGATTTGGACTTCTTTTTCTGATACCACATTATTTAATTATTTTAAATTATATGGACAGAAATATTCAGCAAACCCACTGATTGGATTGTTTGTATATCTTTTAATTCTGTGAAAAAATCAGATGATCTGCCTGATGCTGATTGTCACTGACATTTGATTTTAGGCCTTGTTGTTACATTTTTAGAGCATTTATTCAGTAGAATATTATTATCTTTGTTATTGCTATATAAGGAGACATTACTTTTACAAATGACTGTTTCAACATTATAAATAGCTTCACTATGTTACAATTTTCCCATGAGTATCCTCACTATTGAGTAAATTGACCTTATACAGGACAGTAAGTCATTCATGACTGGGAACCTTAAACTACAGAATAAATTTGGAATCACTCAGTTCCCAACTAGACACTCTGTATTTAGCTTCAACATAACCATAAAAATGTTATATAAAGCATCCAGCTGAGATCTTAATACAATTAGTCTCTAGTCAAATCTGTATTTCATATATTCTGCTAAACTGCACTTCCATAAATGAACTCTCAGTGTGGGAAAAAAAAGTACTGGTAGAAGACATATTTTGAAGTGTAACCTTTGCTATGTAGAATCAAGTGGTAATTATAAAGGCTTCTTCTTAATTTTAGTAATGAACCTAAAGTTCACAGAAAGACAATGTTCTAGTAACAGTTTAGTTAACAAATAGCTAAAAATGAACATCCTTTACTTCATCTGCATTTTAAGAGAACAACGAAAATTAGGAAAACTATTCACTCTCCAAATTCCTTCTGTCATTTGTCTGGTGAGATTTCTAGTATGAAGAGTAGCTACAGAGCAGCTTTGTGATATGTGCTTCTTTTGAAAGACAAGGAATTAAATTGCTAACATGTTTTGGATCAGTACTATCCTGAGAAAGGATAATTGCTGTGATGAAAAAGGGTCATCAAGCTGTTCCTGAACCTCAGAACATTAAAAAAAACATCTTGCTGAGTGTTACTTTATAACTATTCAGATTTATAATTGATGCTGCTAAATGAGAAAGATGAAAAGATAAGCAAATATTTTCAGTATTATCTTATGTATATCATGGTCTCAGCTCCTCCTTTCCCCTCAGTATAACACAACTAAATCACAAGTAAATGGGACTACTGCATATAATCCTGCAAAAATAATTAATCCTTTAGGGTCTTCTAGGTTATCATCCTTTTTTTCCTATATGCAAACCCTTTTCTTAATGTAAAGAAGAGTAAAGTCACTGCAGCAAAATAATTATAGTCCTTCCATACTTTAACTTCTCTATTCCCAGGTCTCGTTATGTCTGTGGTCACAGATGGCTCCAGCTTCTCTTGCTAACCACCAAAAATCTCTTTCTTTATGAAGCACCATCTGCAGTGGAGACTAGAAGTGTAAAACAAGAGAGTAGTCAGAAATATACTGGCCCCTACAGAGATTTGACACTGTTGCAGTGGTCTGGATTCCTAAATCGATGATGCTACTGTCTAGACCTAATGAGTTCTCCGCATCTCAGTTGGGAAGACTATGAAATGGAAGCTTCTCCAAACCTGGCTTGTGCAACAGAGTTTCAGATGAATTCTAAGCTTTGGTTCAAGTACATCTTCTCTTCTGTGCAGGCTGTCAAACTACTCAAAGCAGGTCCCATTCTCTTCTTCAGTTTACCAGACAGTAACTTAGCAAAAAACCCATATAAACTTAAATTACCCATATTTCTAGAAGAGGAAAGTAGAAAATGAAAGAAAGAAAGAAAAGAAAGAGAGAAAAGCAAGGTATAGCTACTGCCTCTTCGACACTGGTGTGGTCTCTGCTGCCATTCAATCCAAGCACATTAGGGATACAGCCTGTGCTTGCCTCATGCTTTGGCTTAAGGACCCTTTGGCTTTCCTGAGCCCTTCCTCCAGGTGGGGCTTCCAGCCTGGTGGCCACTGGGGAGCTGGGTTAGGAGCTCCAGGGACAGGTCTGGAGCACTGCCTACAGTGTGCCAGGGCTTGGTGGCCACTGTGGGGCTGGGCTCTAGGATGGCTGGGGTGGGATTGGGTGTGTGGAGCAGAGCTCTGTCTCACCAGGGCAAGACTTGACCACTGCCTTCACCCAAATGCACACCTGAAATATTTCAAGACAGAAACCATTCCAGTCTCTCACACTGGTTTTAAAGGAAAAGAGAGCCAGGATTTGTATGCTTCTCATCCCTGAAGATTCCCACTGCAAAAGTGACCAGAATTTTGACAATACCTGAAATCAACATCATACTAATGGCTCCAGAGAGAGTATGACATGACCTGCATCAGATGAAATACAAAGTTACTCTGTAGGAAGTAATTTAAATCAATACAAAACAGCTCAGAATTCTGAGAGAGACTTTACCATTTTACCTGTTCTCTATTGATGTACTACTAAAGGAAACTAAGTAGCGCATCAATTCACAGTTTTAATTAGGATGCTGGGGCCTGAGGAGACGTCTGAAATTTTTTTGATGGGACAAGAAAGTATTAAGTCTAACAAAGGAAGAAACAGAGCTAAAGGAAAATCAGTGTCAAGAGAGTAATAAAAAAGTTAACAAAATCACCAGAGCTTGAACAAAGAAATAGAAGATAGTACAGGTGAAGATCAATGTCTCAAGGCAAACAGAAGGGAGAAAATGGACTGGAGATATTGACAATAAAACTTTGTGCCTCTAGTTATTTTTTTAGGGTAGTTGTAATTTCATATAATAAAATTGCAAATATAAAAGAGGAAAAAAAATTGTTAGCTGAAAAAATTTTTTCTCCTAAGTCTTTGTGACAAGTTTTCCTTAGGAAATTGTATTTGAAACCATTAGACATTTTTGGACTGTAGCCTTTCCTGCACTGGTGAAGATGATTGGGGTAAAAAGGTGACAGAAATAAAAAATATCTCAAAGTAGACAATTAGCTAATTGTTGTTAAAGCTATTTACTAAATTATCATTAAGACTTCCAAACTACATTTACTGATGATAAGAGTGCTCAAGGTTTATGTTTGTGTGGCCAGAAGAATGCTATGGATATTATCATTCCTCTGTTGTATTTTGAAACTATATTCCAAGGGTAATAAATATACTTAATTTTTATGAATAAATAGTAGAGACAGTTTTAATATACCACTAACTACTGTAAAATATGTGCATGTATAGATTTTAAAAGAAAGTTTATTTTCAACAATAAAATATTGAACATTTTCTGAAATTTATTTTTAAATTAGCAGAAACTACTATAGGATAGCAACACATTAAATCAAGACCTACAAGGATAAAAAATTTACAAATCATGCAGTTTCAATGATGTAAAAACAATTTTATTTCAATCAGAAGGATTGCTACAATTAAGTAGAATTAGAAAAGATTTTTGGCTTTCAGCCATGAAATAAAAACTATGGGAGAAATTATTTTGTTTTCTTTTACAACAATTCTATAACAAAAAGATTATTTTCCTTTTGCCAATATCTCTTAGAAAAGAAAACAAAAAGCAAGCACCAAAATAACCCCAAAATAAAATGAAAAATTAACCCCTACCATTATTATAATGTGTCTCAAAAAAGAAGCAGTGCTAATAGAATCCATTAGTGTCTTTGATAATCTCAGTTTCTATTGTCATAAAGAAAATACAAGTACAGTACACAAGATGCATCACAGAATCACAGAATCCCTAGGTTGAAAGAGATCTTCAAGTTCAAGTCCAACCCAGCCCTAGCACCTCAGCTAAACCATGTCACCAAATGTCACATCCAGTCTTGTTTTAAACACATCCAGGGATGGTGACTCCACCGCCTCCCCATGCAGACCATCCAGTACTGTGTGCATCTGTTCCTTTGATTTTCAACATTTTCTTCAACAATTAATTGCTCATATTATAATGATTTGAAGATCAGCTGCTCTTAGGTGTTGTCAAAATTTATTGCATCAACTGCAATTGGTTGTTGGTTAAACTGGAGATGGATCCAATGATGATCTAACACTCTGTTGAACAAGGTCGTAAGATCCAAGAACAGTTTAGGTCTGTTTCAGCACCATCAAACAGTTTTAATTTGTCATTAAAGACTCATCCAGTGCAGTTCTAAAATTGCAGCTGGTCCATAGTTAATAATTAATGGGATTTGCATGCAACAATTTATCAGTGGGAGAAGAGGATAAAGAAATGCTACCTATAGCATGAGCATGGTGATTTTATTCTGGAGGATGGTTTAAAATCTTTTTTCTCTTTTACCCTCTAAATGCTTCTTTAGAGTCTTGTTTACAAGTTGCATTTACTTTTGAAGCATATGTCTATATAAATTTTTCATTATTTCTTTCTTTTTTTTTTTCCTAATTTAAAATATTTACCTTGCAGACAAGACTGCATCCTGTATTGCTATGAGACTTTTGCTCAAAATAAAGTGGTGAGTGCGCTCACCTTTGGAGGATGAGAAATGCATCTCCAAATGGGGCAAAAAAAGCTCACAAATAAAGTAAAACCCTATAGAAGAATAATAGCTATAGGTTTGGTTTATTTTAAGTCATATATAATAAGGCTTATATACTGGTTTAGTTACAATTGGACCAAGGAAAAAACAACATCAAGTCTTTGAAGTCTCTCCCATCAAGTAAAACCTAAAAACAATTAATTCTCCACTCCATTTCCCTAAACCTTAAAGGAATTAATATACTGAAATAGCAAGCAAAATATCAAAAAATTACATTTTCCTTTACATTCACATTTACAGGAATCTGTCTCAAGTCCATTCAACAAAGAAAATCCTAACTGGCCTGAATCAGATTTTACACACATCTGCCCATGTTTTCCTACATGTTTTATATGTTTGATTCTTACTCCAGGTTTTTGATGGAGAAGTAGAAAATCCTTAGCTTAGTGAAAGAGTTCTTTTTCCTTTATTTTGTGGTCCTTTCTCTTCTGGCCTGCTTTACTGAGTGTTTGGTAAGGCTGTTTCTTGGATCTTATTTTTAAATGGCACCAAGCCCCCCATTCAAAACATTTAATGATTTCTGCAGGAGAACTGTTTGACAGGCTGACCATCCAAGAGAGAATTAGTTGCAGTTAACGTCAAATCCTTTTCCTGATAGCATGATTTGCTTCTTAGAATAGGAAAAATCAATTATAAATTAGTTGGCTACAATAACACAAGGCTTTAGTTTTAACTAATCAGGAGATTGGGAGATATCTTTACCTAGTAATATCTTTCTTAGCACCAAATACCCTTTCTTTTTTGTC
The DNA here is from genome assembly GCF_050655825.1 of Lonchura striata. NCBI lineage: Eukaryota > Metazoa > Chordata > Aves > Passeriformes > Estrildidae > Lonchura > Lonchura striata. The sequence goes on along the minus strand of NC_140704.1, from coordinate 141,410,024 downwards.
ATTCTTATTGCAATTAGGTTTGTTGTTTTTTCTTTTTTTTTTTTTTTTTAGTTTTTTGAGCTGGGAAATCTATATTATTTTAGAAGCTTTCATACCTACATGCAAGGCTGGGAGATTGGAAAAAATAATAGAATTGTATTTAATCAAAACAGTCCTCAACTATCTAATGATTTTTTCATTTCTGTCTCTTCTCCATGTCAATCAGAAACACCAGATATTTATCCATCAGATATTTATCACTAATATAGCAACAATCTTTTCATGTTTGTCAGAGATGAAAGTATGGATATGTGGAATTTTAACCAAGAAAACCCAGTAATTAAATTGAGTTTCCTAAGAACAAATTTTGACAGATTTTTTTTAAAGTGGACATATTAATGAACAGACAAAAAAGAGTTAATTAAGTGTGACAATTAGTTAGTACTTATAAAATTGAGCTATTTTAGCTGGAAAAAATTATATTTCTGTGACAAACAAGATTTATAATTGTGACTTCTGTTGCTGTGAACAATGAACAACTGAATCCTGAGCTCAAATTTCATCATGATAGAAAAACATTAAATGGACCATTGCTCTTTTGCTTGTTTATCCTTTCAGAAAGTGTCAGAAACAAAGCTAATATTTTTAAAATTAAAACCATGATTTTTTTTGACCAAAATTAATCAAACATGTCATTGTTTAAAAGATCCAAAGGAGTGTCCATGCCTGCTGTTGAGGAGCGCGTCTCTGTATCTCAGACAGGCCTCAGTTGTGAGCGATGGAGAGCTGAGGGAGAAGCTGTCCCAGGAAGGGCTCAGGCTGAGGGTGACCCCACTCCGTGTTCTCATCAGGGATGCACAGTCCTGTGGGGATGAACACGGGGAGGCAGAGACTTGGGCTGGCAACAGCTGGATCCATCCAGGAGCCAAGCTGGGGACAAAAGGAGAAGGCCACTGGAGAGGACCCTTTGGTGTTTGTTCAAGATGTCCATCCAGGGGACAGGAACAGCCACTCATAGTGCTGATGGGACAGTGGGAGGGCAGGCCACAGGTGGGGCTGGAAGGGGCCAGGAAGAGTTGTTAGTATCCTGAGGATGCTGAGAAATTTGACTGTGTGCATCTGTCATCATCACATTGCAGAATCACTCTTATCAGCCTTTCAGGTATAACTTTGAGAAAGATGGTATTTATGTGGAAGGTCTCTTTTCCTCAGAGCCACACAGTTTTTCATTGGAACACTATAAAACAATCCTTAAGAGATGTTTAGTCAGGGCACATTGACTATATTTTGTGTTCTCTATTCCCTTGCTAGCTAATGGATTTGTATTCAACTAAAGATAAACCAGAAAAATAAAAAGGCCAAAGAGAATCAAAGTATTTCAGTTTACAATGAAGTCTTTAAAAGTACTGTAACAAAAATCTCAGGTGCTTAAAAACACGTGCTTATTAAAAGAATTAATGAAGAGAATTAGTGCGGTGACTTGACTGCTATTCCTCTGAAAACACAGAGCTTCTATCATTTGCCTTATTTTTTCATAAATACAAAAGGTTGGCTCCAGTTTGCTGCTCCATTGGCATTAAAGGACCAGTCTTCAGGTTTGACTGTATTAGATTCCAGTAAGCAAATCACTAAGCTAATGCTTAAAATGGTATTTAGGTAACTAAATAATGATCTATTTCCAAAATTTGTATACTTGACTGCTTAAAATTAGGAGGGGTAAATAAATCCCTAGTTAAAAGACAGTCATTCATGCAGAAGTGGATTGATCTTCAAAACCCCTAGTGGATGTCCCTGAAAAGGTTCAGATACACATGTACTTTGCAGGATTAGACCTTGAGAAGATCAGGAATGTTTCCTGAATTTGGTTTATAATCTTACCTTCCCTCAGTAATTTTTTTGAAAACAGTAACACAAAAGATATAAATGATAAAATATAGAAGTAATATGAGGTCGCTGTAATGCAATTATTTAAATTATTTTCTGATCACATGGAAAGATATGGATTCAGATTCATTTGTGTGTAGGGTTCATTTCACTCAAACCTACGTATCCTAATGTAGGTCCCTCATTTGGAATTAGTTACTTAGTTTCCCATTACAGATAACAATGGTCTAATCATCATATTCACTAGAATTTAGTATTAAGTTCATTGTCCAGATGTAGAAGTTCAATTTAGAAAGAAGTGAATTATACCTTAATTTCCACTCTGATCCATTATTTGCCAACAGGAGGGACTTCAGGTGATTTTAACATTGCAGTCACCAGCATTTAACCAGATTAACCCAATCAAATTATAATACTTATAATTTAATGAAGTTATTCCTCAGTGACAATGGTATGAGGAAAGAAATTATAGTTCTTTGTGAGTATATAATGTAATACTAGATCTTTTCCCCATTATTTTATAACAGCTTCTTCCAAATTAGCTGAGATAAAGTCCTAAAAAAAAATCAACTTAGAATTATTACTTTTTCATTTTTTTTTACCCAGGTGTACCCTCAACAAGTGCTGAGTATATTTGATTTTAAGTGGAACATGAAAAAATCAATATTAATTTGTTCAGATGTCTTTCTGATTTTTAACAGCTTTTTGATGTGGTCAGCATATGAGACTGAGATAATTTTCTATTAATCAATGCACAGTTGTTTAAATGTTTGACCTTGCCATAGCAGGAATTAAGTACTAGATTCAGCCTTGAAAATTGCATTTATTTGTTCTCTATCCAAATATATAATGGGAAAATGGTGTGATGTAGGGCAGGGATGACTGAGATCCATGAGGATAGCAAAGCTTGCAGTCATTTTTGCCTTGGTATTTGATTTACAGAGACAAGAACAGGTGACTTCTGGAGAGCATTTATGACATGAGTATTTGTTGACAGGTTAAGCAACATAATCTTGTGCAAATTAATGGTTTTCTATGGTCCAGTCTTCAATCTGCTTGTGCTGTTCATGTTGTCCCACTGATATATTGCGTATTCTTTTTTAATTTTTAAATAAATGTCATTATTTCTTTTCACATCTCAAGATATTGGATATGGACACACCTTCCATTCCTAGTCTCCATGATAACCTCAGAGCTTCCTTTTCTGCCGGCTACAATGGCTATATTCCAACAGTACAAATGCTGGTGATTAGGATTTTCTTCAAGAAAATATGTTTTATTCCCTAGTTATCAAAGAACTTTCTAAAGGCAAAATCTAGAAGAAAGGCACTGTGAAGAGCCTTCTTAACAAATCTAGGTCTTTCCAGATCTGTAAAAATGTTTATGATGTTCTATGTTGACAACAGCTGCTGGAAGGGTATGTTTTCTTACATCAGGCTTGCAGCTTATGAGAATACATGGAATATTTAGTTGTCAGACAAAGCACTTCCACTGAGACAAAAACATACCGAACAATATTATCTATTAACAGCAGAGGGTAGCTTGAAAGACCTTAAAAACTCAGTGCAAGAGTAAACAATGAGTGTTCATATAGTATTTTAATTTTATATTAGGACAAATAAAAGACGACATAAGAAAAAATCTCCTTGGATTTGTGGATGTAAATACTGTATTGTTTCCACCTCATTCTTTCATTACAATCTGTCTGTAGAAGGTATCTTATTTATAGTCACGGGATTAAATTGCATCAGGTCATTACAAAGACTTTTACATGGAAGAAAAGAATACAATTTTGTCCACATCTGTGAGACAATTCAGATGACTGGGCTTATACTTATCTGCAATGATCTTACCATTCCAGGATGATTTAAATTAGAGTTGCTCATAAGAAGCAGGGTGTTTTTGCATTACAGTACTTCTGCCTCAATTTAGACATCAGCAAGATGAAAAGTGTCTGACTGTAAATAGGCCTTCTCTTCATGGGCTTAGAAAAGAGTCTTGAAGACTGGCTCAGCTCTAGATATCTACATTGTAGAGATTGATCATAAAAAATATCTTAGCAGAGGGTAGACCAGGCCACAGATTATCTGGCATGATGTACCACAAGTCTATTTTCTGTAGATATCCATGTGTGACTATTTCACTAGCTCGTTTCATGACCATTTTGTTTACTGCATATCATGAGTGCAATTATAATAAAAAAGTAGAAGCAAAAGGACATTTGAAGCAGAGATCCAGGTTTCATTGCAGCACTATTCACATGATTAACCTGTGTAAATAGTACTTCATTTATGTTTATACTACATAAACCAGATTTTCACAATTCAGAAATGCATCAAAAAATAGTGACTGAGAGGTTTTATCTCTCCCACCTCTATATATGTTTCTTTCCGACTTTTGATCAAGAGCTACCCTGTTAAAGGCATACATTTTTTAAAAGTCCTATCTTACTTGTAGTTACCTACCATAAGTTACTATTCTTTATTTTCTTTTTCAATGCCTAAAAGCTGAGAGCTTCCCAGAAATAATAACCTAGATGAATCTTAGGATGTGGAACTGAAACTCAGAGCCCACAAGAGATGGGCACAGTGACTGCTCTTTGTGTTGACAGAAGTTTACAAAGAATTAGAGTACCCGCTAGGCTTCAAAGCTATGCGTTAAATTTTACATAACTGCAGGCTGGCACAGGCTTGAAGGGAACATGGGAAATGTCTCTGTTCCACCTTACTAAAACACAATGGTTACAGCAGATCTTCTTTGAAGTAAATGCTTTGTAGTTCAAGGTGGCTATCTGTGGCATCCTTTAGGCTATTGTTGAAGAGGTAAGTAGCAACCATTCCTCCAGGGCTTTTAATAAAAATAATTGTGATTAGGGGCTTTTAATAAAAATAATTGTGATTATTTAGGCTTCCAGAGAGTACTAAAAGTACAAAGATTGTTCTTATCAATTTAGCTCCTTTGGGGCCTGAAGCCAGTGACACTGGTTCTGTAAATCCCGAACACCTGGAGGTTGGATGATGTCCTGAGCTGCATGGTTCAGCTAAGATGACAGATCCTCTGAGTAAGTATACTGCCAAACTTTGGGCATTAACATTTTTTCTGGTACAATTTGGTTGTCTGCAGGCAGTTTAGGCACCTAAGCAGTTAAATGAGAATTATTGACCAGCTTTTTGGATTTTCACATGGAGATAAAAAATTTACATTTTTGTTATAATTTTTTAAAATTTATTTCTCTCTGAGCTGTTCAGAAGACAAGAAAATTGGGTTAGTATAATAATTCAATAAAGTGACTTACTTAATTGAAAGAAAAAAAAGTTGTCGTTAAAAGAAACACTTTGTGAGTGATCTGAGATTCATTGTCTGCATATTGCAGACATCTGTTTCATATCATTTTCTTTGATACGTAATAAGTATCACTATCAAATTAAAATTCATTATACGTTTTTCCTTTTTAATGTATAAATATATTCATGTGAGCAATATGTACATTTGTGATTTTCAATTTGTGAAACCAGGTTATGTTTGTTAAAACACTGCCTTGAAAACTGTTCTCAAACACAAAAGCAATTAATAAAAGTCAGCAGGCAAACATATTTTTAAAATTTTTATCCCAAGGGAAATCAGACACCTTCTTGAATTTCAAAAACTTGACATGGCTAGTGATTTTTGGATAGTTTCAAGATATCTGACACTCTAAGCCAATTCAATTATTCTATTTCTTTTGGACTATGCATTAAGAATTGCAGTGTAAGTGCTATTGGAAGAGAGGCTCTTAGAATTAATAAGATTTAATTCACTGATTCATATCCACTGCTGTTTTGTACTGATCATTAACAGGATAACTTATCTTGGCTGAACTGCATGTCCCAAAAGAAAATTTCTTCATCCTACAGTGCTTTTTAGGATAATGAAAAAGAAAAGGTTTCATGGAACTGATTAGATTTTTCAAGAACAAGCAGTGTTGTTTTAAAATTTATATACTTACAGGAATGCTTGATTGCTACTTTTATCCAGTAGCCCAAGATTTCCCAAATAAGGCACATCATTTATTACAAAAAAATAACTAAACTAAGATGTTGCAAGAAGATTTTCTCTTTGTACATGTCAGACAATACACTAAATTATATCATAGGCATCAAATACGTGCAAACCTATATCAATTTTGCCCACAACAGAGAAGCTTGGAGTTTCAAATAAATTCATTGGCAGAGAATCTCCCACAAAATTTTTGAGCTTGATGTCTTTTTATACACTATGTAAACAACTTGCCAATGAACAGGGATTGATGAAAGCAGAAAAAAAGCAAGATGGCAACTTACACAAATATCTGTCTATCTATGTATTTTTAACCTCAGCACCAATTTCCTGACAGAGTCTTAAAAGCATGCTGTTTCAGATTGTAGACTGATGATGAAAGCTTGAGAAAAACAACAAAGAATTGCTGTTTAAGATAGCATTGCAGTGCTCACTGGAGGTTTTTGTTTTAAAGTTAAGAGCCTTTTGAAGAGCTACTCACTCACCTTTTTGCAGTCATTGCTAGAATGTCTGCCAACATGTTAGATAATTGTGATTTTAAAATCAATATATCCATGCTAAACATTTGTTTATTTACAGTGTTTCTTTTACTTTATGCGAATCATATTTGAGAAAGTTAAATGATTTATTTAATTGTTCCACCCCACATACTAATTTAACAGCAATGATTGGCTCAATACAATTTTCTGACTCTGTAGATTTCTATAATGATTATATGAATTTCATAGTGTATATTTTGATTTCAGAAGTTACCAGTCCATGAATTTCTGTTAGAGACCCATAACAATAGGTCTTCTCATGTTGAAAAGTGAAAAATTTTAAAACATTATGAGTCTAATGGATAGTTATTAAGCTTGACAGGAAATTATTTTCCCTTTACATGGCAAACTTTGAGACTTTTAATTTAGTCACATTTTTAAATAGAACAAAAAAAACCCAAAAAAAGTCTATTTCATAAATAAAAAAAGGAGAAGAACAAAAAATATATTTAGAGATAATGCATAAGACTATGACTAAAATGTTTTTTACTAATTTTGTTACCACTTTCAAAGTTAGTTCCTATTTCAAAAATTTCAGAAGCTTCATTAATTTTATTTCCCCATTTTTATTTTACTCAGATATTGATGGAATTGTTTCTGTGAAACATTTAAATAAAAAGTGGTATTTTATATGTTTCATTTATAATGAATTTTATATGTTTCATTTATAATGAAAGGTGATATTATAATACAAGTAGAGATATAGATACATTTAGAATTAGGGCAAAATTCTCCAGTTTTCCCATTGCATGCCAGGGGTAGTGGAAACTTGATTTCCTATTTTGTCCCTGATATAGAGTTTTTGTATAGAATTATGTACCTTACATAATCTCTAAGATAACGCTTCATTTGCAAGAAATGCAGTGAAGATAAATGAGCTGCTGTTGCTAGGACTAGGAGGCTGAAAGGCATTTAAGAGCAGGGCCACATTTGGGTTTGGATAAAATCTTACTATGTCCTAATTTGTCTATGACAGCTACTGGCCTAAAGATGTCTTTTGGATTTTGTTTACAAAGTGTATATTCTGAGATCAGCCTGGGAGACTGTAAAATAATCAGAGGTTTATGAAAAGTTGTTGAGAATCAGAGCTGAATTCTGCTCAGTTCTCCCCTGTGGATCATATGAGCCTAAATTAATTCCTTCCTCTGACAAAACATCACAATTTTTAATCTCTGTTTTTCAGTTCCAGTCTTGCTAGGTGTGCCTTCCTTCCTTCCTTCCTTCCTTCCTTCCTTCCTTCCTTCCTTCCTTCCTTCCTTCCTTCCTTCCTTCCTTCCTTCCTTCCTTCCTTCCTTCCTTCCTTCCTTCCTTCCTTTTCTCCCTCTCTCTCTCTCTCTACCCTTCTCAGGTTTTCTGAACATTATCAGGCCATGCACTTTCTGTTTATTAATAATGGGCAAATGTTGAGGCTTATTCTGTGTATGAACAATAAATGAACTTTAAAAGGGCAGAGGACTTAGACAACCATATTTTCTCTTTGTAGTTCATTTACACCTAGACAAAAAAGTGCTTCAAAGATTTAGGTTTCATATAAGATGAAATCCCACCATGTGTTGTATTTTTCACAAGTCTTTAAATAAGGATCAACAAAACATTCAAAGTGTTTGGATTTCTACTGGTGTAAATAAGAACTTTCATCAATTTTCTGTGATCAGGTCTTTGAATGCCAAATGTTTTAATACGTGGTACTTTGGTGGAATACAGACAATGGTGAGCTCTCTTCTTATCAAGCTGGATTCAGAGCTGGGATTTAATCTGTTTTCATTTTAGACTAGATAATTTTTTTTTAAAGTTTGTCTTAGGTCAGAAAGTTAAATTTTTGTTCATGGCCTCATTTACACAAACTACACCTATTAAAAGCAAATCAAGCCCAATTTCTAACACAGACATCTTCTGCACCAAGCTATTTGGATAAAATGCTGGAGCCAATTAGCACAATTTACAATTCAAAATAGTCAAAGGAAATTTTGGCTGTTGTTGAAGGATTATTATGTTGATTGATTATTTTACTTTGTTTTTAAAACTGTATAACTGCATCAAATCAAAAAACAGAGAAAGAGATGCCAAAGATAGTAAGCTGGATTTAACATTTCAGGTATTTTTAAACATTTCAGCATTATTTCTTAATATATAATAAGATTAACAGACAAATATAGGATTAGTAAGGAAAAAAAAGGGAAGCAGACAGAAGCAGAATGCAAAGATAATATTAAGTGAATATAAAAAAAGTGTAAAAGTTTTCCATCTCTAATGAAAAAGAATTCTTGCAGTGGTTATATGAGTAGGTCTATTAGTTACAGAAGTATTTCTAACATACATATATTATTATTTAGTTGTTGTGTCCTGGTATTGCCTCGGAGCAGTTAGGATCAGTGATCTTCATTGAGTTAGGTATTTTATGGATAATTGAGAAAACATGATTCATCTCTTAAGAACCTGAAAGTCAACTTTTATATTCAGCTAAAATTCTGCACAATTTGCAATGACATTGAATACAACAGGAAACAAATTTAATTTTAAGCCTTGGGTTAATTATTCTAGCCTACTCTAACAGAAATTAATGGAACTTTTTCAAATCTATCCAGGGTGAAGTATAATGAAAAATGGTTGTATAAAGAAAAAGTCACATCTGTTTCTAAGAAAAATAAGAGAGGAATAAACACTGTCTACAACAGAAACCCAAAATGCTGCACAGTACTACCCAAATTTAAATAGTGCTAGGAAAAGTCTATTGTGCTCTGATTTTGCTGGCAGTATGATTCATTCTAAAGGGAAGTGTCCAGAAGTGTCCAGGAGGTATCCCAGAGGGAATAAGGAGGGGTAATCTTTGCAAAGCTGTAAAGTTTCATGTACTGGTGGCCACGGTTTCCTCCTGGATGCATAAATATAGGAAAAATGCATCCTTGGACTTCAGTTACATAGAAAAAATACTTCTGTCTGAGGCACAATGCAGCATCTTTCATGCTCTGAAAATTCTTGTGCTCATGTAGCTAGCTCATCAGCTAGTCAATCTCCTGCATCTCACATTTTCTTTTGAAAAGAGAGAGGAAAAACTGCAACATTGTAATGGGAATGTAGGAGCTGGCAGAAGCACAGGAAAGAGAAAACGAGTTAATGCCTACAGGACACCTGGGCAAAACAGGGCCTCTAAGAACATCTTCTGTCCTCATACTTCTCTCAATATCCTATATCCTAGCCATGGAAGCCTGAGAAATCTGGAGGCCATCAGCCTCTTGGATCACATTTGTGGTGAATGATGCTTTCATCATCACGGAACATGCTGGCAGCAAAATCTATCCATATTATGGTATATTCTTGCTTGTTGCATGCAAATTTTTCTTGGCAGAAAGCATGCTGTGGAGACAGACATTCTTCAGTTTTCCAAGGACATCTACTTATCTTCCTTTGAACTCTTCGCTTGACAAGCTTCCTTTGATAACTAAGGAGGAAAAGTGAAAAATACCTATAGAACCCATGACAACAGTAATTTCTAACTTGAATTTATTTCTTTTTTGAATTTTAATATCTTCTAACTGGGCAAAAGTATGTATGTATTTTTAATTTTTTTGCAGAAGCTGTAAAAGAAAATTACAAACAGCATGAACAAACACATTGAGCTAAAACACCTGAAACTTTGGCTTTAGCCTGGGAGTCAGGCTCAAAACTGTTATGAGCTAGAAATACATTTTTAATGTTGGCATGTAAAAGGGCATATGACTGGATTTTGTTGATGTTTAAGAATTCTTTGGGTGTTTCAGTCCCTAAAAATTTAGGTGCTAATACTGCAGCAGGCTTTCCTAGGACAAATCTATACTCACACATATGTTCCATTATTTTACAGAAAACTGGCTTAATCTAGGTAAAGGTCATTGTTCAAATCATGAAAACAGGACAGAACAGGAGAAATTTTTCTGCATCTCGAGCTAGGAAGCATTTTTCACTAGCTTTTACTCTAAGGCTTTGAATAACACGAGTGCAAATTCTCATTTACAATATATATAGCTATAGTCTCTTTTCCCTGTCTGACAGAAACTGTCCTTGATTTTCCATTTCCTGAAAAGTAGCTTTGAATATTTTCATGTCTATTTAGAATATTTGACTCATGTAAGAGCACATCCAAAGAACTGTTATGTTCTGCCCCTTTAAATCTCTTTGCAAGACACTTGTGATAGAGCCACAAAATCAGATGGCCATTGCTATGAATTTAGAAAACTGAGCATAAAACTTATATTGAAGATCTAATTGTATGACACTGGTTATCTGTGTTAGCTATTCATTCCTTTTTGTCTAAAAAGTCGGGAAATAGCTGTTTTCTGCAAGGGATATTTTTCTTATAGTTTTAAGTAATGTTTTGTCTAGGAAAAAAGCACCAATTTTTCTAGTACAACAAGATGGCGCACAGTCAAACTTTTATTATTGTTCCATTCCCAATTATAACCATTATGTCAGTGACAATAAGTTCTAATTTTAATCAAAAATCTCTATGCACAAAGACAAAAAATATATTTGAAACAATTAGTTTTCCTTAGTTCACACAGGCTTAGCTACAGACGTCTCAGAAAGACTGGCATACGAACATCCTGCCATAGCAAAATGAGAAGGGGAAAAAAAAGATGTTATTCTTGGAGATGGATAATTCTTGCTCTTGCTGCTCCTGCTGCTATGAATTCTCTTTCCCTCATCTGGACCTAGCTTTCCCTACAAAATCTGTATTCTCTTCACTCCTATAGAATAGGACTTCCTTTGAGGTACCATGACAAAGTGGTTGGAGACTGAACAATTCTGGACCCCTGGCTTGGAGATAAATACCAAAAACTGCTTTACACATGGTGCTGCTGGGACCTATAGCTAATGTGAAAAGACTCCAAATTGCAAAGCACTAAAATGTCTATGAATTACAAAGGCATCAACCTGGATATATAGGGCTTGCACTCTATACTGTCTTAAGTTGTACCAGATCAGCTTTATACTATACATTAGGTTTAAGCTGTAATTAAATAATTAATATGTGCATAAATGTATGCATATATAGATGAATATTAAAATATAAATATACATATGTACATGTATATATGTTTATACATATACCTAAATGCAAAGAACTGTGAAATATGCTTTATGTCTACTGTTCCAAGTAAAGATCAGATTCAATATTTTTCTTTTTCCCAATACCTGTTATGGAGATTTTAGAATTATATCCCTAAAAAAATAATTTTTCCAAGGTTTGCAAGAGATGAAAATTTCAGTGATGGTGTAATATGGAAGTTCTACACAAAACAGACATGCATACATATAAATATTGTCTTAGAAAGGTTGCTTCTGCTAAATAACTATTAAAAGAAGGACATTTTGTCCAAGTGTTTGGTCTTAAGGTTAGAAAAATATATCAAACATTGATTTTAGTAAGACCATCTTATGGCAATTGCAGTCAATGTTCAGTAACAGATAGCATCAGACACATATTTCAATTTATGTCTATAGTAAAGAGTTATCAGCTACTTTCATACATAAGTAAATTATTCATGTTTCCCTATTTATAGGAAGCCATTGTACCAAGGTAGATGACCTCAGTAAATACCTGTATCTCAGCATCAGTTCTGCACTAGACTTCTGCATCAATGTGCCCTTGAAGCACAAAGCCTTCATGTTTCAGCTCTGTTTTCCAAGTGAGAAGCTTTTTTCTTATATTGACACAACCTTAATGTGTATCAGATGAAAGGTGCAGAAAGGGGAATAATTTTCACGGTGCATAAATAATAATTGCATTTTTTTAAAAAACATATTGGAAAAAAACTTTAATAGAAAATTGTGATGAATGCATTATTTTCTCTTCCTTTCCTCTTTTGGTAAGTAATAATAAAAATTTATTCCAGCTGCAGCATCTGGATTATTGGTACAGTCAGTTGGGCAATTTTGCATTTTCCACAGGTTATTCATACATTTGTAACCATTCCCATTTCCATTTGAATTAATTGTGCCAGATCCTTTTTCAGCAATGAATGCTCTATCTAAAGTCTGTTGAGTTCAGTGGAAAGTGCGCTTCTGACTTCTGTATTGGAATCAAGGCCCATATACCTTACAAATATCTCTTGCAGGAACCAGGACAATCTTCTAATTGAGTATAGCCATCAGCTGGTGAACAGACATCCATTTGCCAATGGAATAAACCATCTGCACCTCACTAGAGAGAGCAAACACGTAAGACAGGACAGTTTTAGAAGGTTGGAATGACTGTAGACAGTCTCTGAATATGGTGTTTATAATCCAAAGCTGGTACAGCAATTCCGTGTTCAGTGTGAGACTATAGCAGTGTGTAAATGTTTTAGAAATTCAGAGATGTTTCAGTGGATTTTATTGCATGAGGTGTTATTTTTGAAAGTTTGGGAGGCACTGGCTGTCAGTATGTCTTCCATATTAACTACAGTTGCCTAGATAATAGGAATGCTACATCATGGAAAAATTAAAAAATAAACACAACCCCAAATTTCAGGAGTCACAGAAAATTGTTTATTTGTTTGTTTCAGTGACATACCCAAAAACAAGCGAGCAAATGAGACTGCTTCCTCCATTCCTCTTCTTCTCAGTCAACAGATCAATGGTTAAGCCATTTTTTAGCATAAGACAGAGCAATGTTCCTTCAAAAGGAATGCTTCTGCCAGAGCTGTCCATATCTGAAGTGTGGAGAGTTGCACAGCTGTGTGTTCCAGAGTAAGTCCCAAGATGTGAGGAGAAAATTGTCCCTGCATCCCCATCTGGACAATGGGAGAGCGGTGACGCCTCAGTGCTGCAGCCAGAGGACTCCCCTGCTTCATGGCCAGTGGGATGGGGAATTGCTGGGCTGCTGTGAGTGCCAGTGGTACCCAGGGCAGTAGTCTGACACCCACACCCATATGAATGCATTCAGCTTAGCGCCGATCATTAGCGTGCTTCTCCTCTCTATGACTTCAGACCTGGGAACTGTTCTAGTGAAATTTTCATCAAAACACATACTGCCACTTAAAGTTATAGTTGATATATCATTGCTACCTAATGGAAAAACTTGTTTTTTGAAAATTCCTTTCTGTTTTCACATCAGAGTATTTAACTGGTAGAGGAAGTGGTGGGTGTAGAGGGACAGCAAACTCAGCAAATGCTCAGAAGAAAATTGGAGTAATTAGCTGGGAGCCCAAGAAAAATCATGAGAAAGTAAGAGCGGTTTTTCAAAAATAAGCGATAGGAAGTCAGTGTGACTTCTGCTGCTAAATCTTTTACTCTCCTTGATACTGCTATCTTAAATCTTTCTTCTGATCAGCTTTCTGTCATTTTAATGTTTCCACTATTGATGATGATTTAACTTCACTGGGAAATATTATTCTGTTGCTAGGAAATAAATGTGGTAACCAGGATGCTATAAAACAACAAGAAGTTTCTAATGGTTTTCTTAAAGCATGATATTCACATAAGTTAATAGTGTCTGCTCACATGGGAAGTCTGTGATCATTAGGTAAAAGAACAGCCTGAGACATTTGTCTCCAGAAATGAGAAATTGTAATGCTTTCTTGCAAAGCGATTACAGAAGAAGAAACGTCTGAGACATTGGCAGGCACATTAATGTGCTGGCTCATATAGTAGGTGATTCTGAGAATTAAGTTCTTGATATACAGGAGAAACCATTGGAGATCAAAGAAGAAAACTACAGAAATAAGCCCTGTTATAGGAATAAGGATTCTAGTTAAGACACTCCCTTTAAAGTCTCAAAAATGGTCCTGATTGAATATCCCTCTAAGGTTAGAAAAGTGATTGGCAGACACAAACAATGTTTTCACATTTCTCTTTCTTACCCTCTGTCTAGTAATTATATTAATCAATAACAAAATATCCTTGACCTTTAATGATAACTTTTTCACAACCACTCTGCAGAAATGTTAGTGCATTCGCAGATACAAGGCAAGAAAACCATCACATATAATTTCTGAATCTAACTTCTGTGGGAAAATTGCAATTGTTTCTGTCTAGTATCTTGCACAGTCCTAGGGGAGTGCCAAGGCTATTTATGTTTTAAGCTTTATTAGTATAAGATGAAGGATTATTATTTTCCTGGAAGAATCTTAGGGTAGGACTTTGTGGTTATTTGCTGTTAAGTGGAATGTCTAAATAAAAATATAGTGGTTAGACAGATATAATGGAATATATGATTTGCCATATAAGGATTTCTTCTTTTCTCTCTCCTTTTCAGTTTTATTGTAGCTGAATTTCCACTTCAGTGTTTGCATTTTCAAATCTGCAATTAATTGAGGGCTCATTTTATTGCACATTTGAGTCTAATTACTTCTTTGGTGGGCCCAATCTGGTACTTAGACATCTAAGTACTTGAGAAAAACCACCAGTTATTTGCAAGTATAATTGCTTGCAATCAAAAAGACAAGTGGAAAGTGACATTTTCTTTGGAAATTAGTCCTACTACATTATCTATTTATTTATATAATACACACAAGAGACCAATTCACTTTTGGACAATAAAGTGGAATTCTTGGGAAATCCTAAATCACTTTTTATCTTTCCTCACTGATGCTGTAAGAAGCAGTCAAAAGATAATATTCAGAGTAGGCAATCCTTGAAAATGTTTGTGCATTGCAAAAACAACCACCATACACATCAGTATGTAAGATATTTAAGTGTGGAATTCCAGGGTTTAAGTAGCTGTTTCTTTTTCTGAATGTTAGGCAAATATCAAATTCTCTTAGAAAAAATACTATGGAGGATAATACTACTAAGGAGTTTTCCAGAATTAGCCACAAGGAAAGAAACCATTTTTATGGATATTTCTTTAACTATGCCATGAACATAATACATAATTACATGTAAAGTGTTTTTTCATAGTTCACCAATTGACTCTGAAATTATTTTGTCATATATTGAATTTTATCAATTTCTTATTCTATTATAGATAAGCTTTCTTATTTTACATGTTATGACTTCCATTTAATCCAATTATGGGTAATTTGATCTACTGTCCAAAGATCTGGAACTGGATCATGAGAAAATAAATAACTATTTTTAACCATGTTTGCTTTAAGCAAATGTATCTAGAAAATTTAAGAATTCTCACCAAATTTTAAATTATTTTTAAGGAAAGATTACTTTTGAAATTAAAAGAAAAAGAGATAATAGTATGACAGATGCAAAATAAATTATTATTGAAAATAAATTATTATTCAGAACCTTGTCCAGAAGATTGTCCTTTAGAAAACAAGCCATTCATTTCAATTGAAATAACAAGAGAAGACAATGTGAATAAGACAGAAGGCATCCTACAGATACATTATTGTTGTACCACTTCTGTAGAAATTACAATTAGTTTCTAAGTTAATCAAACTTAGACAAATATTGGCATATATTATTCTTTAGCAGAGAAATTTGATAACCTGGCATATGACTGTGTCACATATACAGAGGACAACAGCAAATATTTCTGAGGAATTAACAGGAATTAAAGATACATAAAGCTATCTGAAAGTTTTCAGAGTGCAGCAAAATCTTAGCGGGAATTAGGCCCATTGGGTACATCTTGAATACCCAGGTGAAAAATAAGAATCCTTCATTTCCTCTAGGGAAAAAACTAGTGTTCACATTTTCATAAGTTCTGAATATCTGGAGAAAAGCACATTTGCACCACTCTGGTGTTATGGGCACACAGTTCCCTGTGAAGAAACTGAAAATTACCCAGGACCATTTCAGAGAATGACCATCCAGTGCTTTCCATGCCAATTGCACTTCAAACTCATCATAATCTCATATTTCTGTCAATCTATCTGGAGGCAAGAAAATTTCCTGATTTACCTGTCAATGCTTTCTTCAAAAGATGGAAAGACAGGATTATCAAACATAAATTTGAATCATTATAACCTGGATACTACATTTTTATAAGATTTACTAGTTATTTGACCACCTAAGCTATGGAAGAGAAGGTCAAAATTTAGCTCCCATTCCCTATCCATTCCTTACTGGAAATTCTTTTGACAACAATAGCAATTGTTCAGTCCCCACATATCTCAAGAAAATATTTAATGGAAGCTGAAATTAGACTAGAAACATAAAAAAATAGTAACATAAATATGTGATTACCACAGTTTGCTTGGGTATGAAAATGCTTTTCCCAAACCATTACTGGCCCAAGAGATGTTATCAGCTTGTAAGTGTTTGCTCCCTAGAGCTGTGGTAACTAGTGCTGTTTGATTTTAAAGGA
Source organism: Lonchura striata (assembly GCF_050655825.1). Taxonomy (NCBI): domain Eukaryota; kingdom Metazoa; phylum Chordata; class Aves; order Passeriformes; family Estrildidae; genus Lonchura; species Lonchura striata. Next base: position 141,393,362 of record NC_140704.1, on the reverse strand, counting down.
GCAGAGATATATCCAAAACAGTCATTAAGCATTCCTTTTAAGTAAAAATTTTGATACTTGTTTTAAAATAGGCACTCTGGGAATATTTTTGCTTAGCTGAAAAATGGGACCAAATGAACTGACAGATATAAAAATAAATTCGCTTTGTGGCTGACTCACATAGTATTCAGGTTTCATTTAAAATTCGTTTTGAGAACACAAAACATTTCAATTTCATCTTCTCTGCCTCCAGACCACACATTATTGTATGATATGAGACGTCACATTCAGATTTACATATTTTAAAAGTATGGGTGGAAATGCTTTACCACATGCTAATGTAGTTTTAAATTTAATCTGCATAGCAGAAGAAATGTTAAGATTAGGTACAGCTCTTGTATAAGTTTATTTGCTATATTTCCTAGGTTTGAGTGCCTAGCAGACAACAATACATATTTTCCAATTTCATTATTCTAGTACACCACTTTTTGCTTCCTTCCTTCTTCCTTCTTTTCTTTTTAGCTCGTCTATTCCCTCTTTGTATCCTTTAACAGCTCATCATTTAAAATTTCTGAAATAAAAAGGAATGGCTGCTTGTCTTGTACAGCTGCTGAAAATAATTGTCTTTTCCAACCCAGGCTTTCTCCTTTGTTGGCCTCACTGCTTTAGTATAGACTTCCTTGAATAATTAGCTAAAGGTTGCATTCTTTACACAAATGCACTGGCACATAGGATGTAATTTGATCAGGTTCGATCAAATCAACTCTTAGAATGGTATTGCTTCAAGAAATGCATGTTACATATCTGAGTTCAGTTCTTCAGCCCGCCTCCAAGCTTAATAGACTTTGTTGTATCATCTCTCACTGTCATTAACTTCCTACATCTTTTTGGTAATACAGAATAAGGGAAAGAAATCTTAAGTGGCAGCCTTATAAGACACAGCCTTACATGACAAAGGGAGGAGAAAGAAATGAATTCCATAAGTTCTTTTACCTCCAGGAACTCTGCAGCTGATTCCTTCTCTTCTCTTCCTGACTAAGTATATGGAAAGCTATTATCACATCCTGTCACAGTAGAGATGGACAAAGACACCTCTTTCTTCTTCAGCACAATGCTGAATCTTTATTGCACTCAGCTCATATTTATATAGTTATCAGGAAGATAGAATAAGATAGAAGATAGAATATATCTAGAAGGCACCATGTTTAATTCCAGTTAGTCAGCAACATATTGTAACTCAGTTCATTGGTTAGTAATGGTTAGTGTAATGTCCATCAAAACTTTTCTCTTTAACAATGTTTACATATTTGTCTGCTGGGTAAATAGCAATTTTACCTTTCTCCTCACAGGTGCAATCAGTTCCCACAAGAATAGATTGATATGTAAACTGATTCTCATGGTTACAGTTCTTTACTCACAGGAAATTACCAGGCTAAGTTAGCTATACTTAGCTGAAGTAACAAGGCCTGAACCATGTATTTCCAAGGTCTTTCTTTTGTAAGATTTTACCTATATGTGACAACATCCAATTTTCCTTCTGGTGTTGTGTTAAAAAGATATGCTGCAATTAGACATCAGAGAGTAAAAGACTGATCCAAATGGAATGAAGTCAGTTTCAAATCTTACACAGTTTGCATAGTGATGCTGGGATAATCTTCTGTCTTTGCCTAGTGCATCTACTAAGTTTGGCATGAACAACTTTGAACATGGCAATATCTGTACCATATTTTTTTGGACTTATGTTGCACACAATGCCTGGAATATATTTGCTACCTTAGAGCCAAGGAAAACAACTGAACAAGGCAGTTAAGACACTTTAGTGGTGGATGTTTTATTATTTTCCCCTAAAAGGGACTGTGCCAAAATTCTACAACCAGTGTAATCTATTGAGTATGTACAGGTGTCTATGGTTATTTCTTCTCATGTGCAGAATTTTGCACTTCCCCTTGCTGAACTTTATGTGGTTCATCTCTCTGTGAAACCTAAGGAACAGGTTGCTGCTCTATACAGCAGCACAACCTGGTGTACCAGCCAGTTCCCTCAGTTTTGTATTTTTGCTGAGGGGGCACCCCATCTCCTCCTCCAGGTCTTAAATAAAATTTGCAACAGTACTTGTCCCAGTATTGACCCTGGGACAACAGTGACACACCAGTGACAGGACTCCAACTCAACCCTTCCCTGCTCAGCATAACTCCCCAGACCTTGCTGTTCAGTGGCTTTTCAATTCACCTCACTGTCTCATCTTTGTTAGATTCTCTATGAGAAGTTTATTAGAAGTCATGATGAAATTTTTTGCTAAGTTGAGGTTAAATAGCATGAACTACTATCCCCTATCAAAGCAGTACCTCACTGAAGCTGTTGAAATAAGATTTTTCTTTCATATATCCATACTGACTACTCTTAATCACATTCTTGTTCATCATTTTGGAATTAGAGTCCCAGTAGATTGAGGACTAAGCTTAAATATCTCCCCTTAGGATTCAGAACACCATCTCCTAGCTACTCTATCCAAGGGTTACCCCAACTTTCAAATCCTTGAACAGTTCTTTCTTGTTCCCAAGTGTCAGATCCAGCAGAGCACCTTTCTTTGCTGTTTCTTCAGTTACCTGCAAAAGAAAATTGTCTTCAACACATCATAAAAGTCTTTTAAATTACCTGAGTCCTGCTGTATGCCTGTCTAAAATAGATTAGGGTGTTTGAAATTCACCATAAGAAGCAGGGCCTGTGAATGTGAGGCCATATCTACTTCCTGATCAGGATGTCTGTATTGGATTCTAACTACAAAAGCAAACCTGTTGGGCTGCCCATAAGTCTTTACCCATAAGTTTTTGACCAATTTCTGGACAAATCATAGAGACAGACCTTTATGTAATCCAGTTGTTTGACACAAAAGATATTCTCACCTTCCCAAACCTTTTCTTCTAGAGAGCCTGTATCCCTCCACTGAAGCAATAAACCATGTGTGCCTTTCCACACATTCATGTAGTCTCAGTGTATTGCAGTGACAGAGCTGTGCAGAAAAGGAAGATTGAAGGGAAATGGTTGCTTTTATGACAAGCAAGAAAACCAGCCTGACTTAAGGCAATCTTTTGCTTTACTTCTTTATGTGACCAAAATAAGATTTAAAAAGTGGAAACAGCCAGTGCCTGTTTTGTATTAGTATGACAGGTTTAAGATGTAGGGAGTGCAAGACTGGCTAAAAACTGACTAGCTGATTAAATTTGATAGCCTTGTAATAGAATTTTATAAGACTGCAGACGTGTATGTTGTAGAAATGTGACCATGCTGAATAGGCTTTTAGTCCTCATCTTTTTTTTAATACCAATACTGTCCAACCCAGGCTCTGAAGCATTTTCCTTAACTAAAAGATTTGCTATATTTAATTTATGCAGAGGGATAAGCCCTTGGGAAATATCAAATTTTTCACTTATTTAAACCAAATTAATAAAATGTGCACTTTACAGATTGTACAGGTTCTTGCACCTTATCTTACAAAGATTACTTAGAAGTGATATAGCTGAACTGCTTCCTGCTTACTTCTTTTTATCATCAGTACTGTCTTATTCCTGTATTACCAAAACTCGAAAAAGTTAACTTTCACCAGTTGAAGTTCATTTAAAGGATATTTCAGCTCCAGAGCTAAAAGACCAAACTAAGGCTAATCCAATAACTTCTGAAAGTGATACATTTACAAAATTATTCTTTGTAGGTATAAGACAACTTTTTTTTTTTTTCTGTTTTAAATCTATTATTTGTCTTCCATTTAAAACAGATTTTGCTATAGAGGACCACTGTACTAGAAATAACTTGGCACTTAATAAGAGGGGTTTTTTTGGTAGCAACACAGTGTGTTATTATACTAGTTAATTAATATTAGTGTGACAATTAAGGACAATGAAAGAGATACTTTGAGTGACTTGGGAATATATTCAAATGTAAACAAAATACAAAATACTGTAAACCAGAAACTCTATTCCTGATCAATATATGATACTGTGTGTTTTGCAATACTAGAAAATTTAGGATGCAAATAGAGTAATAGTAATAGCAAGAAAAAATGAAATACTTTCTATTTAGATAGATATTTCAACAAGGAAAATATTTAAAAAAAAAACAACTTGCAAATGAAATTAATCTATCAAAATTACTAATAGGAACAAAAAGAACAGAACAGTTCATATTGAAATATCTAATAGACAGAACCCTGACTGTTCTGGACATTTTTCTTTACACTCATTTGTATTATATGAAGACATGCATGTGTCAACATTTTTCTTAATGAATTAGCTAATTAAAAATAGGATATTTTTTATATATATATATATATATATATATATATATATATATATATATATATATATATAACACTTTTTTTCACTGCAGCATTTTTTAAATACACACTATATATTTAGCAAAATTTGAAGAAAATGGGAAAACCTCATTAAAAAAATGACAAAATCAAGTAAAATTTAGAGAATATTTAGAGAATATAGGATGGATATGAAGAATGAAAAATGAAGATATGAAAGATATGGATATGAAGAATGAAAATGCTGCTCCACAGAAAATGTTGTTCTCATGTGTGAAGTAATTTGTAGCTCTACAGGAAGAGTTGGTTTACATTGTCTGGTTTCAGATTCATGGCATAAGAAAAAATGTTGTGGACTGAAATAGAAGCCACTACTTATAAATAGCATATCTGTAGAAGCTCAGGGATATTACTGTAGCTCTGAACATCTCTACTTTTTGGTAAAAAAACAGAGATAAAGGCATTATGAGAAGTGTTGAATAAACTCAAATAACAGTAAAAGCAATTTCTATTGAACTTTCACTTCTCATTGTTTAGATACTTTTATTTCTAGTTCTTACTAGTGTAGAGGGATATGAGTTTTGCAATCTATTTTTAAAGACATCATATCAGTACTGTGATGTGTTTCATGCCTATAGAAAAGTTTATCACAAAACTAAGAACAAAAATCTTCTAGATGCAAACTCACTAATCCAGAAAGAGTCAAAGTCACAATTAAAGACACTGAATAATAGAGATGAGATAAAAAAAAAATTCCATCAAAATAAAGAATCCTTGGTCATCTACAAATAATTAATACCTGAGCTTCAACAGAATACAGGTAATTTCTTGTAAAAATGTGTTTTCACTCCTCCCTGGAGTTTTGCAAATGTGAAGCCTGAAAAGTTTGTGATGAGTAGTTAGCTTTCAGTGATCTATATATATAAGTTATATTTGTCAGAACTGTTTAATGTCTTGCTTACATGGTGCACCAGCTACCAAATGCCCACCCAGCTGCTCTGTCACTCATCTTTCTCGAGGATAAGGAGAGAAAATAAGAATTAAAAGATTATGAATTTCAAGAATTAGACAGGTAGATTAGTAAGAAATTATTGCCCTTGACAAAAAAGACATTATTTAGGGGAGTTAGGTAATTAATTGTCAACTAAAATATACATGTATGGTGAACAATACAAATTAAAACAATACCTTACCCCTGCCTCTACTTTTTTATTAGTCTTCACATCACATTTTCCACTCACAACTCATCTGTGTCCTTCCTGTAGCTTGAGCAGTACAGAGGGTATGGGGATACAGTCAGTTCATAACTGCTGCTCCTTCTTCTTCAAGCTTTTCCTTGTTGCAATGTGAGTCCTTCCCGTGTCTTTCAGGACGAAGTTGCTCTGGAGTGGGGTCTTCACCAGATGCAGTTCCTGTTGTATCAACCTGCTTCCACAGGGCCACCTCTGCTTTGGTGCCTGGGCAACTCCTTCCCCTTCTTCCCTGACCTTGGTGCTTTCACAGTTCTGTGTAACACTTCATTTCCTCTCTTGTCTCTGGAGTTTTGGGCATTTCTTAATTGCGTTATCATCAGAGGAACCACCAGCATGGCTGCTGGGCTCAGCCTTGTCCCTGTTTCTGGCATAAGGTAGCTCCTGGCCTCTCAGAGAGAGTACTGCCTCGTCTACACAGTCAAAACCTGGACATAAATATCCAATACACACAGCAAAAATGTTTGCTACAAGGACTTTAATCTATAACTTTGCACTTGCACTGGAATGGCTTCAATAACATCTTGAACACTGAACAATTGGCAGTAAGACTGAAAGCATCTGAGTGGTTTTGTCAGGTTATTTAAGACACTGTGAATGCAGAACATCAATCCATGGGACAGAGCCAGAATCTCCTGGTGTTTATTGCCCCCAGTCTGTGATTACTGAGCTTTGGGGTAAGGAAACAAAGTCCCCAGGTGTAAATACTGTTCCTTATTGTGAACTTGGCTTCAGATTCTGTATTACCTAATGATCTGTGCAGGCACTGGCTACTACTTATTAGGAATCAAACAATAGCTAAGTTTTTAAGAACATCTGAAAAAATCTGCCAATAACTTTCAAAAATGTTGCTCCTGTGTGTCCATAGGTACAACTTATCTTACAAAGGATTGTTTGCATGGGAGAAGTTTTTTTAGCTGTGGCTTTTATTGTTGCTTGCTCTTATATTTTTATATTTCATCCCCTGGAAAACCTGTTTCCCTGAAACCTTAAGCTAAATTTCATGAACTTCATAAAATAATTCACTACCCTAATTCACTACCCCCATTATTGCTCCTCTCTGTGCTGTAGGAGGACTCAGCTTTTCCATGAAGGTCACAGCTAAATTTTAGTTGCTGAAACCTTCAGCCTGTCACTGGTTCACTGCTACTGCTCTCTTGACCTTGCAGATAGAATGGAGGCAATGTGTAATTCCTTATCAGAGAGAAAACAGAAGGTAAAGAGAAAAACAGTACAAATATAAAAGAAATTAAAGGTAAAACCTGTCATGCATGTTCCATTGTTCTCTGGTACATGTGATTAATTTCTAAGCAATTTTTTTTCTTAGTCTAGGTTTCACAGAGATCTGAATAGGAGAGACTGGAGAGTTCCTGAATGTGACTATAAGAGGAGAAAAAGATGAAAAAAATTTTAATTTACAATTACTATGCTAATATGTTCGGGGGAGAGGCTGTTTGGTTTTTTTCAATGAAACAAGTAAAGACACAACAAAAAGGTTCAGAAGAAATCAAAATCTTTTGTGCTTTGTGCTCCATCATCAATATGAAAACTTCAGGACATGACTTGAAAACAGACTTCCAGCTTTCTGACCAATGTCAGATAAGACTAAGTACTTCAGAAATTAAACTTACAGTAGAGCATATTTTTTAACATGGCTTTATAGCATGTACTATACCCAATAATTGTTTTCACAGTAAATGTCGTAGATGTTCTCCCAAATAGCAGCACCATTAAATATACTCTCCTTCTTTCTGTCTTTCCATTACTTTTCCATATTTTTTCTTATTTCTACATTTCTTTTTTCTTTTCTTCTTTTAAAAGTTTTGGATGAAACTCCTAAAAAAAATGTATCCTGAGTTTATCACATCAGTCAAGAAAAATTTCTATATAAACCCCAAATAAACATGACCAAAACTAAAGAAAACATGGAATTAATATCTTATAAAACTAAACTTGGAACCTTCCAGTCAAGCTGGTTTATTTTGATTCATTTCTGATTGCTGGCCTCCTTCTTCCTTGGGAACAGTACAATCCATCCCTAGCATGCTATTACAACCCTCTATGAAATCTTTCTTAATCTCATTTCCATCCTCCACTAAGCAGAGAAAACTCAAATGCCAGCTCCAGTCTTGGCAACACACATCCATAGAGAAAGTACACACTGAACCAGGAAGGATATTGCCAGCTGAGATTTCTACCAGCTGGAAAGCAGGGGAGCTGCCACAGCACAGTCAGTACTGGAGGTTTAAACAAGTTTATTGATCATTTGAACAGCTTTACTGCTGTATCTCACATGTATTATGAGCAAAACATTGTATGAAAATCTACAAGCCTGAAAATGTGTTGTGCGTCTATACATGAACTTATTATGTAAATACTATAAATATGTTAAATATAATAAAATAATATATACAGTGTATTATATATGGAATGTGTCACATAGTAATGTACCTCGTAAAATATTCACTATAAATGTGTTACACATTTATGTTTATTATTTTTATGAATATTATGTATTCATATATTCACTTCTAGAGAAAATAGAAATGTCTTCTGAAAGATATGTGAAACGTAAATTTTAAGGAATTTAGAGATTTTTAGAGGAGTTAAGATTTTAGTTAGAAATAAGCCTTGCTAGAGTTAATTAAAATAATAATAACAAATGAGTAGGCCTAGATGAAATAAGGAGTTAGTAGTTAACTAATAATTGATTGCTTGTCAGCACAATGTTTGGTTAGCTGGGTTTATAATGAAGAATATAGAAACTGACAAGTAGCTTTTAGGAACATAAGACAATTGTGGGCCTTCTCTGTTCTGAAACCAATTGAAGACAAGTATAGGAGTTCTACCAAGAGTTCATTTGTCATATTTGCTTTGAAAAGGTAGAAAGGTCAGAATGTGGAAGACTTCATTGACTTCCTCATTTTGGGACCCCTCCCCATGAAAGGGACCACCGACCCATTTCAAGAAACAAACTACACATACTTAATAGCTTTTGGAGTAATTAGCATATGAAGCGGGGAATGGGATGTACCAAAATTATGAATATGTATTTATATTTTGTGTATTCAATATTTGTATGGATAAAAAGACTATGTAATCACCTGGAAGGTGTGGTGCGTATTTGGGAGCGATCCCGCACGCTACCCGGTATCAAATAAACATACACTTTCTAACTTTAAACTGTTAGAGAGTTTTTGTCTGTCACAGTTGGATATTGGTACTAGATCAATATCCATATTTTTTCAATAAATCATATGAACTCTATAACAGTTCACCAGAGGTTAGAATGGGTTGGATTTGCAGCAGCTGTAGGTCAGTTCTATCAAACTGGTTCATGTTAGTCTCTTTAATTAATATAGTCTTAGTTAAGGATTTAGGTCTTTCTGTATGTTGCTCTATTCTTTTACCATGGACCTCATGGAGAAAGTAAATTCTTGCAAATTTTTTTCTATGTGCGTTCAGGTCAGTGATTGTTACTTTGTTTATTAGATAGATTCTGCTTGTGAGTAAAAAGACCAGACTTCTTTTGTATTTCCTATTAACTTCCTGGCCTTGGCTCTATTTCATGAGAAATTCTGTTTTTAAAATCCCAAGATCTAATAAAAACTGTGTAAGAACTTACTCTTATAGTTACTATGCATTTCATTTCTTCTCTTTTATTCTGACATAAGGAGATAATGTTGTGGAAATTGGGTCCACTATGCAGCATTTTATGTACACTGGTGGGGGGAAAAAATACTCCTTTCCCTATATAAGCCCATAATGTAACAACATGCTAAGTAGAAAATGTAATTCTGATTATTCCATCTCCCAAGGACATCCAAAGACAGAGAGATGATGAAACTGCAAAAGGTAAAGAGGGTAAAGGAGATAACTGGAAGCATAGAATAAGTAAAGGTTAAAATTAAATGGGGTAGCCTGAAAATAAAATGGATGAGTAAAAAGGAGATGGGATACTGGTTTGCCAAATTAAGAACATTAAAAAGAATTTGAATAAGCAATGGTGAGTATTTGTCAAGACTCAGTATACACACAATGAAATTTATAGCAGGAGAAATAAAGCAAAAAGTATTTTTTTTTCACATATCAGGCCTTTATAGTGTCTTATGTCTAAAATTAATGAAATTAAAAGGAAACTAATTGAGAAGAGGTACCCAGATTATTAAGCTTGGTGATTGTTTCTTGGAAGTAGGGCAGATATCCCTTTATATTTTTCATTTAATATCTGTTGGTGCTCCTGAAGAAATAAACAAAGTTAAATCTTTAGCCTGGTTTGATGGTTCTATCCTTTCATATTCTTATGCAGAACCATCACAGATAGCTTTCATTAATTATTAAAGTGTTGATCAATGATGATGCAATTAGATGGCCGGAAAAGCTCTGTAAGAGCTTTTTTTAATGGGGAAATTTAAGGAAAAGATCAGACTGAACTAGTATAAGCCTGAAATTATTTTTGTTTGTTTTATGGGCACATATTATTCTGTAGTGTTATAAGTATGCAAACGTTTAAAATACCAATGGTACTTAGGAAAATTAAAGGAAACTGAGGGAAAAATCCAAACAAATCAACAATTTTTAATGGGATACTGTTGTCAAGCTTGCTTTTCTGGAACACACAGAGTACAAATAGCCACTAACTACAGGTGAATCACTGGGAGAGCTGGACTTTTTTGACAGTAGATCTCTAATCAAAGTTCATTTTTTCCTGGACTTTCCTGGATAGTGTATTAGTACTTTCTTTGATACTCCTGTGTCCAAGAGTCACAGGCTTTTAAAATGTTTTTATAATTTCCTTGAGGCATGCAAACAAAAGTAGAAAAGTGTTCTTTAAAGCCTTGGTATTTCATCAAAAGCCATGCAGGTGGGTGGCAGCGCAAGTAATGATATTTACTTTTTTTAAAAGGTTTTAGAATTGGCTTGGAATCAGAACTCCAGTGTTTGTGGTAGCTCACTCTGTTTTACCTACTATGCATTTTTTCTGACAAATGGTAGAATCAAGATAATTGTTGTGGTAGGCATTAGGTCTGACACTATAGCTCCCAAACCTTTATGTTAGGCTGAGCACATGGGAATTCCAGGCAGTAACAGTCGTGTTATTTGTCACTTTCAGTTAAGAAAGGCAGGATGTCTAAGCTTTATGAGATTCTTCCTGCATTCTCAGCAGAAATCCTGTAATGGAGACAGAATGGAGACAAGCCCTGGTGTAAAATAAATTCTTTGTGCTTCCCACTAGGCCTATGTGTGCAAGCACATATCTGTTTCCCTCTAATTAAAATGTCAATAGATTAACTAAAAGTGCCTGTGATTAAAATTTGATGTTAATCTGTAGGAGTGGAACAATGAAGCTTCACATGGCTAGTAGCAATTGTGGTTACCCAATGTAGCCTGCCAACACTTATTTAAGAAAATGCCCAAGTCCTAATTTAAACACCGTTCTGGTGGAGGCCTAAAACTCATTCATAAGTGTCTGTGAATCTACACAATTTACTTTCCCTTTTGTGTATCTAGTCCTACCAGATCTCTCACTCCTTGATGAGTCCTAAATGGTAGGTCAGTTTTGCTTCACTTCCATGGATGCCTGTTCCTTGGTCAAACAATTTTTCCTCCATAGCTCAGCATGTTGAGCAAATACAGTATCTTTGATCATGCAGAAGAGATATGCAGGTCTTAGGGGAAATGACAAAGTCATTGGAGAAGAGTTTTGACCTTAAATCAGAGCAATGTAAGGGCTGATGGAAATGTATTTCTAAGGGCTTCAAATTATAGAGTCAGATTACAGCATATGCAATTGCAATGAACTGTTTGAGGCTGACCTACAGACGGGATGTCTGCTAAAATAAAACTCAGACACCTCATGGAACAAAAGCTGCTATAAGGATTATACCTATGCACATTACATCATCCTGTGCTCAGAATTTGTCTTGCAACCATCACTGAGCATATTTTGGACAGACTCTACATCCCTGCCACATGCATTTCAAGTGTCAGCTCATTCTTCTGTAGATCTACAAAAGTAAAATATGACAAGTAGGGTGGCATTTATTATCATCCCAACCCTTGTACCATGTTATGCCTATTTAGTGGAAGGAAATAGTAGTTCCTGACCTCAAGGAACTACATTTTTTTCATTTAATAAAATTAGTGCAAGGATGTGCTCAGTCTGTTGCAGAAGAAAAAGAAGATACTCTTCAAAGGGAAGGTGATACTTGAAAAAACTTTAATATTTTAAAATGGACAAGGAGGTCAGCTGCCCTCAGTCAGGCTAAGCAAAGGGAACAATGGATGGCTTTGTACCCTTGTAATATTTTGAAAGAAGAAATTTCATCTTGAAAAAGGAAGCAGTAGTTCAAAGCTAAATCCAGAAAAGAAAAGAATTTTTCTTAACTGGAATTACTAACACAAGAATATTCATCACAGTTATTTGCTTTGAAAGAAATGAAAGAAAGAAAAACATAGGAAGGAAATTGGTTCCAGAAACATTGTTCTGTAGGGTAACAGGATGGCTAAAAAGCAGATGGAAAGTTGTGAGCCAGGAACCTGTATTCAGCACTGCATTATTGCCTCTTAAAATTATCTCATTTTACCAGGAAAGGCAGTGAAATTCCTAGCTACTGATTTCATAAAACTCAATGCTTATATTTTGATTTCTGTACTAAGCATAACTTTCTGGTACCCCCACCAAACACTCTCTGTGTTTCTCCTATAATATTTCTTTTAGTGTACTTTTTCTATTTTCTATTTTATGTAATAGTTGACAAACACTGAAAAGCAGAGAATTTCATACTCGAGATATGACTTTTGCCACCATTACTACGTATGTAAAACTGTCAAAATGCATATATTTCTAGGTAACTGGAAGAGCAATACAACAGTCTTTTGGCTAAGCTGGAAAAAAACTGGGCTCTTGTGAAATTTGCATCTGTATTCTGATCTGCAAAGCCCTCTTATTCCAACTCTGTCCATGTGCTGCAAACACACTGATCCTTATCCATTGTAATTACTCCATCAGAGTGAGCATATCAGATTATAAAGTACAAACATCCTAAGACAAAACAAACATGCAGTCACAAAAAAGTAATTAAAATGTAGACATTATTTCCTGATGAGTGGTAGAAAGTGTTCAGATAGTCAGTCCTCAAAGTACATTATAATGAGATTCAATTTTACACATTAAATTGTGTAAAATTTTGTAGGATAAAAGGTTAAGTATCTTTTGTGAAACAAAAAACTTCCTAGGACTAATTTACAGACAAAAATGGTAGGGAAGGGGAAGGGAAGGGAAGGGAAGGGAAGGGAAGGGAAGGGAAGGGAAGGGAAGGGAAGGGAAGGGAAGGGAAGGGAAGGGAAGGGAAGGGAAGGGAAGGGAAGGGAAGGGAAGGGAAGGGAAGGGAAGGGAAGGGAAGGGAAGGGAAGGGAAGGGAAGGGAAGGGAAGGGAAGGGAAGGGAAGGGAAGGGAAGGGAAGGGAAGGGAAGGGAAGGGAAGGGAAGGGAAGGGAAGGGAGAAAATGGAGGAGGATGAGAGGCCACATAGGACAAAGTAGCAAAGATAAGGTACTTTGGGGAAGAAGAAACTTACAGGGATTCTATCTTTTGATTTATTGCCATACACAATAGAAGAACATGTAGGGCTAACTAAGGTTACATAGCATTTGAAACCACAATACATCACACTACACAATTGTAAGCATATTTTTTCAAATATTAAAAGGCCACAAATCTAAAACATATTGTGTGTGTGAAACTGAAACTGCTTTTCAGTTTGCATTACATGAAAAAGTGCATCATTTCAAATGACATTTGGACCAGCTGTCAACCAAAAATCTTATATCAGTTGTAGCATATTGGATCATCCTTTATTGTCTGCAGCCAGGATGATCAGGTGTTATAGGCAACAGCATGTAGAACATTTTGCTATATTTCCTTACCAATTTGATGCCAGTTAATATCCTGACAGAGGTGACTACAAGTTACTGGTTTGTAGAATTAATTTTTTTTCAATTTGGCAGTTGCAGCTAAATCTATGCATATATGTAATATAGCCTTATCAGGTGCTTTAACTTTCTTAAGCTTCTTGGAAGGAAGGAAGCATTTCATGCTCTTTTTACGAAACATAGCATAGCAACATTACCTATTTAGTCACTACAACTTAAAAATTACACTCAGACAGAAAAGAAATAAACTTCTGTACTAATATTGCCATAATCACTGCAATCTAGTCTCTAATCACAGAACCTTCATCACATAAAACTGACAATTGTAATGAGGTTTGTAGAGTTGTAAATTAACAATGCTTCTATCAAAGAACTTTTCACAGCATCTCATCGTAAGATCCCTTTTTACAGAACTTTATTTAAGAAAGTTTACAGAACTTTCAATTTACTGTTAACATTTACTGACCTGAATTCTGGAGACCAAAAAATCAGCTCTTTACTTAAAAGGTGTATAAGATATACTTTAGAGGAGACCACTTTAAAAGTCTACATGTAAGAATCTGACTTACATAGAAATATTTAAATAAGTGTTTTCCTTCTACTAAATACATTCTATCATCATCATATCTTAATAAATATTTTCACTAGCATTCAGAATAAAAAAACTGTTTTCTATGTATTTGTTTTCTGATTTATTTCAGATGTTTTTGCTACACCCAGGACCTGAAGGAGGTCTTGAAGTTATTTGATATACTTTTTTAAGTATTTTCTATTTTCTGTGCCTACCAATGACTATTTGTTAACTTATTTAATTTTGTATCTAGCTCTTAGATTATAAACTCTGTGAATGAAACTTCTTTCTGTTCTTACAGTACTCCTTTGTAACACAGATCAAGCTAATAGTGTACGTAACTTTAATAAAGGTTCTGTATCCAACTACTAATCCTCATTCTGCTCCCAATCTACTTTTATAAGATAGCTGCTATTATTATAGTCATTCTGTAATTGTGTGTGTCATATAATTTATTGCTATATGCTTATAACTTATTGGAAAGAGTGAAGAGTATTTGAAAACAGATATAAGGAGAAGTAAAGAAGTATACTCCTATGTTTTTAACAGTTCTTTTTCCATTACATATAGATTCTCAAATATGACATCTGTGTTGTCCTAAATTTTTGTTGGTAGTGCTGCATGTCAGACAGCATGAATGCCTTAACTGTGTGCCTGATGATTTGTCTTGAACATTTCTATACCAATAATTTTCTAGAGGATTTTATTACTTTCAATAAAATCAATGAACAAACAAAAAATTTTGATAATTTTTTCTTTATTAATTCTCAGGCAGTATGCGTATATGAATTATAAAGAGACTTAGGGTTTATTTAAGACAATATTTTTGTTTGATAAATAAACCCAAGATATTATTTCTCAGATTGTGGATGATTAAATTGAGTATCTGAACTTTTGAGACATTTTGGACATAGGATAAAGTATATGAAGTTTATTCAAGCTGGCTGTTACTACAACATGACTGATACTAACATCACTAGTAAAGATGTTAGTAAGGGTACCATCTAAGGGTAAAGAAATGCTCAGAAAATTTGGAAGTGGTGATAGGTTTGTGGTCTGTGTCTGAAAGGTTGTCATGGGAAGGAGCTATGTCGATCCCTTGTCATTCCTTTCCTTTCAAGCCAGTTCAGTGTTTAAGCAAGATCTTACTGAGAGAGATCTACAGGATCTGATCTTCAATAACAAGAAGAGAATAATAGTGCTATTTTTTCATGATTCTTTGTCTATACCTTAAAATAAATCTCTAACTGACTTTGAACGTAACTGACTCTTTAAGGTCTCGGTTTCTTTTCTGATGCTGCAAGGTAGATGTAATTTCTTAGAATGCAATGCTAGTCACTACTGTGGGATACTTCCACTGAGCACTTTGGCATAGCAGTTGTTCAGACAGATGTGTGAACAGTGGCTAAACTTCCTGAGGGCACCTTTGCCCAAACAGATCCATTTAAAGGTGAAAGTGATTATCAGACAGTTTAGACTAGTCTGGGTACTATACTGAGACTTTAGAGATTAAGAGTGATTGAGTTGGAAAAGATATATAGAAGTGGCATGAGAGTGTGCACAATTTTAAGTTGTAAAATTTGTGAGGGAGAAACCTAGAACTGCAAACACCAGTTTTCAAAATCCCTTTGTGCACTGCTAGAAATCTCCTGACATCAGGACCTCTGCTTTGGCCAGCCAGAGCCATAGGATGCTGTGGCAACTTGAATCTTGTCATCCATGGGTGAATCTGTGCTCACTGGGGAGCAGGACAGGTGCAGGCAAGGATGGAACACCCACATGTCCCACAGAAGGTGTGTGTGAGTGGGATAACTCATATCGCTCTGGAAATGGGGCATTTGTGGCTGGAGCCCATATGGTCCATGAGAGAATGTGCCTGCAGTTCTACATGTGTTTGTGTATGGCTGTGAGGCTACAGCATTTTAGAATTGCCTCTAAGGAGTGTATCTTAGCATTTTTTTAAGCTTCTAACATGGAGATTTCTATATTGCACTGCTGATATCAATCCTAAATGAATCACTGATTGACTGCTAATTATGAATAATTAATAAATCAATACATAATTTTGATCTTGATTTGGTTTAAACACACATGAACCAAGTGGTTTTTCCTTATGAAAATTTTCATTATGCTGGTTACATCGATACTTCAATAATTTTATTGACGCTTACAATAATTTTAAAAATGTATATATATTTTTATATGTAATATATTTCATCAGTTATATAGATGATTCTTTATGGAAGGATCAGTACAAGAGTTACCTCTTTGCTTTACATGTGCTTTACAAAAGGAATAAACATCTTAAAAAAAACCCACAAGATAAAAAAAGGGGCATGGTGATTGTTACTTGTGTCCTAGTTTAACTGTTAGGGCCAATGTTACTCTAAGAGCCGCAGAAAATACATTTCCTTATTAAATTTTCAAACTTTCAGACAGGAGTGTGTTCTTTTTGTTGGATTGATGTCACTGCAGGCCCCCAGCTGGGTAATAACTATCATTGACTCTGTGATTGCAGAAGGCTGATCAATTGCTTTATTGTATTATCTTATACTATATTATACTGTATTTATTAACAAACTCAGTAACCTTTACAGCCAGTCTGATACAGCTTTGACCTAATTGGTCAATCAATCCAAGCACCATCCAGGGTCCAATTAAGAAATCACCCTTTGGTAAACAAATCTCCATGACACATTCCAACATGTGCACAACAGTAGGTGCAAGTGGAGATAAGAATTGTTTCTCATTCTTTAATCTTCTCACAACCTTCCCAGGGAAAATGCCTGGGAAAGTCTGTACCTGCTCTCTGTGGCCAGAGAGCTGCTGCCACAGATTGAAGGTCTCATTCATTTGGATTTTTTTTTTTTGTTGTTTTAAGACACTACCTAATATTCTAAGGGAAATGTTCCACAATTTTATTCATTCCAACATTACAAATAAACAGCAATAAAAGTATTCATTCTAAAATATATAGAGAGAGTTGGATGAGATTTAATTCCATATTTGACAACTTTCAAGTCAAAAGGTTAATTGAAGTCCAAATCTAATCAACATAGGAAGTATTGATTTTCATGACCCAGGAGAAAATTCCGTGTAGATAACAGAATTAATTTCTCGATTTGCTGTAAATGCTGATAAAGTTCACTGAGATCTTAAAATATTCTGGAGGTAGCTCTAAATATGATGATAAAACATTTAGCATTTTCCATCAGATCACCAAGAATTAGAGCTCTATAGAACCCCTCAGAATGTCTGCTTTATATATGTACCAGGAGGGGTACAATGTGTCTCATCCTTGTCACGGGAAAACATAGGATCATCATAAAATATCCTGAATTAGAGGGACTTACAAGGATCAACTAAAGACAACTCCTGGCCCTGCAAAAGATTCACACCATGTACCTGAGAACCTTCTCCAAGTGCTTCTTGAACCATCAGAGCAGGAAAATCCCTCCCTCCCTTGCCCGGCTGGTGATGCTTTCCCTGATGCCCCAGGACAGGGTTGGCCCTCCTGGCCGCCAGGGCACTGCTGGCTCACGTTCAGCTTGCCACTGACCAGGACCCAGGTCCCTTGTAGTGGTTCTGTTCTCCAGCATTATCTTTGGCTTACACAGAAATTATCCAAACCAAAAATATGCTCCTATCAGATAAGTGTCTCAAAAAATAATTTTTTCTTACTACCAGGAAGATTTCTTTAGTTTTCCAATCAAATTAATTAGTGTAATAAAATCCCTCTGCCACTTGAAGTGTCCTTTTTCACTGGTTCATTCAAACACTTTCATCTTTCTTACCTCTTAACTCTTTCAAAAATTTTATTGAACTAAATCAACTGAAGTCCAGAGACTCTGTGCTTCTAAAAGAATTATCTTTTGGTCTTTAGTGTAATGAAGTAATAAAAAACTATTTTGCACTTTTGTGCAAAAATGTGGAACTATAAACACAATACTTAACTTTCTTAATTGCAAAAGGTTTTGCTTCATAGTTTGGTTGTTTCTTTACTTGCCTCTGTTCTATTTGCCTAAATCTTTTTATGTATAGCAAATACATAGTATGTTGGGATAAAGGTGAAATATAATCATTACTCTCTCTCAAACTTCCTAAGGAATGAGAGTTCCACAAGTACAATATAGCTTTATATTTCTGTACCTTTTTAGATAAATTGATAAGGCTTTAACACTTAATATCAGATATTTTGCTATCCATACAATATGAATATAGCTTTGAAAAAACTTTATTTTGCAGACAGCTTGTCATATGACACAACATACTGTAAACTTAATATTACCTTTCTTGATATAGCACTTCCACTGTGTAAAGATGTATGAAAAGATGTTGTGATTATCAGACCTGCTAGAGAAAAGTGGTAGTTTGTATTTTTCCAGGATGGTCTACCAACATATTTATAAAGATACCTATGAGGACATGTCAGGAACATAAACCAGGCTTCAGACTGACAAGAGTGAAAGTAGTCACAGAAGAGCCCAACATATTAAGAATTTGATGAATATTAATGTTAATTGTGATTTAGAGATTGTCTTACGACGAACAAAAATACCTCTTTCATTCTGCTTGTTACTCATGTTTCTTTGTAAAAATTTATGGAGTTATTGCACATGCAATATGGAAAACTTCTGGGGAACCTGGCCTTTACTGAAAGTTTTAGCAGCTTCTTGCTTCCTTTAAGATAAGAAGTAACTGATTAATCATTTGCTGATTTACACAAATGACAGTTTGAGGATGTTTTTTTTTGATAGTACAATTTTAAATAGCCTTGTACCTTACACATCACATTTTTTTTATTTTTATGCAAACCAGATAATTGTTTTTATGTTAATCACTAACTTTTTAGTGGAAAATAAAATAATAGTAAAAGAAGGAAAACGGAAAAAAGGCAACAAATAATTCTGTCAGATGTTGACACTGAATATGTTATTTTCATAGATTAATGTCATATGCACATATTGGCATGATATATGAATACTCAATATTTCATTGAGTATATTGGAAAATTCATTCAGTGTGGTGGTAGGAAAGTTGAATAAAAATAGGGGTAGAATTTTTTTAGAAAGTGAAAATATCACTTGCTTAAAAATGAGAAAACTGCTCACTTGTAAAGAGTGTTTCCAGCATTGGAAGATCTCTGAACAGGACAAAACACTTGGGCCCTTAGAATAATTGAGTTCCTAGGGAAATTCAGACTGTGTAACTCACCGGTCAAATATAAAGAAAGAATCTGGACTCATTCATAAGAAGAAGCAGCTGTTAAACAGGTACATTTCTGCCTACAGTCAAGACAAACACGGGGCCTTAATAAATTCTTGCACATGTACAAAAATTTCTTAAATGTATCTGTTAATTTCATATAAATCTTATCAAGATCTTATTCATATATAGTAACATGCCTTATTCATCTCTTACTCATAAATTTAATATAAATCCCTTCCATTTATCTATTTACCACTTGCTTTCTTCAGGGCGAGCATTTTTTTTTTTTAAAAAAGGAACTTTAGTTCCACTACAGTACTCTTTCACAGCACACTTGTTTTCTACATATTGAATGGCATACCGACCAATTTTTCTGGGTCAATAAATGCATTCTGAATTCACCAGCATTTAATTCCAAATTTCCTGAAAATTACAGGGTAGATGAAAACTTTATGAGAAATATGAACCATAGCAAGAATGTGTGGGAGGACTGATAAAAAATAAAGGGACCATAAGATCACAGCTAAGAAGGAGAGGCAAGTACTATATTAGCATTAAGTGGTTAAATTCTGGAAGATTAAAATGACTAATATCAGCAAAGAAAACATTGTTCTGTCATTTATATTGAATCAAAATGTGCTTGATATCGCATAGGTGCTTCTTATAAATGAGACTTACTGACCTATGCCAGACATGGTCTTATATATCATTAGGATAAGTAATTAGCATAAGTTCCTCTCTAATTGTTTTTTACTGAAAAACTGTGGAAAATGTTGAAGATGGTATCTTTCTAAAAAGTTAGTTGAATTAAAGTTTTTAATCTTCCATTTCTGGTAGAGTTGTAAAAAGATCAGCAGATATTAAGAGACTTTGTAGAATCACTTGATATTTAGGAAAGGTTATAAGATATAGTTTTGATAACATTAATTCATTGGGAACTCGTGGTGTAATTCAATGAGGTAATGAAGATGACAAGAGGGGAAAGCCAAAGAGATTGCTATTTTTTTTCTAAGCAATGACCTACATTATCCTTATATTCATTTTGTATCACTGCTCTGAAAGTGAGACAAGTCAAATTTCTTAAAGTACAGCAGAATACATGTTTTAATCATAAAAATTACTTAATACAGTTTTATTTTTATTTTTTGTGGTGAATTTAATACTACCTTCTGGTACTATGTTTGCAATTGCTACGAAAAATGTTCTGTGAATGAAGTGGTGATGCTTTTGAGAAGACAGTACTTAATATTTATTGTTGCTTCTTTTTGTACTTCTTTCATTTAAGTCTGACATAGCAGTTTCTCATTCCTCAGCTTCTCTCTGACTCATTTTTTTAACATGACAGGAAGTGAAAGTAAGATGAAAAAGCTTGTGGGTCAAGATCTCTTACCAATTACTGTTGAGGGCAAAAGCGATTTAACTTAGGAAAAATGAATGTAATTTATTGCAAGTGGAATAGTATGGTGAGAAACTAGAACAAAAACTTAAACACCTTTCCCCTACTCCCCTTTTTTCCCTGGCTTAACGTCATTCTTTTATTCTGACTACCACCCTGACTGGCTGGAGATCTGACTGGGGAGATCAAAGGAATGAGTGTTGCACTTAGAGGAAATTGGAAGGCCCTGGCACCCTGCCTGTCCCATGATTTTTTTTTGTGCAGAGAATGATGAGAAGTACTGGTGTAGTTGTGTTCTGTATTTCACCATGTTAGTGAGGCAGGATTTTTGAGTTGAAAAGAGGCTCAGAAAATATGTTCAAAGTTCCTATGTATTCATGTATCTGTGAAGATTTTAAAGGCTGTCCTTAGACTTATTTGGATAAGCTGTGAGATCTTGTATGGAGTGTAAAAAGATTCACATGAGCAAGTTAAAAAGTGTTTTGGAATTATTTTACCTTTTTTTCTTCTCTTTTCCGATACATAACTACTAAATATTCTAAATAAATCCTTAATATATTAAATGAAGACAATTGTTAGTATTGTCTTGATGCTGCATAATTGATAATGATATTTTAATAGAAGATATTATGCTTTGAAACCTGTGTTACATCAAACACACCTGTGTGCACTTACAAGTTCACTGCATGTCATGCTGTGATCCTCCCCAGCTAAACATTTTCAGAGGCACTATTTTAGAGGCCTTAGCAATTATATTGTCTTTATCTGCTGAGGAAACAAATTTACATGATATGTAAAATTTATATGATTCATAAATACTGTGGTACACACCAAATGATGTCTCTATACTAAAACTAACAAAGGATTGTCAGTACCCTTTATAATCAAAGGAGAAGAAATATAATTTATCATACTTCAGTCTACCATTGTGAAATTCTGCCAAAAGATAAGTAATATTTTGTGAGCAGCTGCAGAAACATTCAATATATGTGATAGAGATTAAGAGAATAAGTGTATGACCTGAATTGTCTCTAATGCCATTCCATACCTAGTGCTGATATGCATTTGAGAAAACCTAGGACCAATCATTAATAAAATGAGAAGGAATTTATTTTAATTTCCTGCTAAGTACAGGTTCTATCATTTTAAGAAGTGATTCTTACAATAGTTCCATGACTCTGGCAAAAAAATACATGGACCTTAAATCTGGATTCAGTAAATGCATATTAAGAAATTCCCAGTATATCCCTAGCAAAATTCTTTCATTATTTAACAACACTGATGTGAAGACCCTAAATCTCATGCTATGAATTCTCATGAACAATATGTTTTTGTTTTTTTTTCTTTCTTCTTCTATATTTTTTCCTACCCTAACTTCACCTTCCAGCTACTTTTTTAAAATCAAAATGTTAAAGACTAATTTTTCCATGTCATCTGTGCTGTGTTGACTCCAGCTGGCAACTAAGCCCTCATCCGGTCTCTTGCTCACCATTCCACTGTGTTGAGATAAATTTGAGGTAAGGATAGTGTAATAAGTGTAGGGAATATAAAAATGAATAAAACCCAGAAGTTATGCAAAGGTTATAATGAGCAATCTGATGCTCAGTCAGTCCCCAAGCGACAGCTACTTTGGGAAAAATCCCATCAATCTAATCTTGACACAGTTTTATTGTTCATCATTATGTTATAGAATATCTCTCTGGTTAGTTTGGGTCAGCTGCCCTCTCTGTGTCCCCTCCCAGCATCTTGTACACCCCCAGCCTTCTCACTGTGGGGGCAGAGCGAGAAGCGGGTCAGAAAATACACAGCCCCATATGGGCTGCAATGAAAAAAGTAGCTCCATCTGAGCCAGATATAATGCACTCTTCTCAAAATATATCTTTGCTAAACTGATTGAACTGACCATGTATGAGGCTATGAAAGATGGCAAGTTGGGCTGCTAAAGAAAGGGAACTGTAGTTCATTCTCCTGCTCCCATCCAGGTGCAGCTTTACCGAGCAGCCCCAATGGATCAACCCTATAAACCAATCTTTGACACGCTTTGTAATATCACTAGGAAGAACAATACTTCAAGTTTTCTTGCAGGAGGCTACACTCATTATATTACTGAGTATGAAGATGTCCCTGTATGACTCATTGATTTGGTTTGTTGCTAGAGAAATTAAAACCAATACCCAGACTTCTGCTTTTTCTAGGCTGCTCTAACTTCCCACTGAAGTTGCTCTGTAACTTGCTTAAATATAACTTATGAATATAACATTTAACAAATTATGCTTATATTAGTACATGTTCTACCTGAAAAATTCGTTAAATGAGCTTATTGTTTTACATTTGTATAATGTGTAAATTTCTATATACATAAATATACATACATATATATATATGTTTATAGTATCATTACAGGACCCATGTTCACAACTAGTTTTAGGATTTCCACATCATGTAGTTGACAAGTGTTTTCAAATTAAGAGCAGAAAAATAAAAGCAAAAAAAGAAAAATATTTTTAAATCAATTTACTAATCAGATCACAAAAGTTAAAATATTTTGTCATATTTGTGAACAGAAAAATAGCAATTTACAAACTTTTCTATTAGCGTTCAATGTATTACTTAGTCTTTAATATTTTTTCTGACTGTTTTCAGATTTATTTCAGTTGTTTTCTGCCTAAGCTGTTCCATGGTTGATAGATGGTCCTCTTATGAGCAATTTGAGAGTCTGCCAAATAAAGGTTTGACTTAGCCAATGTTATCTTTCATAAAATTATTTAACATATCATGGCTTTAATAAGATTAAGAAATTCAATATAGCTGATTTACATTTCCATATCCAGGTTTTATTTTTTGAGAATGCTACTTAAGAAAGAAGGAACAGATAAGAGAGAAAATGAAGACCACAGAAACTAGAAAGACTTTTAAAGATTAATATTAATAATTGTACCTGCATGTTATTGTAGAAAATGGTTTATACAATTAAATTATAATTAATTATGCCTTTAATTATATAAAAAATCAAACTCTGGTATACAGAAAATGTACTTGAGGCTTTCCAGTATTAAGATTTTTAAAAATAGCAAGAAAGAAAAAAATTGAACCAATTATAATTCATGCTTTATTTTTTTTTTAAGAGCAGTTAAAAACTAAAAAATATGAACTTATTTGACACTGGTGAGAAGTTCTGGTAAGTGTTTGATACCAACAATAAACCTTTTAGTGGTTTTGAAAATGTTTGGTCATAAATTTGGATATTTCACCTAGGTAGATATTACTGAATTTTTGTTTGCTTGAATAGTTTAAGACAGTGCTTTTCCTGATAGAAAACAAGATCTTACATACTGTTCTGTAAAAAAGGTAGACTGTATTTTTGTGTAGTCATAAAAAAAGAAGGGCATTCATGTGGTGGACTGGCACTTAAATATGCCAGCACCTCAGGGAGTTCACAAAGTCTTGTGAGTGAGAGATCACACAGAGGAACAGGAATGGGATCCCCTTTAATCTGTCATAGGCTTCTTCACAATCCTGAATGGCTCAAGGTGCCTGTGCACTAAGCAGTGCCAAGTCATAGCAGAACTACCTTGTAAAGCAAAATTGACGCAGCTCTTTGGGGCACGTAGGTAATTAGCTGTAGTAAGTGTTGCACGGTAAGGCCATGTGAGCTATGTCTCTGTACAAAAATACTTTGTTCCTGGGATTTCATCCGGCAGTGAATCCACCATGACTAAAGCCATTCTTTGTACGTTTGCTCCTGTGGCACACTTAGAGACGCAGTCACAGCACTCCATAGCTTTCTTGTCTTTGCTTCTCCTATACTATTAATTTCAGCCTAAATAGCATCTCTTTTCACCAGCTAATTTACCACTGCCTTTTAAATAACTTGTAACTGACAGAGGACTGTGCTGCAAGATGTAGACAGAATTAGTCACACTGTTCCTTAACTGTAACAGTGCGAACACACAGATTTTCTTATTCTTCTTTCTTTCTCTCCTATCTATTCTAATTATAAATTGATTGAACTGTAATTTCTAAAAATTAGTTTTTATTATGCAGACATCTTTAGATCTAACCTGAAGTATAGCTGGTATATTGCAAATTAATTAAATCACTTCAATATTAGAGGTGTGACATCATAAATCTAGATTTTCTCAGAATAGGAAATAATATTTATTTTTCAGATTTACTCTGAGAATTATGAAGTATGTCTGAAACCTCTGTTTTGGGAATGGGAAATATCTTAGCAAAGATTAGCTGAACAAAAGCATCTTAGATTACTCTTTGGCATTTCCTACACCACAATATAGATAGTACTTGCTTAAACTAGATGTCTACATTTCAGGAGGATAAGACTGGATGAGATTAAATTTATCCTGTGGTGCTCTATGTCAGACTAAGAATTACTAAAAGCTAAAGGTTAAAGAAAAATTAATCCCTTATTAGTTAAACAGGATGATGGAAATTTCTTTCATACGCCATCTCTGGAAAACCCATTTCTGTATGGGCATTTTCTATTAATCTCTTTATCTCCTACTCCTACTCATCCTGACTCACATGCATTTTCCTTTTAGTCAGTTTTTACTGTAATCATATTTCAAGTTTTCTTTTCTTTTTAAAAGAGGATCCTTCCACTAGATCATGGTGCACTCACTCCAATTTTGAGTGTACCACTGCCTGTACTGAAGTGTACCACTCCAGTAAACACTGGAGGGTTCCTTAGACCACTTCTTATTCTCCACCTTACCTCCTCCTTTTTCTCTAGCTCCCCACATCCTTTTTTTTCTATTTGATTCTTTCATTCTGTCTTTTCTTTTTTCCTGACCATATTCTATCCTTTCTACAGAGAAAATTCATCATCCTAGTTCTTAAAGCTCAGGGATGAATTCAACTACTTACTTAAAGCTGTAAGAATAGTTAAGTTTAATAGGTTGTCTAGAAAGTTTAAAAAGATAAATAAAAATCTTCAGAAGGCAATTTTTTCCAATATTAATTTTCTCAGTCTATAGCAAATGGGTCAGTTCTTTTCAGATGCATTTGTCTGTCACCTAGGTCCCTAACTTTAAATAGCTGCCTTGATTTTGGACAGATTCTTTTCTCATGACTTCCTGTCAGGCTGACAGATGAGGAACTTAGTGACCCTTAAAGAAGAGTCACCCAATACAAGAACTCATCATTTCTTTTGATGCTACCCATGTATGCTCAGCTCTTGTTTGGGTTTTCCTGGCTCTGAGAATCCCCATTCCACCTGAATTTAGTGCTCA
Organism: Lonchura striata; assembly: GCF_050655825.1. NCBI lineage: Eukaryota > Metazoa > Chordata > Aves > Passeriformes > Estrildidae > Lonchura > Lonchura striata. The sequence continues at coordinate 141,367,466 of NC_140704.1, read as the reverse complement.
AACAGAATTTACCACTGTTGCCGCTGCCTACCTTGCTGAATGATGATTTTGAGTGTTCAAATATTATTTTATATATGCTTGTGTCTGCACCTACATTGAAATGTTATGCCAAAAGTATTTAAATTGTATGTAAACATGACATATTTACATTTCCAAGTACATTAATGGATATATATATATAAGTATATAAATGTTTGAATTAGCTGCAATCAAACTAGCCCAAATTTCAGTTAATTATAATCTGAGTGATATTTCAAATTCCTTGAGTATATGGAAATTAATAACAATTACTGATAGGAGCATCAACTTAGTAATTTAGAACATCCATGACAATTATCTTATTACTATGTTATTGTATTACTTTATTGTATTATTGCCAATGACTGAAATTATATTACTGAGCAGAGCTGATATTGTTCAGAGGAATTGAAAATAATTTAGTTTAACATAGCACCAGTTATCATTAGCACCTTATTAGGAAGTTTTATTTCAGAATTAAAATACACAGGTTTATATATAAATGTCTGAAGAAAATAAATTTTTAAGTACTCTTTTTGGTATTGTGATATTGTTTTCAGAAATGGTAGGGTAGAATGTTGATGAAGGATTTATTAGAGGATTTGTTATTAATTCTAAACAGTGTCTAATGTTTATGACTCCTAATAATTTCTGGTAAAATGTAGAGGTTTTGAGGGCTGGCTTGTGGATATGCTTGGCACCCACACTCTACTTTTAGTTAACAGTAAAAGCAGGTGCTTTTTTTTAGCTTCTGTGAGCTCAGAGTGGATATTTGCTTCTGAATTTAGTATCACCACTTTTGCTATTCTTCAATGCTTCAGCTTCCCAGTGGTTTTGGTCACTGGAGCTGAAGAAGCTGAGAGACTGGTGTGTCCTCATTCTTTTGTACCAATCAGAGATTAATTCAGGTTGGAGTACAATAAAAGGATGGTTACTAGAATGGTCAGTTAAATAGATTACGTTTTTTGGAAGAACAGTAAAATAATAGATATATCTTGGCTAGGAAAAGAAGATCAAGAATGAATACAGCTGAATTCCTTGTGAGTTCTTTAGGACGACAAAAACAAAGACCAAAAAATCTGAAGAGATAGCTATGTATAAAATTATCAGGTCAAAATTTAAGATGGACGATATCTCAACACTAAGGTGGCAATCCAGGACAGCATTCTATCAGGAACAGAATTAGTAGAATTACTGTAGCATCAAGTCTGGTCAGCAAAAGAGATGATAGGCAAATGTTGACTATCACAGCAGAGAAATGAGCTTGGCATGATCTTCCATCTCTTGAATTAATTTTCTTCAGTTATGCCATTGAGATATTTTAAATTTCAGTGAATTTGTTTCTTACTCCTGGCAATAAAAGTAAATTCATCCACAATATTCTCTCGTGATTGTAAATGTGCAAGAAAAGATGCTGATGCCAGCATTCCTTCATCTTCCAGTCTGACTACCCCAATATCTTTCCTTCAAGGATTCATTCCACAAAATTTTAGAAATAATATATTTTTATGTCTTTACCTGAGCATTCTTGTAGAATACATGGATATAGCAAAATAATGATGTTGAAATATGGCACTACTGTTATTGCTGAAGAGTGAACAGGAAGGGTTAACATTTCACACCTGCTCACATGGATTAAACAAAATTCTAGAAGTAATGCAAAAATAGACCACAAACCACATATTTTAATAATTTTATAATATATAATTTTTTTATCTAGAAAAGATAACTGTGTGGCCTAACTTTTTTCTAGCAATGCTGGACTTCTGTGCTGAAGTTGGTATTCTGTGTAGGAATGATCTAAAATTTAGGACAATAATACATGCTCAAGCTAGTGTATGGGTAGGTGTTTCTTTCTCTTTGGCCAATGATGTTTGTAACTAAAGAAGTTTTCTTAAACACTACAATATATACATGAATTGACAAGAACAGTACATTTTGGAGACAGAAAAGCCACAAGCTTCTTTTCCCATATTAAACTGAAATTGCATACAAGCAGACAAGATGAAATATAGCAGTAAAAAAAAAAAATAAAACACAAAAAAAACCCCAAACCCAAACAAACAAACAAGCAAACCCAAGATTCCTCAAAAAAAAAAAAAAAAAAAAAAAGTAAAAAAGTGATAAACCCCAAGAATGGATGAACAAAAGGGAAAGGAAGAGAGAGTGAGAAAACTCCAAAATGTTAGGGCTTTAAAGTCTTCCTTACAATCTAAGTTTTTCAGAGCTTGAGAGAAATTAAAATTTGCTCAAAATCTTTTCTTTAATTGCAATCACATTTTTATTTGGCCACAAAGTGTAGATGCATGTGGCCTGTAATCTGCACTAGTCTGCAGTATGTGATCCTGACATACAGCCTCCAGCGACCATCCTGAGTAAATGGGTATGTATGGATAATGTGGGAGCTTCTAGCCAGCACAACTGCCTTTGAGTTTGCTTCCTAAAATAGAATGCTAAAAAAAGGAAAAGGAGGGAAATCGTTCAGTTGCTGTGTTACACTAATGTGGAATGTCAGAGAGGAATGGATTGTATCTTAACTCAATGGGTAATTTAAAGCCTAGGGATACAACAGGAAGCAGAATCTGTTGGCCTGGTCCAACATATCATTTAGCCATCTTTATCTGAATTCCTGCTGAACCATAAATGCCAACCTTTCAAACAACGCAAACTAGATCAGACAAATTTATTATAGCCATTCTTATTCACAGACCAATAGAGTGAATAAATGTGCCATTTATTTGATTTAGCCAAATGTAGAATTAATTCTCAGTCAATGAAAAAATATTAGATTAATAATTATTTTCTAAATTTTTATTTCCTTTTCCCTTAAGATACAAATTGTCTTTACAAGCTTCCTTAAAACTCCACAGGAAACCAGTACTTCCTCTTTGAAGTCATCTTATTATCTTCTCCACTGTCACTGTTTGGCCTTCTTGCAAAATCACAGAATCATAGAATCATTTACATTGTAAAAGACCCTTAAGAACAGGATTCACTCCTGGCAGGATTTCTCTGGGAAGTATAATTCGTGACATGTATTTAAGAACAGTAGTTCTCTGGCAATAAGCACAGATTGCTCAGTGCTTCTCTACTTCTAGATTCAGGTCTTGAGATCTCTGAGGTTTCCAAGATATAATGTACCATGTCTAGAGAGTCAAGTAGTGAGGTGCTAATATGCTCCAATACTGAAAAACAGGCTGTAGCACAAACCAAATTAAACAGCTGCAATTTTCAAGGAGATATTGATTTTCCCCTGAACAGTTGATTCGCCTCTACATTTTGTTGTATAGTTTCCTTTAGCTAGTACATGTGAGTTATAGTCACCAGTGGGTAAAAGTTCACAGCTTTATCCAAATACATCTTTCTACTAATAGTTTTCAAAAGGGGTTCTGGATATCCCAATATCCTGCAAGAGAAATATCTGATAGAAATGTAAGATTTGCAGACCTCTTCAAACATACATTTAAAAATGAAATTATAATAATTTCCTTTAAAAATGAAATTTAAAAACTATTTTTTAATTATTTGAAGGATAATAAATATAAACCTATAAATCCAGAATAATTTAAGCAAACTTTTGAGGCACATTTCAGGCTTAGTAAAGTCTATGTGCTTCCATTAGGATTATTTTAGCCACTTGGAAATATTTTACAGGAACAATAAATTTTTCAATTAGGAAAATCAAAATATAAACTGCTTCTCTTTACTATCCTTACTGAGCATGGACATGCTGGATATGGAATGCAACACAAGAACTGTTCCCCAAAGTATATTCTGCCTTATGAATATGAATTGCATGTTACTGGGTTTATATTATTTATAACTATTATGACATAACTTAAGGAAGCCTATACAAAAGTGGATTTTCCCTTGATGACTACACAGGGCAAGAAAAACCCTCAGCTTAGGTGTGGCTCACAATATCAAAGTTAAATGGCAATTACTGTGGATGAGGGATTCAAGTAAAACCTTAGAAAGAATCTCAAAAGGAAGAGGCATTAAATAAATCAGAGTTTCTGGTAATGCATATGATAAAATTCTTGGTTCCACTGATCATGGGACACACATAAAACAACAACCTCTAATCACCAAGTTCAGATTCATTGAAACAAAACATTTGGAAACTATTTATGTTTGACATACAAGCAACATTGCTGCTAAATCAAAAGCATTATTTACTGTTTGATATTTTCCCATAATTATTAACTTCTCATTTTGATACAGGTTTTTGCTCCAGTCTCATCAATATTCAAACAAATACAACATGTCGTTGCTCCTAGTTTTGAGCTAATTTGGATGTACAACTCCTACAGCAGAAGCTAATCGAATTTTCTTTTTGATGGAGAAGGTGTCTATCAAGAAGAGCTGTTTTATCTAAAACTTCCTTTTTTGAGAGAATACATCAAATTTTGACAACATGATTTACAGGAAAAAGATTACATGATATATAGCTCATAGATTATATGAACAAAATCAAAATATTTTACTCTACAGCTATTAGAACTTTTTACTGCAATTTATTTTACAATTCTGATGATTTATACTACACTCTAAGAAAATAAAGACATTTGAGATTTCAAAAAACCATTATAGTAATAATCTCTTCTGAAATAGCTAAAGTTTCTTTGCTGTGTTGCTAGTGTAAGCAAAAGACAAAACACAAAATAATTTTCTGACATAAATTTAAATTAAAAACTTCTTTCGGAACATAAATGTTTTCCTCTACTCATCTCCTCTTTCCCTGAGTTGAGATAACTTTCAGTTGTTCAGTTATGAACTTTCTTTTCATGTGACAGCCCTAAATCAGACAACCATGCAACCATAAATTCAAAGAATGGTTTGTATTGGAGTGGATCCTAAAGATCATTTCGTTCCAAGCCCCCTGTAGGCAGAGACGTCTTCCACCAGACAAGATTTCTCAGAACCCCATCCAACATCCACATCCTTGAACACTTCCATGAACAAGGACTCCATAATTTCTCTGGGAATCCTATTTCTGTGCCTCATTATGCTCAGAGTGGGGAACTTCTTCCTGATAGCTAAGCTAAACCTATCCTCTCTCAGTTTAAAGCCATGCCCTCCTGTCCTATTAGAAAAAAATCTCTTGCAAAAAGTCCCTGCCCAGATTTCCTGTAGACCCCTTTAGGTACCTGTTACAAGATCTCCCTAGAGCCTTCTCCTTTTCAGGCTGAATAAACTCAGCCTGTCTTCATAGGAGAAGTGCTCCAGCCCCCTGATCACCTTCATGTCCCTCCTCTGAATTCACTCCTGCAGGCACATCGCATTCCTATATTAGAGTCCCCAGGGCTGGATGCAGTACATCAGGGTCTCAGAAAAGGAGAATAGAAGTGCAGAGCCCTTCCTGGACATACTGATCATGTTTCCTTAGATTAGCAGCCCAGGCCACAGTTCTGGCTTTCTGGGCTGCAAGTGCACAATGTTGGGTCACACTGAGTTTCTCATCTACCAACAGCCTCAAGTCCCTCCCTCTACATGTGTTGTCAATCCATTCTTCTCCCAGCCTGTACTTTTGCTTTGGGTTGCCCCAACCAGGCACAGGACCTTACACTTGGCCCTGTTGAACTTCATGAGGTTTGCACAGGCCCATTTCTCAAACCTGGAAGATAACATTGTAAGGCAAAATTTGATTCCATCTTCTATATCTTGAAAATAACTTACTCTTCTTTTGCCTTTTGTTTTTTTTACTCCCCAACTTTCCCATCATTTTAACACCCATGTTGCTTTTTCACTATTCAATAATCTTCCTCCAGCCCTCTTGTTATAGATGTTGTTAGTTTAGACAGGTTAATCTAACCCTGATTATCCCACATCAACTGGGACTTGTTAATATTTAGATTACTTGTTAGATTACTATATGGGCTAACTGGTCTTCAATACAAGCTATACAACTGGTTTTGCTACAGGAAACATCAAAAATTAAGGCAGCTTTCTGAAAGACAGCAGTGTGAATGTAAGCTATATGACAGTTTATTAGAGCCCATGTAATTAGGCTGAAACTAAGTGATTATTTTAAAAATGTTTATACCTCATAGATGCTGAATGATGGAACATAAAGTACTTCAGTTTCAGGAATGCAGTCAACAGAATTCTATTTACTTAAAATTATTTACTTAAAATCATCAGAATTCTATTTCCTTAAAATAATTTACTTAAAATCATGAAACAAACACAATTCAGCAGTTAAATGGGGAAAAAAATTATACAAAACAATGATCATATTAATTTCCACATTTTTTCCTTTTTTTTTAAGTGATTTTTTGATGTTCAGTAGAGAAATACACACCTCATACATAAAATATATGTGAACATTTTAGATATTCAAGATTCAAAGAATAATTGTCTCTAACTTAGAGCTGGGAATATACACGATAAAAAAAAATACCAGCTCTCTTATCAAAATTCAACTTATTTGATGACAAAACTCTATGAATCACAGAAGGCTAACAAGTATGCAAGGACAGTCACAGGTTATGGTGACCTGTTCCTTAGCCTTTAAGAACCAAAACTGATACCACATTTGGGGATTCATTTCTAATAATGTCTCTTCCAGTGAAGTGACTGTGCTCTCCAGGCTCTCTCAGTATGAAGTACGAGTATGACAGGACTGAGCTGCCTCTTGTAATTTATTCATGAAAGTGAAGATATGTTAGCTGGGATATGCAGAACATGCAGAGATAGATAATGATCTGTCAGTCAGCTGCAGGCTGTAGAGGAAATGAGGACATCATTGTTCCCTTGAATATATGTACTGTGCTCTACAAGGATGTGGCCAGAGGTAGGAAGAATATGGATCTGCTGTCAGTCTCTGTGCAGAATGCTGAGAGCTGCATACTCCTTAAGAACTCCCTGCTGAAGGTACAGTTGGAAAGAGAATGTCTCAGGCAACCCTTGGATTTAATAAAATGCTGTCACAGGCCTTAGAGGATGTAATGCAAGACTATTCTTTTCCCATGCAGCAAAAAACAACCTGACTACCAAATAAAGTAAGAAAAATGTAGTCAGCTTCCAGACGACTCTGCTTCAACCAGACCTTTTGTCGTGGTTTGACACGGAAAAAGAATTTTTTTTGAAGGAAAAGGTCAATCCAGTCAGAGGTCAGGTTTGGATACTGACACTTGGGGTGACCAATTGAAGGTGGACACTCCTCTGAGAACACAGAGGGGTTAAAAGCGGAATTCCCAGGAGAACTCGCTCTCTCTGGTTCTGGTCATCGGAGGGTGCAGACCTCCCCTGCCCAGCCACGAGCTGGGTGGGGAAGGGGAGCCATGTGGCCTGGGGAGGTAGGCCAGGGGGTGAAGGATCAGGAGCCGAGCTGGGCCAGCTCCTGTGGACGGAAGGGTGGAGAACGTCTGAGATGTCTTTGTTCCCCCCCCAGCCTAGAGGGAAAGAGATAGAGAGTCTGCAGACACCTGGAAGTTTGCCGGCAGAGGAGAAGGAGAATGGTGGGGGAAAAATGCCCAGCGTGGGAGACGGAGTCCTGGGCTGAGAGATTTCAGCTGTCTGGGAAGTCCGGGAATTTTAACCCTTTCCTGGGAAATGAAGGCTTTGTGAAATATTTCTCCTCCTTGGTTTGAAGGACAGGAAGAGCGACAGCCTGGGACCTCAGATGTTAGGAAAAGAAGGTTGGGGGGAGATGATGGAGTAGCTTTTGGCTGGACTCTTCTTATTAGGCATAGATGGAATCAATCCTTCCTCCAAGAGAGACTGCATTTTAGGGGGATGCAATGGTGAGCCAAGAAACTCCTTCAGCAACTACCAGTTCAGCAATGAACAGAAAAAAGCTGAGGAAGGTGTGAGGATGCCCTCCGTCCTCAGAGAAGAAGAGAAGACAATCTCTGTTCTTGGACCCCTGGCCCCAGGGGAAAATGGGGGGGACTGTAGTCCCAAAATGAGACACTGGACTGTTGTTCCTCTTGGTCCTTGGCAAAGTATCCTTAAGGGAGCCCTATAAGCAGTTTCTGTCCATGCACTGTGGTGAGAGCACTGTGACAGGGAGAGCAGAGTGTCACACTGGTCGGTGTGTCTGGGCGGTGCCATGTGTGACATGGAAACACCAGAGGTGGCAGCTGGGTTTCCTGGAGTTCTGTGGTGCAAGGGAGACTCCTCTCTCCCCTGATGGACACAGTATTGATTATTTGGAAGGGTGAAGACTTGATTAAGGGTCCAAATGTGTCTCGCTGTGGTTTGTTGGAGTTGGGTGGTGGGAGGAGGAATGTTTTGAAAGTTTTTTATTTTGAATTTTGTGTGTGGGTTTTTTTTCTTCCTTTTTTCTTTTATAGTAGTAGTAGTAGTAGTGTAATAAAGTTTTTTCCTTGTTATTAAGTTTGGCCTGCTTTGCTCTGTTCTCTATCGTATTTCACAGCATTCAATTGATAGGTTGCATTTTCATGGGGGCACTGGCATTGTGCCAGTGTCAAACCATGACACCTTTCCAGCTATGGTTTGTGCAGTCATTCCCCTGTGCTGGTACCTTATCTATGAATCATCTGACTTAAATTTGTACTTAAACTTTGAATTTGAATATAGCTTTATTCCTTCCTTTACTGTGTTTCCTGAAAGAATATTTTTGTACCTCTTTGTGATAAATTATTATAGACACAAATGTTATATACATATAACCATGAGTGCTTCTTTTGCCTTGAAAGAATTTTAATATATCCTCTTTCAGCAGCAGTTGAAAACTAAGCATCCATTATTTTGCATACTGCAATAAGTCTTCAGTAAGCCTAAGTGAAAATCCTTATTTATAATAGATTACTGAAGTTATCCTAAATATTTACAATGGTTGCAAATATAATTAAACTGAAACACCAATATGCATATTATTGAATCCTTGGTAGTTTGCAAAATAGGCTAACAGTTTCTATAAATATGCAGACTTAGGACTGCTTTGTTGCAGACCCTTGCTACTTTGCTCACAATATCACAGATTCACAGTTCCATACCTTTATATACAACATATGAAATAAAGTTAATAGATTATCAGTCATAGTGCTATTTTTAGTCTTATTGTCTTCACAACTTCACAGAGAACACAATATACCCAATGATAGCTGCAGAAAACATGTATTAATTATTAGACCTCTACCCTGGATTTCTCCTAATGTCTTTATTTAAGATTTAAATATTTTGGAAATTTCAGCCTCATATTTTGATGGCTGTACAATGAATTTGATCAAGACAATGTTATGTTGGTTCTCTGCAAGAAATTGGTATATATAACATAATAAATATTGAGGCAATTTTGCATGGTGCATTTGTTATAAGTTTGAAGATCAAAATCTATCTTTAGTTCAGCTAAGATTAGTAGGTGATATCTCAAGCCTTTCAGCTGCAAGAAAAGTTGCAGACTATGAGGATAAGTAGATTTAGAAATAGAAGTCATTTGGGCAGGAAAGATTTTTTTGTATCTGTGTACTCTAAACTAAGGGGATGTCTGTGGGGCCTTTATACTCACTAATGTGACCCTCCGAAGTTCTGCAGTAGGCTTGAAATGTCTGGATACTAGCCAGGTTCAGTCTGGAAGAAATATAGCTTCATTCACACAATCCTGCACCAAAATAATAAATCTTTTCTCTCCAGACTGCAGTGGTTATGCAGCTATACTGGCTCTCATCTTTGCAAGCCTTGGAAACTACATTGTGCACCATTGTATCGTCTAAATTCACCTTCAGCATTTGACTGCAGGGTAACTGTAGGCACCCTCCTTTTTAGCACACTTCAAAGTGTCATAGTACAGAAGCTATGTCAACACTGCTTATTGTGTCAGGGGCATTTACTGTAAATGATAAAATTAGACACCAATACTTTCTGGATTTCATTGTGTTTGTTTACAGAAACCTGCTTTTTAACAAACTGAACTTTTGTGACAGACTACAAGACATCATCTATAAACTGTAATTCTGTGCTAATGAAGAATTGGTATTTTTCACTTCCAGTTAATTTCTTCAGGGATTTTTGTTTGATTTGGCTTTTATTGAATTGAGACATTTTTCTTGTAGGAGATGTTCACTGTTTACATAGTTAATGTCATCAGCTGGGTTGAAGTTGAGAAACAGCCATAGCTAGGCTCTGCAGGCAAAATGACTCAATATTTGTTTCCCTAACCTGAGCACATGGGTATAAAAGGCAATGGTAGTTTACACTTACAGTAGAAATGAACCAGCAATGCACTCCTGCTGCAATGACAAATGGTTACATCAGACTGAGTATTGCCAGCAGGTTGAGGGAAGGAACACCTCCCCTTCTACTCAGCACTTGTGAGACCACACTAAAAACACGTTTGTCCAGATCTGAGATCTTTGTCACAAGAGACATGAGTCTATATTGGAGGCAGCCCAGAAAACGGCCAGAAGAATGGCCCAGGCAATCACTAACTGCATGAAGTTTAACAAGGTTTTGGATCCTGCATCTGGAAAGGAGCAACTCTGAATGCATGCTCAAACTGGGGAGTGAGATGCCAGAAAGCAGAGCCATGGAAAGGGGTCTGGGAGTCCTGGTCAATGGTAAGTTCACATGAGCCAGCAGTGCCTTGGCAGCCCAGTGGGCCAGTCGAGTCCTGGGGGCAGCAGGCACAGCATCACCAACTGGGCAAGGGAGGGGATTGTCCTGCTCTGCTCTGCTCTGCTCTGCTCTGCACTGGGGCGACCTCATCTTGAGGACTGTATGCAGTGTTGGGTACCAGAGTGTAAGTGAGATATTAAGCTATTACAGAATGTCCAAAGGAAGGCAACAAAGATGGTCTTGAGGGTAAGTGATTGAGGTCACCTGTTCAGCCTGGAGAAGATGAGACCTCATTGTGGTGTGCAGGTCCCTTGTGAGGGGAAGAGGAGGGGAAGCCACTGATCTCTTCTCTGTGGTGACCAGCGACAGGACCTGAGGGAACAGCCTGAAGCTGTGTCTAGGAAGATTTCAGTTTGATATTATAAAAAGTTTCTACACTCAGAGGGTGGTTGGGCACCAGAACAGACTCCTCAGGTCATGGCACCAAGCCTAGCAGTTTAAGAAGTGTTTAGACAATGGTCTCAGGTACATGGCATGAATCTTGGTGTGGTCCTGCGAGCCACCAGGAGCTGGACTTATATTTTCCTTTTGTGTCCCTTCCAACTCAGAGTATTCTATGATTCTGTGATCCTGTGATTAAGGATCTGGAGCATCTCTCCATTGAGGAAAGGCTGAAAAAGTAGACACAGTTGAGTATGGGAGAGAGAATGCTGAGGAGGAAATCTTATTAATGTATATAATTAACCTGAGGGATGATGCAAAGAGGACAGAGCTTTTCAGTGGTGCTCGGTGACAGGACAGGAGCCAATAGGAATAAACTGCAACACAGGATGTTACCTCTGAACATCAAGAAACACTTCACTGTCAGAGTGACTGAACACTAGCACAGGTTGCCGGGGGAGATTGTGGAGTCTCCCTCTTTGGAGATATCCAAAAGTTGTCTGGGCTTGGTCCTGGTTAGCTGGCTCTATGTAGCTGTACTTGAGCAGATAACCCTTAGAGGTTCTGTCCTATCTCAACCATTGATTATATGAAATCACCCTTTCTATTCTATTACCTGTTCATAGAGTGCAAAGAGGAAATGATGACAATTATATTTGCTGTGATCCATTACCTCTCCAAGACTTAATTTCCACATTGTGTGTTTAGATGGAATGGGTCTTGTACCAGGTGATGCTTCTGGCCATGCACAATTTATGCAGGGAGCCAATTGTTGTAACTCTTTGGGTCTGCTTTGCCTGGGGGTGTTCCAGAGCTGCATAAATGAGTGGCTTTTGAACAGGACATCGAATACCTCGTAAGCACTCCTGAGGGTGTACCACAAGATACTCAAACAGACAAATTCACATTAAAAAAACCACATTACACTAATTTGTTAATGTGGAGCACACAGAGACCCTAGTCTGTATCACAAATCAATGGCAAGAATTATGATAAATTATGAATATGACTTAAGACAATCTGTTTATTTTTTTCCATTTGTCTCTCCCTGAAAATTCAAACCATATTTGTCAATATTTCCAGCTTATTCTAATTATATTTATTTTGATCACCCAGAAAGTCAACTTATTTAAAATCATACTAGTGTATGAAGAGTGCTCTTTGCTGTATGACACCCTTTCTGCTCTATAATTTTGTTAGAAAAAGGAGCATGTCACAAGTTAGGACAGGTTTCAGACACTACATTATACCTCAAAACTTTTTTTTCTGAGCTTAGTCTGGCTGGACTTTCTGCCTTTGCTGCAGCCAGACCTTTCCAGCAAGGCCTAAGTCTTATTCTCTGTGTTGCTCATCTACCCACAACCAGTTCCTCTACTTCTTGTGTGAATGACATCTCAGCTTTGTATTTGAACATCTAGACCTTTCAGATTTCAAATTACCTTGGACCTAGTTGCTGCCTTTTCAGAGACAGAGATTCTCAGACCCACTCCAAATGGTAGCCCTCTACAACCCTTGTGTGACTTCAAGAGTTTGGGAAAAGAAGAAAAGGCCCATGTCCTGGGGGTCGCGAGAACCCATGAGGATATCCAGCTTCTGTGAAATGAAGGAAAAGCAGTTCAGCTGCAATCAGGAAGCCAGTTTCCTCTCACAAACCTGGTGGTGCCTATTTATACATTCTGAATCTTTTCTTCAGACATATTAAAAAAATTGCCAAAGGAAAAATTAATAACCAGAACACACTGAGATAACTGTGTTGTGACAGGGATTTCTGGTCCAGTCAGCGACATGGACAGAATGTACAGCATCAGTCACTACTGACCTTCAGAAGCACTGTGTATCCACAATCCTGTGTCAGATGATCTGGTAGGATACTTAGTTTTATCTTACTTATGAAATACATCAAATTTCAATGAAATCCAAATTAAAAAAAAATCTCTATTAATACAGTAGAGAACTCAGTAAGATTTTCAGCTCAATAAAATCATTCCAGAGAGATGAGGACAATCTGAAATCACAGATCTGAAAAATGTGACATAATCTATACAAGTTTGTGCATTCCCTGTATATTTGAGCACATGCATCCACTTATCACACAGAAGTACAGGACTTAAAAGGTAGATAGAGAGGAAAGATGGAACACCTACCATTGAAAAAAATACAGGAAAAAACCCAAACTTTTGCAGAGGGCATATATACCTTCCAGTCTCCTTTGTTTTGCTGCATTCTTCACCCACATCTGAAGGAAGAAGCCTATTCTGGAAGGAAATTGAATTGTAGGAAAAATGCATTCTTGAATTCTTGAAGAGGAACATGTTTAATTTACACTGTACACAGAAAAAGCTACTTCATGCCTCCTTAAGGTACCTAATATTTTCAAATGCTAGGAGTTTTGGTAGTTAAAATATACTCCTGCAAATCAGTCCCTCCTTGCACAGCGTAATCCATCTGATTTTTAAGACCATATGTGCATGCAGCAAGAGGTGTGCCTTGCTTGTTTAAGGCTATGATTTTAAATTCCAATTTCTCAGAAAAATAGTGCAATGCAAAAGCCCCTAGGGACCTGATCTCAAACAGTGTCAGCCTAAGGTTTGAGGAAGAATCAACTGACCTCTGAAAAAGGAGCTTATTTTTCTCTTTCCATATTCCTATACTTCAGGAACCTTTTACTTAGACTTAGTATATTGAATCTGTGTATTCTTAACTTCCAAAAAAATCCAAACATATGGGATTTTGAGCATAAGGCAACGTTCACAATGAAAGTTCTGGGCCCTCACTGTGGGAGACTGATACACCTGTGAGAGAGACAGAGAGGTGGAAAGAAAACTGGCCCTTACATCACAGGTGTGGGGGGGATCTGCTTCTGCTCACCACAAGTGTCCAGGAGCTTTTCTTTTATGAATCCCTCTAAAGACAGCAAGGCAGCTTCTTGGCAAACCCATTTCTGTTGCCAGCCTGGGCCTTTTTCAGAGGTGTAGGATCTAGTCAGAAAGTTTAATGATTTTTGGTTTTTGTTGTTTGGTTGTTTTTTTTGGGTTTTTTTTTTTTGTTTTTTTTTGGTGGAGTAGAAAAACTTCCCTCATTTACCCTCATAAAAGACACAGAATTAACTTTTATGGGAAAATAGAGAATAATTTCTAGATAAAATTTCCTAGAGAAATAATTTCTAGAGAAAATTTTCCCATTAAAAATTGATTAATATGAGGACCTCTTACTTTGTCCCTAGTCAGTGTTGCACTCTCCATCACAAATATTGTAAAGGCTGGAGAGGTACTTGCTCAGACTTGGAGCTTACTCTATGCAAGCATGGGAAGGAACTAGTCATTGGATAAAATGAATATACTTTGGAAAACTTTTTTTTTTTTATTTTCAGGTCACAAAGCATTAGAAGATTCTAATAGAGTGATATGTTTAAGGGACACAGCAGGGTCCTAACTAAGAAATATTGTTGTCATGGGACACATCACATCTGAGAACCCACTGGTATTATTGTATCATCTACTGATTGTGCTGCTACTTCAGAAAACAAGCATGACGGCTGGCTAAATTGCTTTTGAAATATCATCTTGGAGCAATTGAAGGGAATATAACACAATCAAATAGATGTAATATAAAGGCAAATAGGAAGGAGAACTGATAGTTTTCTCTCCAAACAGCAGGAGATAGTAAAATATTGCAGGAAAGGAAGAAAAAGAAGTGAAACAGAGATGTAATAAAAAATCCTGGATCCAGCAACATGACTTTTAATTGCGAATCATAGAACAGTGAGACAAAATCAAGGACCAACTTTCCAGAAACCAAGAGATGAAACTAGTTTTTCTTTCATAAATATTTGGTAATTTTGCAATATTCTTTTAAATAAGTAAAACATGACAAGAAATTGAATGGAGTTATATTTTTTAAGTTTATAATTTGTTTAGGACCATAGTTTCTGCTGAAAATGACAGTGATACATGCTACCAAACTGGTAAAAAAAATGTTAGAAATTCAAGTTTAATACTCAAGCATAGGGGACATTTCTTAGATACTGTTAATTTCTCCTCATATCTTATTTTCCTTTGACTCTTTTAAATTATTTTTCCCCCTTCTATCAGTCTTCTTTTGAAGGTTTTAATTGTTTTTTCTTCATATAATTTATCTGAATATATTTAGCAGAAGAAGTAAGAATATTTCTTTTGGGAGTTCTTTTTAAATGTCTACTATTCTTTCAGGATAAAAATTTTGATGTTCAATGCAGATTTGGACATTCTGTGGGTCAGTATATTATGAAAGCATTGACTACTATGACTACCAGGCAGTGAGTGGAGGCTATACCCTTTGGAAAGAATACAGGTTCTACATGCAAGATGTGGCACATAATTAAAAAAAATCAGATAGCTGAATAAAAACAACAACTCTAAAAAAAGAATGAGTAGTGAATTTAACAGTCAGAATGGTACAATATTCTATCCAATTCTTATTGTGAAACATCATCATAAAGTTGTGACATTTGATCAAAAAAGCAGTATTTTCTAAATAAATTTCATGTTTTATCCACACTCCTTCTAGCTGTTGCATTAATGAACTAGGGTCCTGCTCTTTTTTCTCTGAAATCAGTGGAAAATTGATTTCAATGGGTAACAGAAAACCTCTCAGAATTTAGATGCTTTTCCAGTACTTAACTGAAAACTTTAACTGGGTAAACATCTGTTAGAGATAATAAAAATTAAATCAGAAGAAAACTCACACATTACACTAAATGAATACAAAAAATAAAATCTTTTGTATTGTGGGTAACAGATGTTCTTACTCATTTATCTCAGGGCAAAATAGAACAATACACTTGCATTAGGAAGTGTTCTGTATCATACTGATGATCTTTTCCATTTGTAGAGAAAGTGATTATTTGGGAGTTAACTCATTCCACTTTCACCCAGACTTCTATATCATAACAGAGATATCAGCTCATAAGCAATGAGCATTGCTCATTGTTACCTAATTATATTCTAGATTTTTTTTTCTGACTGTTCAAAACACATTCTGGGTTTTTTGGGATGGTGCAACCACAGAGCAATAGCATTCTCTTCTTGCAGTGACTAAAGTGCAAAGGATTTAAGGGTAGAATATTTTAAAATAGTAACACGAAAATGAGCCATTTTTTTATTACTGATCTATAATGTCAATTCTTAATGACAAGAAGTATGCACTTATTGTCATTTTTGCTAAAAGAAATCAAGACAGAAAAGAAAGCAGGATGTGAAGTTCAAAATGCTAGAGAGAAACTGTTCAGCTCTGGAGAGCAATGTGACAAACACAAGGTCTGTGGAAAAATGACTTAGCCAGACACTTTGCCAGATCACAACTCCTGCCCAGAGAAGCTTGAAAGTTACATTGCTAACTAGGCAAGAAATTGTACTGACCTTTTCACTGTATTACAAGCATACTATTATAATGTGATTGCTATTGAAATTGATTTTGGTAGCAGCACAGAAGACTAATTTTTGTTGTTCCCTCTGTGGTTTTTTTAAACAGTTTAAACTCATCTTGGTGCTGTGTAATGATATACCTTTCCCCAGACTGAACAAACTGTATTGATTAATCATGACCTTAAATTTATGTACAGAAAACAAAAACCAAATCCCTCCTGATAATATTACATAAAGTGCCTGACTCAGTCTAAAATTTATAACATGATTCTTTTAATATGACCATGGAGAAATTATTTAAGAACCAAATAAACAAAAAGGATTATGCTCTTAAAGTCTTTTCAAACATTTCAAAGTATAATGTTAACTGCAAATAACACAGAGGTAACTTATCATACAAGTAACTATTGAAAGAAGGCAATCTCCCTGTCCTGATGGGAGTTTGGATTACATTAAATGTAATTGTTGTATGTAGTTCCCCTGTATTAAGTAATGTAACATATTACCATACTCTCTATTTATTTATTATAAAGATAACTAAGAACTCCTTTATAGTGTGAGAGGTGTGTACTTCTAATATAGCAATAAAGTAAAAATAGCGATGAAGTTTAATTCGGCATCTGACTACATCTATGTTCTTATATTTTGTGTGTAACAGAATGAATAAAATTTATAGTGTTGAGGCATCTCCTCAAATGTTTCATATTTGAAAGCCTTCTCATGAGAAAATGTATATCTCCCAGTGAAAAAGACCTCCCAGTCTCATTCATCCAGCTGCCCCTACCCTGATGGATGCTGAAAAATAGTAAAAATTATTTAATCTTTTTATCTTAAGAGTACCTACAGAAGTCCGGGGATGAAAACAAGGAAAATGTTAACAGCTTTTTGCATTATTAAGAGATAAGGTGTAATATAGTATTTCTGAGACTCTCTTGTTATTCACCTTAAGTTGGGTAGTGTAACTATACTAGATTATGACGTATTCACAGTGGAGTCATCTATTATCATATATTTAATTAGTAGTCTTACAGTCAGGAAGAAAAATAATTCAGATTACAAATTTGAATATTGAAGCATAACAAGATAAAACCTACATATGGATTTTTCCATTAGCACAAGACATAAATTCTTATGCTATGAGGCTGATGGGCTAGGTTCTAGCAGTACACTAAATTAATAGCAGTACATGATGGCTAATAAGTTTTACAAAGCATTAAAGTGTCCTAGGTGTTGCTAGGGCATTCACATATCAGAAGATACCTGGAGTACTTCCACAAAGAGAAATGTATCTGCCTATGCAATCACAGCCATGTGGAAAACCAGAAAATGGTGTAAGTAGGAAAGAAGAAAATAAATATTTTGTAACCTTGCAAAAATTATACAATAATTTTTATCACTACTAATTTTTATCATTGGTTTTCACTCAGATCTTGCTTGTTACTGTCCCTATAATTATTTGATTTGACAAGGGAAGTCATCATCATCCCAAATTACAATAACAGAAAGGGCATATTAGGCATCAGTCACAGAATAATTTATGAATCAAGTAAGAGCTTATAAGCAAATACTGCCAACACTATTTAATTTGCAGTGTTGGAAACTAAGAGCTGGCAACAGCTACTGTCTCAGCTGTAGGGTGAAATTCTCCACAGGTTTCTTTTAGGAAGCACCATGGGAAAAAATGCATGAAAATGGAAAATAACAGAGTTTGATCCTCTTCTCCACTGGGGAAGAAAATATCTTCTCAGTAATTGCATAAGAAATAATAAATGTGCTCTTCAGATAGCTGTTTCTTATGTTTTAACATAGGTTAAAAAAAATTCAGAATCTTGGTTTATAAATGTAATTTTATTAAGCAAAAAATAAATGGGATTAATGCCGACTATATTAAGCCAAATGGCTCCAGGAAACCTAAATTTTATGACATGTAATTTAAATATTTTATTGGTAACAAACATTTGGCTTATGTGAGGAAGTTTAATAATAATAATTGACATGACTCTCTACAGATGAAGGAAGGATATTTCAAAGTTCTTATGTCAGCAAAACGGGTATAGAGAGAGCTTTGCTTATTTTGAGCATGCAAAGTTGAATATAGTAACTGCAATTCAATTTTGATAGCAACGGAGAAAATAAGAGAAAATATTTATCTTTTCTTCAAGCCTTGGCATTTGCAGATAGAAAACTACACCTGTACGGATTTGCCAAAATAATTCGATTTTGAGGCAACTATATGTTCCTTGCAATTGCCAGTTGCAGTTTACAAATCATGAACCTACAATGTATTTGCCATTTGCTATCATCAAAATCATTCAATGTCTTTCTGGATACACAGCTGTATTAATAATAAAAACTGGTCTTTCTGTTGAAAACTTGAGGAAGCCCTACAACCAGGATTTCCTTTTCTTAACCTAGAAAAAGCATACCAGACCATGCTGAAAGAAGCAGTCTCAGCCTGTGTGAAGAAGCAAGTAGATGATGCATTTTAGAAGGCCATTGTAAATTGTAAAATTTCTTGAACTTACTGGCTTCCTCTTGTAGGTCTTATTGTTTTTTTGTGGTCAATGGAATTTTTACCTGTGCACTAAAATCACAAAGGGAAATGTTTGTATTACTCTGTAACTGATTTAATAGCAAGTGAAAAAATGTGAAGACACAGTTTAAAAAAAAAGACATTTTAAAAAATTATTCAGACAATAAATTAAGATATTATATAGGCTGCAAAATTTTTTTTAATTTTTTGGTTTTGGTTATGGTTTTGGTTTTCTCAGGCCCTCTGGCAAAATATCCAAAACAATGTACCATTAGATATGGAAATATTTTTCTAAAAAATTTAATTATTTATATTCCTATCCTAATCTAACTGAAATCAACCAAAGAATTCATAGTGATTTATTTGGCAGCTGAATAAGGTTGTACATTAGTTTAAATCAAAGTGACAGCATAGGTGATCACCTTCACCATAAGCAGGTTTACTGGACTTCATTTTGAATACTCAAAGAGAAGTTCTGTCTTCACAATACATTTGGAAGGTAATTTAATATTGTTCTCCATGTACCTTTCTAAAGAGCAGAATTTTAACCCTCTTTAATCATAGAATTCTGGGAGGTGGTTTCAGGGTATTTTGTTCTCTAACTGATTGCAAGCCTTTCCTGATTGCAATTTCCTGATTTCTTTGGAATCCCGAATGAAAAGAAAATTGAGAATTTTCTTCTTATGTTAAAAGTTTTTTAACTTATTTTAATTATTTGACAAAAAGAGCATTTTTTTCAAGGGAATTAGTAGAAATACCAAAATTATTTTAATTCATCTGTAATAGAATAAAAGACTCAAATTTTGACAGTTAAGTTGCATGTAGCAGAAGTACATGTGGTTTAAATTCTGTAGGAATGTTTTGTATTTTCATTGACCTTTCAGTTCTGACATGATTTATATGCATTTACTGATTATCAGGTTTACTATAAATTTCTCTATTTCAATTGTTATTATAATCTCACCTTTGCTTTATTGAAAGATATAATTGAGTGCAAAGGTGTAAAAAAACCACCAACAACAGTTATATCCCAAAATAGTACTGAAAAACTAATTCCATTTATGAATCTCTTAATGAGATACTTAGGGCCTATTCCTTACCTAATGTTAGTCAGTCCTCAGTAGATCAGAAATTTATGAGACATTTTGTTAACTTCTAATTCATTAGAGTCAATTTAGGAACAATTTTTTTTTTTTTTAAATGGATGACTATAATTAGCATTTTCTGTCCACCCAAAAAACCCCAAACAAAAGCAGCAGAAAATTAACTTTCTTGGACTCTTATATTCCCCTATTAATCAAAACAAAACATATCCACAAAATATGATAATTTTGAACTGCAATACATGAGAGGAAGTGACAAAAGAAAAATCTGATTATGCTGAGAGTGTTAGTCGAATGTGGCTATCCAAGCTACACTTTAACCATGACCCTACAGTAGTGATTAATGAAGCGCTCTGGTTTGTTTCCAAATTAATTATAGTCTTGGGTGTACATAAGTCAGCTTTCATCTCCAAAAATTTAGCAGTAGATAAGAAAAGATTAAGTTCTTTCGGTCTTTTGCTCTTCAGCTGATGATAAAAAAAATTCAGGAAAAAAAATTCAAAAAACAGAATTGTCAACTCTAGATTATTTTGGGTTTTTTTGTTCTAATCTTCTCTCCTTGAGCCAAATCTAAATAAATATTTTTCTTTACATTTAAAATCACAATGTGAAAATATTAAGGATTTTAAAATTAAAGCATTCATGTGTTTCAAAAAGATATCTGTCAATTTCAAATAAATAGTTACCTTGTATAAGTTCAGATAGCAATTCTTTTGTTCTTTCTAGGATATGGTGGTAGCAGAAAAGTAGTTTTATTATAAAGCAGAGTAAGAACACAATGGTTTCCTCTTGATTCATCAGCTCAATTGTTTACATGCGTATCAAGGTTGCAGAAAACTTTTTGTTTTCTTTCGTGTCTGAAGGGGTTAGCAGGAATTCATGCCACTTCTTTGAAGAGTGTTGTGCATCTGCATATCACTTTTGAGAAGTGATTCTCTTAGTCTCTCTTGATAAAGAGTTTAATTTAGTCTTTAATATTTAAATATTCATGTAGTGAGCAAAAGTAAATAAAATAAAGACTGTAGTTAGTTTGGGGCAGTTACTTGCTGTCAGAGACCAAAATGTTATGGTCAATGGTTTAAATTATTTGGAAGGAGTTTTGCCCATTATGACAAAATTGTATAGAGATGCTGAGACCACCATAGCCCACCCCTACCTGAATATGCCTATCTGGAAGTTTAGACTGTGAGTTAAGACACCTAAGGTAACTTGAGACAAGATAAAGGTAATACTATTGTCCAATTATCTCAGGTCTAGGGAGAAATAAACAAAGCTGAGGGAGAAAAATGCTTTCACAGGAAAGCCAAACCCAGTTCTGAAAATCATCCACGGCTGGGTTTGGAGCGGGGAAGGCCCCCTGGCCTCATCTGCTGAGGCCAGGTTTGCACACACTCCTCCCCATCCAAGGAGAAAGGAGGAAAGTTTTGGGTTGTGTGGTGTAACCTCTGGTCAGAGGGAGTGAACACCCATCTTCCCTTACACAAACTGCCTCAGCCAAAAAACCCCACCCCAGGAAGGCCACATCCATGGGATATTCACGTGAGAGGTAGCTTAGGGTGTGCCATAAACCATCAAAGACCCCCAAGGTACTGCCCTGGACTAATTCCTGAGGTTTTGCAGCAGAGCACTGCACATGATGCAGAGTGATACAACAGATCCATAGCCTGTTAGTCTGCAAGAAAGAGTGACAAACTTCCCCCACATTCCCAGGGGAGGTACCTGGGCATTCCCACCTGGCCCAGGAAGACCAGATGGAGATTATCAACAGGACACCCATGGGATCCACAATGTGGTTTTATTTTCTACTTAATCTGCCTCTCTCTTTCTCTCTCTCTCTCTCTCTCTCTCATTTCCTGGTACATAACATCTATACTATTCAATTTGGCATGCAGTATCATTTGCACTTTAATTCAAGCAGAGGCATTTCTCTAAACATTTTAATAGCTGGCTCTTAACACTTGCTCCAGTGGAAAACTCAAGTTGAAATTTTCTAAAACCAATGACAGAAACATATGATTTCTGTAGTTAGGTTAACACAAACCCAGTGACACAGATTTAAATTTTAGGGAAATAGACTATTCAGGTTTTTTTTTGTTTGTTTGTTTGTTTTTTTTGTTTTTTGTTTTTTAAGAAAAAAAGCTATGTTAGATACATTAAGAAAGAAAAGCTGCCTTTGAATATGTACTGGAACTTCTAACAAAGGAAGACACAGAAGAAAATCGGTTACTGGTTTCCTCTTTTCTTTGCTCTTTTTGAACCAGCAAAAGATATTATATAACCTTCAGCAGTTGAAAAAAAGACAGCAATTTATTGAAAGAGCTCTCTCCCAGAGATATATTTCCAACAATTATTATCATGATAATTTCATTATAAGAAGATAATTTCATATAAGAATGTTGTCTGTAAATCCCAGGTCAGCATAAAATTTACATTATCTACTAGTTCACAATAAACAAAAAGGAAACAGTGGTTTAAGTATACAAATGCTTATCCATAAGAGCTTTTCTTTCATCAATATCAAGGATGGTACTCCTTTAATAAGATTTAGGATAATCTTAGTGGTAAAAAAGGTGACTGTAAGGAAAAAAAAAAAGGCAAACTAAGAGATTTTGTCTGAAGGCACATATGAATAGAATGAAGTGGTAAAACCTTGGGAAGAACTAATATACAGGAAAATGAGGTATCCTAACAGCAGTACTTTGTTCTGAAGCTCTGACACAGCATTATACATTTCTTGTTCCTGCTTTGCAAGTACCTCTGGTGTGCAAGAGTAATTACATTTCATGTTATGGGCCCAAAATACATTCCTGCTATATTCCCCAGTACATGCTCCAAGTACTTACTGGCATTTCTCAGCATGAGAGTGTAACAGAATAGTGGTTCAGTAATGCAACAGGAATTTTATTAAACTCATTCAAATATGCATCTTCACTCACTGATGTAAATGAGATGAATAAGCCCAGGCAGAAATAATCAGGCTCAGTGCAATGTTAAATATGAACATTAAAAATGTGTCTTTGTTGACATCCATAATTTTAAAATTAATGATGTTTTTTTAATCTTTTCCCCATCCTGGTCAGACAGCCTTCATTAAGTTAGAATTCATTGCAAATAGATTTAGATTAATTCAAGGCAGAATTTAAAAGTCAAAAGTATGCAACAAGTGTCTGAAACTTAGCACATTTTGTTTCTGGTAGACTGCTACCTGATGATTAGAAGTAGTCTTATATTTGCAGGCTCTGGTCCTTATAAAATTGAGAAAAATAACATACTAAAATGAGATTTATTTTACAAATAAGTCAAACCAGATGAATCAAGGAGATCAATTAAAATTTTGTCAACATTTGAATACAGGTTTGTGATCTCAGATAAAGTTGATAGTACACAACTGACTTATAAATTCTATGGATTTTAGATCTTCCAGAATCCACTCAACAAGTTTAGGGTTTTCATCCTCAAGGAATTACCTTAGGCAATACCTTTGGTGACCTGAGCCATGAGGGGAATTCACAGCTGCAGGCCCAGTGCTCCAAGGAGGAACTGACTCAACTGACCTTTCTGCAAGACTTCATTTATAGTCCATTCAAACCTCATCTTTGGTCAAATATGGGCTGGACTATGAGATCTCCAGAGCTCTCTGATGTACTCAGTGTTCAACGTTAGAAGACCCATCCTCTGTTCTCTAACTAAACACCCTCTTCTATATTATTAGTAGATAAAAGTGGATATTGCCATTGACAGAACATTGATGACAATAGAATAGAATAGAGAAATATATCCATCTCTCCTGGGGAAAAAGAAAAAAAAAAAGGAAAAAGCAGTAGTGTCTTTTGTAGCCTGAAAATTTCTTGTTCATTGTTGTGAGAGGCTGGGCAGATTGATGTCTTGAGATATTTTGGGAGGCAGGTATGTGTAGGAAGGGCCAGGTCTGGCCTTGCCCTTGCAAGGCACCCCCTCTTAGAGCCTGTATCCCAGCCCAGCAAGCCGCCAGTCATTGCACACTGGAGTGGAGGCAGTGCTCCTCACACCCCTAACCCAGCTCCTGAGTGGCCAAATGACCAGAGGTCCCACCTGGGAGAAGGACCCAGGAAGGCCAAGAGGTATTTAAGGCCAAGGTCATCACTCTCTGGACCCTACCTCTTCTTGGACTTGTTCCCAGTCCTGTAAGACTTTGCTTTTCATTCACTTAGGAAGATATCTATCTTTTTTACTTGGAGAAGAGGTTTTAGAAGACAATGTCCAGCTGATTATCCACCATTATCCCCACAGCCTTTGAAAATCTTCACATTCTGAAATGTGTCATAGCATTTGTACTTAGATAAGTGAATTATATGTACCCACAGTAAGATATGTATTATTTTTTGATTTACAAATCTATATATGGTACCATGTTGGTGTAATGTTTACTATTTATCAATCCCCAGACGCTGCACTATCTGAATATTTTACAAGTGGTTCTAACATTTATATAAAGGTAATAGCTAGAATCAAAGGAAATTCTGGAATTCATCTAGGAATAACATTCAGCAAATGATAATTCCCTATTTATAAATACTTTTTTGAGAATTTAACAAATCTATAATATTATTTTTGTATTTTTTAGGTTTATTTTGTATATTAATCGACATACTTAATTTGGACATCATCTCATTGCTGCATCAGTGTTGAAATATAAAATCATCCACATCCATTTAAATCTGGACCAACTATTGTTCAGTCAAAGCAACATTGTCTCCTTTATGATATATGATAATTATTGAAATAGATGGAAATAAATTTGTAACTTGTTTTGCATATCTAAATGAATAGGGAGAAGATAATCAGTTCTACCTCTATCTTTGTGCCCTTTCTTGTGTAAGCATAATTTGGCTTTCACCCATGTTTATAATATAGGTTGTAGAACCTTGGCATCAGTACTTTCTTCTCATAAATGCAGCTTGACTGCACCACAACCTTCAGAAAAAAAAAAAATCCATTTCTTAATTAAACCAACCAACAAACAAATCTTTCTCTTTTTCTTCCTGACCTTGTAGTCTCTCCAACTCTCACTTCCTTCCCTCAATCAGGGAAGTAAAAAGCACTCTCATATAACTATTTAGGAGTGAAAACGTAACAAAATTAGAATTTAAGGTCACTCATCAGTGTTAGTTTTGAACAAAATTAGAATTTAATGTTATTCATCAGTGTTAATTTTGAACTTCACAGTGATTCTCTGTCTCTTTTAAAAGGTCCATGAACTTCTATGTGTTAATCAGTTTATGTGTGGAAGCTTATTAGAAGGCATATTTTGGGTTTGTGTACAAGATGCAGACAGCAGAGCAGATGCTAAGGGCAACCCTTGAGATCTGAAAAGTACAAAGGTAGATTAAACAAAAGCAGAAGACAACATATACACAGAAGTTAAGTTGCAGTCATTTAATTGTCAGTACATTTTATCATGAGTCTGCAGCGACCTCAGTCCAACACAGAACTTAGCCATCTGCTTAGCTTTTAGCATTCTTGGAATTGAAAGGAAACAGAGAAGTGCTTAAGCTTAAACAGAGACTTGAATCTTTTGGATATCTATATGTTCTTATTGGACATATTTAAGAACAGGGGATAGACATACAATTTTTTTCAGATTTCAGAAAATTATTTGGGTTACAAGCATTCAGTAGGAAAAAAAGATATGCACAAAAATTGCAATTCAGGTGCAAATTAAGATACCTGAAACTGGTGGGTACTTGTCCAGTGAAGGTCTAAAACTTGGCTGTTGTCAATAGAGACCTGGAGAGTTCAGTCAAAAGAGCCAGGAAAACAATTTTGCTCAACCTCTTGTCCATCTAGTGAAAAAAACCTCCAAGTGCTGTTGGCTTCATTGCCTAAAAAAAGAGGTTTTATGAAATGTGACTTACTTAAAAACTCTGACATATTCACCCATAAATTTAAGGTTTTTCATCTCCAACTGAGTATCATTATAAAATTATTTTTAGATGAATCCCAGTCTAAATCTCTCATTATAAATATTAAACTCAGTAATATGCTCTGCCCACAGAAGTTTAAGAATTTGCACAGTCTAAAAAACTGAAGCTAAGCAAATTCAGCTCAATAATAGGACTTTTAAATTTTAATTATGAGAGAAATAGCTACCAGACTAGCTTATAGAGAGTTCAAATTGTGCATCAGACAGAATATTAAAAATTAGATGGGTTATTTCACTAGTTGATATTATCACTTGAGAATGCTAATCCTAGCTTTTATTGCAGGTCACATTTGATATCCCTTTTAGTATTATAATCTATGATATTTAATTTATCACAGGACTCAGATTTACCCAAAAGAATTTAGAGCTCAGCGCTGGGTTTTAATACCCAATTAGAACCTAGTTTGCAAAACAGTGCTGGTTTTATAAAAAAAAAAAAAAAGAAAAAAATTAGACTTACACTTTAAATTTTAAAATGCAAACATATTGCCTTATAAAGAACAACCCATGCAAACTACAAATGTTTTTTTTCAAATAATACATGTGCTGCTCACTCACAGCATTTGTGACAACAGGATTTTAATTTTAAGAATAGATCAGAGTCATTAGTACAGCTGTGAGACAAGAATTAATGCCATTAAATGAGAAATCAGTTGTGCAATCTTCTAGCATGAAGGGAATTATCATATTAATAAATCTGGGCAACAAAAACCAGCTGTTTCCCTACATTTTTGTGTTTATGTGGGTAGTAGTATTTTTAAGTTTTTTTTTTTTTCATTTCTGTTTTTCCAGAGGTGATTGATGCTCTGAAGAAGGAGAATTGAGAAAGGCTATCAGACTAACTGTCACTTTTCTCACCTTTACTCTTCTGATTCTTTCCCCAGTCCCACTGGGCTGTGTGGGACTTAGTTGCTGGCTGGGGTTAAACCTTCCCTAGACACCCAGAATTTATATTTTATGAATGTAGTGGTATAGGCTTTGTTGATAGTTTAGAGAAGGAGTTCCATAACAGAAAATTTTGTTTGCTTTGTATCTCCTTTTTTCACCTGAAAACTCTTAGAGGAAAATATTATCTAATACTGACTACTGTTTTTATATTTAATGAACATAGTACTTCCCCTTCTCATGGTGTCAGAAACCAAATGTATGGGTGCCTCTGTAATTTGGGTATGTTCAGTAATTTTTCTAAAACAAAGAGGAAGGAAGGAAAGGAATTAATGAGACAGAAAAGTTTAAGAAATATTAAACTTCAGTTACAGGTAATCCGTGTTGCCAATGCTTTGCCTATGCATTGCCATTAATCTTTCTGTAGTAAACATTGAAAAGTTTATCTGTAATGGAATAAAATAAATTATTCCTAGTCAGGGATGGGAGTGACATCAGTTTTATTGGCAATGAATGTTAGCACAATGAAACTAGATTTTAAAATTTGCATCTTGTTAGAATTTGTCTATTTACTTTAAAATAATCACATTGTTTAATCAAAGTACTAAACTTGGTCTTGGACGTGGTCTGAATTCTCAAGTCTCTTGAACAAAACTTTATAGTCACTAATGAAATTTGTTTCTAAAGTAAAAATTAAGACAAATATTTTGTTATTCTTTTTTCAAAATGGTTATTAATTTTTTAATCCATCTGAAATTATAATTTCTACTTCACTGTTACCAATGGTTTGAAGGCCACAAATCAGGGGGAGGGAAGTGTCAGAAAGGAGAAATCCATTTTTTATTAAAAATTTTATTTTAAGATGTAGCATTTCCAATCAAGTTATTAGGGAAAAAAAGCCCAGACTCTACAATTAGCATGCATACTTCAGAAAGCAGAACAGACTTTTTTGACCGCTATCAAAAGCTTCAAATACAGCCAAATCTATGACTACCATTGCAGTAAAAACTGTGGAATAAAAAAACATCAATTCACTTGCCAACACAGTACCAGTAAAAACTACCAAAACTATTGCATTCTACATTTAGAAACTGATTTTCACAAAAATGCATGAAATTTGGAAAAAATAAAATATATAGTTGGCCTAGTTCTCCTAATCTTTGTCATGCAAATTTAGATGTTATGTGTGTTTACCTATGTCTATTATGGCATTGACTGGACTTTGGTGGATTGAGGGATAGTTCTGTTCTGCTTCATACATTTGGTACATGTTTGCTTACATGAAGGTATTTCTGAAATACAGTGAGATGCTGGATAAAGGATGATATTATGGAGCAGTATTTTTGCAGACAAATTACAATAATAAAAATAAACAAAAAAAAAAGAATTTTAAAAAGCTTCAATCAAACTGATAGTTCCTTTTAAAATCATATTTTCTGATACAGGGCACCTACTCTGACTAACTACTTTTTGAAAGAAAAGTGGTGATATTTAATCCTTCACTGTTCATACTTTCTGCTTATTATTTCTTGTAAACATCTTATTTTTTCGTATATTGCCACCCTTTATTTCTTTCTTCCCATGTTTTCTGTTTTTGTTTTTTTTTTTTTATTTTTTATTTTGTTTTCTTTTTAACTACTATGGTTATATTTTAAGCCTAGGTGATCTACTTCAGCTATGCAAATTTGGAAAGTTGGCTGCATGAAAAGACAACCTAAACCTCTATTACTTCTCCTGTTACTTCCACTTATCTGAGATGAGGAGGAGAAGCTGGAGACAAACTGTTCCATAACATAATCATAAACATGTGATCCAAGAGAAATTAAAAGCAACTTAACCATTCCTTTATGTAATAATTTTATGTTGGGAAATAAGGTAATAAACCACTCTCCAGTTAAAATGTCAGGCTGTGGTACTATTTGTTTGTGATGATTGAAGCACAAACTACAGTATGTTTAGAAAAAGTCCCAAACAATAAAATAGTAATAAACTTAAAAATTTATTTCAATATGGGTCCCTCAGGCCTGAAGTGATGACTTTCCTGACATGCTACTTTGCTACTCATCCACTGTGGAAGAGGTTTTGAGATTTAATTTCACCCTGCCATGAAGAGGTAACTAGAACATCCACTTTGAATTTTTCAGAACACACAGTAAATTACAGGAGGAAACTGTCTGATGTGATTTACTTAACATTTCATCTGTTAATTTTCTCACACAATTAATTTAACAGTCTACTTCTGAGACAGAATTAATATGTTCTAACTCAGAGCTGACCAGAGAGTTCTGATCTAAGAAATTGTGTTTAGCTTTTCTAACCAAAGAAACCCCACGCATTAGAAATGACAACATAATGAGAAGGGGTCAGGTTTTCTTGGGTTTTGTTTGCTTGTTTTTCCTTTAACACCCATAAACACTGTGGTCACAAAGCTTGCTTTTTCCTCTTCTTACCACAGTCTTTGTCAGTGAAATGAAACATCAGAGAATTTTAATATCCAGTATAATCTCTGAAAGACAGTAATATACTGTGTAACTCTGACCTTTTCAGTGTTGTGTAATTTGATTGGCAGGAAGCCATCCTATTTCTCTGTTACATTTTTGGCAATCTAAATTTCAAAAGAGAGGCTGTATGACCAACCAGTCAAAATGGAAAGTATGTCAGATGCAGTGAGTAAGGTTCAGTAATATAATCTACAGATTACATTAGAGACCAGAGAGAAATGAGATTCCTGTCACCAGTCAATTATTGTATGATAATAATGTTGCTAAACAGCCAAAAAGAATATAAAAATTCTAAAAAAGGGGTCAAAAATACTTTTTTCCCTTTGGATATTCATGAGAAGGATGGTGTTACTGGGATCATGGAGAGTGTAGAAATTCCCATATGGAAAAAAGACATATATATCACAATATAATCCTTAATATTTTATAAATGCTTTTCCAAAGATCTCTGACTGCCATTTTAATCCTTCTATGTTCTGGCATAAAAGGAAAATAAGGGGGAAAAAAAGAGTAAAAAGAAGAAAAAAACTGTGTGAAAATTAAATGCAAAAGAAAGAAGAGCAACTATTCTCTTGCTAATGATTATTACAAGAAACAAGCATGTAAAGTCTAAAATAAAATGACTGTATATTCTCTGACAACACATCAAAGCTGGTATCCAGAACTTAAAAGACTGAAGTACAGATAGAAAATAAGCTGTCTAAAATCTTGGCATCTAAGACTGAGCTAGTCACTCCTGGGTCTCTTTCTAATCAAGGCAACATCAAGGTAACATTTGCTTCGGCTCACACTTAGACAGGTCAGATGTATTTCCTTCTAAAGGTGCCTACTTCCATCCACTGTTTACAGAATGAAGCCCAGTGAGAGGAGCAAGAGCTCAGAAACTTTACTTTCAGCAAGGTGAGTTGACCTTGTCTTGATGCCATAAGCCCATCCAGCTGCTTTTCTCAACAGCACAGGGGAAAAAAGGAAAGAGCCTGTGAGTCTAGATGAAGATAAGGAGATAATTTATCAATTACCATCAAAGGAAAACCAGATTTTACTTGTGGAAAATTAATTACATTCTTTGCCAAGTAAAACAAATTTGGATATTGAGAAATAAAGACCAAATTCAAAATAGCTCTGACTTCACATTTTTTCCCAGTCTCAATGCAATTCCTTCATTCCTGACTCACCCTGAGCAGTGCATTGGGGATGGGAAGCAGGAGATTGCACTGAGTCCATTAAAACATCTTGACTCTCCTTTCTTCTCAACTCCTCAAAGTTTTCCCCAGCTCCAACATGATTCTTTCCCATGGACAACTTTTAAGAGCTGCCCAGTCCTCTCCACAGACTGCAGTCCTCTAGGATAGACCAAATTTTCCAGAGTGTGCTTTCTACCAGCAGCAGTTCCTGTCAGGGGAACCTGCTCTGACATGAGCTCTCCATGACATGCAGATTTTTTCAGAAGTAGCTGCCTACTCTGGCAGGGTTGTCTCCATTGCCTGCAGGGAGACACCTGCTCTACTGTGGTCTCCCCAACAAGTTTCAGGGGAATCTCTGCACTGGTACCTGGAGCACAACTGCCTCTCCTTGTACTCTCATCTTGGTGTCTGCAGGGCTGTTTCACATCCTTTTTCCTCTCTCTCTCACACTGCTGCACAGTGTTTTGCCCTATTTTTATTCTCTAGCGTGTTCAGCTTTGTCTCGTTCTGGGTCTGCTGCAGAGGTGGCTGGAATTGGCTGGAGCCAGCTGCATCTATCATGGTCAACATTGGCCCCACTTCACAGAGGACACCCTTGAAGTGACTCACTGCCAAAATATTAGCATGGATACCCAACGAAAACAGCATATACACTACCTCAGACTCCAGAAAGAAACAGCCCCAAGTTCTGGATACAGAATTTGTATCCCCATCTGTGGTTTAAAGCATAAATTGTGTCTCGTCCTTTTACCTGCAGGGTAACTTCAGACTGTGAACATACTATGATGCATTATCAAATTAAAATATTGCTTTTCAAATAAGACACATACCTCCACCTTCCAGCATATGTGATTTCAATGCTATTTATCAATACTAATTGTGCTTTTCAGCTGTAGAAGAATCACATAAATCTTTTATGCAAATTCTTTTCATTACAGTAAAGACAAAGATCCTTCCAAACTTCTTAGATACAAAAAGCTGGAAGGCAGATTTGCTTTGCTTATGAAGAAATGTTAGAGGACAGCAAATATTCCCTTTCTACTTCTTTTCCCATTTCAGTTATGTTTTTACCATGTTTCACTGAAGAGGGATAGTTCCTGTGTACAGCTACAAGTCACTTGCTCCAAAGGGCAATGATGAGTGAGGAGCCCAAGGCTCTATCCTTCTGTCTGACAAGCACAGATGCTGTACTTCCCTGAGCAGTATTAATGAGTGTAGCCCCAGTGCCTACATGTCAGCGTTTTATAGTAGTGTAAACCAACACTGGTAATAGTGGAGAGAGCTGAAAGCTGCAGGTTCTCTTGCCTTTGTTAAACGAGCAATGACTTATCTCGCTGGTATCAGGGAATCTGCTTGTCAGCCTGTTTTAATGGAGGAAGCATTTAGAGCAAGACAAAGGTGGAGAGCAGCTGAAAAAAATTGAAGTCACTGTCCCAAACCAGAGTTCAATTAAGCACCTGAGAAATTCAGAATAAATACCTTGGAGCTGTATAAAATATGTGGAGGCTCTAGCACTTGTATTTTAACTGTGTAATGTTGTGCGCTTTTATGTGAAAGGATGCCAAAGGCAACAGGGAGTCAGAAGAAATGAAAGATTGATGGGAGCCAAAACAACTATGCTAGCTCTTGTACTAACTGAAAAGTCTGGTTAGAAAACAGAAAATGTGCAAATTGATTTCTCTGGCTTGATAAGGCCATCTGACTTGCTCATAAAAATCAACAGAACTGAACATTAAATAAATAAGTATCATTAGCATTTTTTCTTAACAATGGAAACATCTTAAATATTGGCTACCTACCCAAGGGGAAAAAAAATTGAACCCACCCAAAAAAAACCTGACAAATCAAAACCTCAAAAGCTTTTTTAGGTTTTTAAAAGAAGCAGAAATAATATACTATATCATTTCTCAAAATTATTTTGAATATGTGTTATACAAATAAAATGTGTACTTCCCTCTAAATGCTGTTTTGTCCATTGATAAGAATTTCTTGCTGCTGCAGTCATGGTTACATATACCCTATTCTCTCCTCCAGCCTCCAAATCTGTCTGCTATAAGTGATGAAAAAAAAAATCTTTCAAACATATCTTCAAAAGAAATTTGCCTTGGTGATAGTCTGCTAGGGGAAGAGACTGTTTCTAAACTAAAATAGCTCTAGAATCTAAAATATTATAATTAATCTGACTTGGAAATTAATATTTTAATGAGACTGACATAATCTGATTTGCATAAATTCCTTTTAACATTGCAGTCTGCTAGAAAACACCTCTTGTTCTTTCCAATATACTAAATATAAAACACAAATATTTCTGGGGCATTGAGATTTTCTAGAGAGTCTGAAAAAAGGCTCCTGTTGAGTCATAACAATAGCATACGAGTTATAGTCTTCATACAACAGAAATCTTCCTCACCTCTTTTATTTATAAAATACTGTTAAATTGTGCATAATGAGATCTGGATGAAAGACCACAGTTTTGTAACTGTGTTTCCTTTACTACATTCTCTGAGCGAAAAATGCTTAATGGCTTAAACATTTCTAAAATCATCAGAGGACTTTTATCCACAATAGCAAACCACAAAGAAGCAGCTGTTCATCTGTGACCGCTGAAGTCCACCCCTCCCCAAACAGGCCAACTAACTGGAATTTGGGCAGTGACCTGAACTTGAGATAAGATGAAGGGGATACTATTGTCCATCCATCCTAGATCTGGGGAGAAGAATGTATCCACAGGTGATACTGGAAGAGACTGGAACACTGATGGTTCAAATATTCAGGGGACAAGATGTTGATGTGCAAAATACCCACCTCAGGCTACAGCTGGTGTTGACTGAGGTACAGGGGAAGCCCTGTGAGGCCTGAGGTCAGTACTGACTTTTTGTCCTTACCCCACAGCCCTTCAGAAGGACCTTGACAGGTTGGAGAGATGGGCAGAGAACTTTCTGAAATTCAACAAAGGCATATGCAGGATCCTGCACCTGGTGAGGAACAGTATGGTCTGGGGGCTGACCTGCTGGGAAGCAGCTCTGCAGAGAAGGACCTGGGGGTCCTGCTGATCAGCAAGCTGTCCATGAGCCAGCAGCATGTCCTTGTGGACATTAAGGTCAATGTAATCCTGGGGTACATTAGGAAGAACATTGGCAGTAGGTCAGGGGAGGTGATCCTGCCCCTCTACTCAGCCCTTGTGAGGCACATCTGGAGTGCTGTGTCCAGTTCTGGGCTCCTCAGGAAAAGAGAGACAACATGGAGCTCTTGGAGCAGGTCCAGTGGAGGGTGAAAAAGATGATTAAGGGACTGGAGCAACTCTCTTAAAAGGAGAGGCTGAGGGAGTTGAGCCTGTTCAGCCCTGAGAAAGAGCAACTGAGAGGGGTCTTCGTCAATGTCTGTAAGTATCTGAAGGGAGACTGTCAAGAGGATGGATCCAGGCTCTTCTTAGTGGTGCCAAGCAATAGTACAAGAGGGTACAGGCAGAAACATTTGCACCTGAACAAGAGAAATAACTTCTTCACTGTGCACTCTCACAGTCACTGCACAGTAGAACAGATTGCCCAGGGAGACTGTAGAGCCTCCTTCTCTGGATACAATCCTGAGGAGTGTGCTTTAAAGACAAGTCTTAATCAGTGAAGTTGGACTAGACAACCTCCAGTGGTGCCTTCCAATCTTCCAATCTGTGACTGTGTATTTCTGCAAGCCAGAAAATCGGGGTGGGGAAAATCTCCTTTTTTTACTTCTTTAATAAAGGACAAGGTTTTTGAGCCTGAAGCATGGGAACTGTTATGTTATATGAGGTCATTGGATAACACCTTGCAGCCTGCTGCGTCTCTCCCTCAAATCCACGGGAACAAAACCCCTGTGGAGCCCGGCCAGCTGGGCAGGGGGGCGAGGTGGGCAGAGGGAAGGAACTTCTCCTTGGATCCCGGGGGGCTTGGAGAAGCTCCCTCGTGAGTCCAAAGACAAGCTGGTCCTAAAAGCAAAGGAAAGAGGCACTCTCCCTCAGGATTAGTTCCAAAGTTTAATGAGAGCCTGAAGAGGTCCCCAGGCCACATGTAGCATCAAAGGACCTCCCGAGAAAGAGAGAGAGCCCCGCCCAGAGCAGCCAGATATAGGGAGGGTGGGGAAAACAGAACAGCCAGTGGGGGAAGGACATGGGAGCAGCTCTCAGGGGGCAAAGGAGGGGAAAACTGGGGTGGACTACACAGGTACAAAGAGGGGATATGGAGGGATAAACCAATATGAGGGGATATACATTGGAAACACAACTCAACACATCTGTTGTTATTTAATTAAATATTTGAGACCATTTTATCTTTCTGACTTCTATTCCAATTACACAGTACATTCTTATTAAATTATCAGTTAAATAAACTTGCTAACTTTCACCTGCAGCTTTTATAATTACATTTATATAAAAGTTCACTGCATTTCTTATGTGCTATGTGTGTTTCAATTCTGAGAGCAAGAAAACATATTTTATGTCAGTTTCTAGAGGGAAAGACCTGAAAGAACACACTACTGTAGAACACAATGCAAAAATAGGAAAATATCTTTTATAATGGAGGTGTGGTGGTATGAATTGAGTTATTGTACATCTTCATGTTAGAACATCTGCACTTTTCACTAACCCAAAGACCTTTCTATTAGCTGAGGGCCCTTTACCCACCTAATCCATCTGAATTCATTTTTTGATCCTTGAAAAAACTTTCTTTGAAATATTAATACTATTCAGGCTCTAAGAAAGTGTTACAAACAAAATCTTTTGGGAAAAGAAAAAAGAACTTATGACACTGAGTCTATGGTCAAAAATAAAATGACCTATTTTCTTTGATTTTCTACAGATACCATTAAATAGTGAATATATTTATTTTTAACAGAGAGAGCCATTAGCAAAATT
The DNA here is from genome assembly GCF_050655825.1 of Lonchura striata. Taxonomy (NCBI): domain Eukaryota; kingdom Metazoa; phylum Chordata; class Aves; order Passeriformes; family Estrildidae; genus Lonchura; species Lonchura striata. The sequence continues at coordinate 141,332,025 of NC_140704.1, read as the reverse complement.
ATTAAGGTTTAAGAAGATATTTTTAGTACAGCTATAACCTTTTTCCAAGGGGTTCAAATGGGAAAGCATTTTGTAGGATGAAAATCTCTGAATATTTTCAAATTCCTAATATATATCAACAGATGCCAATCAGCAGTTGATATGAAAAAGAGGATTCCAAATGTTTCTGGGATAGCTTCATAGAGTGTCAGTTACATTATTTTGGAAAATTTATATCATGAACCTCATCTCACCTCTGAGTATTTTAAGTTTATAAGCCTCATGGGTTAATTTAGGAATAAGAAAGTCCATAAAAGTCAGACTTTTATGTTTTATCAAGGGTGTTAGAGCATATAATATTAGTACTGAAATTTAATGTCAATATAAATGTTTGCAACCAAGATACCTCTATGTTTCTCTCAGAGAGAGAAAACAAACTTAAAAAACAGGCCAAGCAGAGCACATTTTAAACAATTTGCACCTGTGAGGGAGTGCCTCTTCTTAAGATGCTCTGATATATACAGAAAATATTTTAGGAAATCAGGCTTTTACCTGTAATCAAACAGCTCAGCATGGCTCAATGGTGTTGACTTTTGGAGACCTGAGTCATCTTCTGATTTCTCAAGAAACTTTATTCTCTCTCTCTACTTTTCCTGTTCCACAATATTTTTGCAATGCAAGTTACAATTCAAGTGTACGGAGAAATCAGTGTAATTAAAAAATAATTAAGGTACCAAAAAAGACTAAGCATGAAAATTATGGATGCGCTCTGTGATTGTTTTCTTCCACAAAAACTGTGTTGGACTTGGAAGTCCTGTCAAATGAAACAAAAAAGTCATAATAGTATGTAGCCAAGTACTCTAGCATTTTATAATTTTCAGGCTAACATATCCAATTTTAAAATATGTGGCTTGTTTTATACAGTTGCCCATGTATTTTGATAAGATTAAAATACTTTTAATTGTATAACTGGATGAGAGACAGAAAGGAATACTTAATAGGAAGAAATTGAAAGAAAGGGAGTGGTTAAAAATGGATCAAAAAGCAGGATATAAAATATTAAAGGTGAGAAAAATAGAATGAGCAATGATTAACATTTTTTGGGACTGATTTTCTTTTTCCTTAAGTCACTCATGAGAATGAATATAACAGGAATCACATCAGACCCTTAATCTGTAATTGACTGGTTCATTTTTTACTGGCATTTTTTACTTCTCTATAGGCACTAACAGACTGCCAGTCTTGGGCTGCGGAATTGCTGTAATTCTGCATGTTTCAAAAAAATCTTCTAAAACTATTTACTACCCTCTGAGGATTTGACCTATTGTTTAGAAATTCCACAGTTACAGAATTAAAGATGATGAAAAACAAACAGAAAAACCCAAACCACTCTGAGTTTCCGCTGTGTCAGTGAACTGTGTCTTTGAAAATCCCAGGCAGACTGAGACAAACAAGCTTAGAGAAGGATCCCAGTGGAGCACTCTCCCTAGCAACAATAGTCATGTAAAATGAGTCTCTGCATCCTCTTCTTCTTCTTGTAGCTATCCCTGGCTCAGAAACACTCAAAAGCTACAGTCAGTGTAATTTTTGAGTCAATTGGTCTCTGTAAAGATATAAATGAGGAAAAAAGATTTATACAGTACTGTGTTTTCTGATAGATCATACTTTGAGAAAAGAGTTTGTGTTACTCTGCACATAAGAATTTTCTCTATTTTTAATATCTTGATACATCATAATATCTTGGTACAAGTAATAAAGACTAGAAAATTGATGTATTTTGATATGCTTACCTAGGGGTGGTTTTCAGATCAAATTTCTGACCAGTTCAGTTCCCACTCATGCTTCTTACACAATTTACTTTTTTCCCATTATAATAAGTTCCTGTGGCATTTGTTTCTTTCATTTTAGCCAACCTTAAGAGATAAAGAATTACACTGTCTGTTATACCAAATTGAGGTTATTCTGAAAGTTTTAAATGATGCAGTCAATGCATGTAGAGAAAGTAGAGGCAGTTGCATCCAAAGTGGATGAAAGTGATTAATGACAACAGCTGAAAGAAAAAATATCAGAGATGGAAATGGTATGAAAATCAATCAATCCTGGATTAAAAGCTCCAGAATGCAGTAAGTTGGAATTCACTTTCAGTAAAGGCTATTTTTCTTATTTAATGTCTTGATGTATTTGTTATCCAAAACATGCAGGATTAAATTACACAAAATTACATTGCACCACATGAAAAAAAATTAAAAACCCTATTATTAGGAAATTCAACTCACTCTCTTAATTTTTTGTAATAAAAAAAAGATAATTCCATACTTGCATCTGTGTATAATTCATGATTTTACATGGAGAACATTTTTCCAAGTTTAAATCTTATTTGGTCTATGCTTCTGATCTCTTGCAGCCTACCCTAGAATATTTTCTGTTTCCACTGGTGCTTCATCTTCTTGAGAAAGTTCAACCAATAATATTTAGGAACACTATGGATTGGCCTAATTACATTTTCTGGTTTATTTTCATTTCCATTCCTAAAATTCCCTAGCTTACCAGTTTACGGTTTTTTTCACATATTGACAGACTTTATGCCTTTTTTGACAGAGCCATGTCATTTCTGCTACATGCAGAAATATACAAGCATGTATAATGTACAGAATAACTTCCCAGAGTAGCACCTTGTTCTCACACCCTAACACCAGCTCCCAGTGACATCTGCTGTAGACACCTGGGTACACTTGGCTGTAGATGCTTTTTAATGACCTGGGATCTGCCTGCACAAATATCCTGTGCCCAAAGCTCAGGAAAGTAGAATTATTCCATTTTGAAGCATGTAACCAGGAGCTACTTTCCTGAATGTTATCTATACTTGTTCCTATCTAGAAAATGATATAATATTTATTTTTCTAAATGCTGCTCCTCGAAGTTATTAAAGACCAACCCAGTCTCATTACATTATGAGCTACTTTACTGAATTATAGTACTTCAGGATCAGTGACCCACATATGCATTTCATTACTTTATTAAATATTGGTTCCTGATTTCCAGTTATTTCTCTATTTTACTTTTTTTCTGCTACTTGAATATTCTCAGGCTTTTGATGATTTGTATAGCAAATTGCTGGCCTCCTTTTTTCTCCCATGGCCTGGGTATATTTCTAATGGCCCTCAGGAACTTAAGGGAATTTTTCAGAATCAAATGATAGCTGAAGAAGGAAGCAGTAGGTCTTTCCAGCTTCAGTTTGACCTAAAATGCTTTCAGAAAAGTTGCTTAATACAGTTATATCTGCACACCACTGTTAAGGCTTGCCTCTTTTTAAACTTTTTTTAAGTAAAAATACAGTCTGTTATAATTATCTGTTATAATCCTTGTACTTCTCTTCCAAGCCTAGTTTACTTTATGTCAGTATTGACTTGCAGGCTCTGTACATACCCAGAGCCCTTTGTACCCAACAATACTTGTCAAGAGGCATATGAAACACTGCCAAGCTGCTCCAATGACACTGATACTTTGCATGTAAAAATACACGCAGTCAGCAGTTTAATCTGGCAAATAATCTAGAGTGTCCTCAATAGCTGGCAAAGATTAGTCCTCCTTTTCCTTTGCTTTGTTGTAAGGTCTTGTACAAATTAATCTGAACATTTTCTCATGGTACTGAATTTATGTTTTTATTTATGCCAGTTGAAGTTGGAATAGTGAACTTAGCATATTTAAGAGGTTGTGTGGGGTTATATTTGTTTGGTTGGTTTTTTAGATATTTTTCAGTTCATTCCTTTTACATGGTAAAATCTTACTTTTGCATATTACCATATATGTGTTCATATTTTCTTTTTTGCTATAATTTTATCTATAGTCCCTAATTAATATTTTCCTTCTTTCCCCATTCTGAGGATAGCTTCAAATTATCTTCTGGTCATATCCATATACGACATTGTTGTGTTGCCCAGCAACTATATCTCAGAGTACCATGTCCTTGTATGTGTTTCTTAATGGACATTTTATATTTGCAAGATTTGTCCTCACTATTAGAGTCATTATGAGATACCACAAACATTTTATCCACCATTTGGTTTAAATTAATATTGCTGGTTTTCAGCATTGATTGGATAAGAGCTATAACTGAATTAGCCACCAATACAACAGCCTAGCTACAGATGTGACATTTGAGTGTTTTTTGCAATATGCATTCACTAAGAATCTCAGGATAAGCTCGTTGTAGGCTATAATCTGGACTGAAGTTGACTAAGTGACAGTGGACACAGATGAGACTCAGGTCATTAAATACCTTCTTTGCCTCAGTCTTCACCATTGGGAGCTCTAAGGCCTAAGCTCTAAGGAGCTCTAGGGATTACTTGAGAGGGTTGAATCTCTACAAGTATGTAGAAATAAAAGGCTGTATCCAGTGATGCTGGGACATCTGGCTGCTCTCGCCTTTAACAGGTCACGAAGATGGAGTAGTCCCAAAAACAGGAGAAATGTGCATATTGTACCTATCTTCCAAAAAGTCCAAAAGAACAGCCTGGGGAATTACAGATCAGTCATAGTTTGCTCCCTGTGAAAATCATAGAGCAAGGCATATTGTAACTGCTTTTCCTCAGATTGTTTTACGTACTTTTACACTAGACAAGGAAGCTCAAGGTCTTTTGTCATTTCTCTGGTTTTCTTTTCCTAAAGCTGCACAGAATGCTGCAGTAGTAACAATTGTTTGAGTTAAAGTAACAATTTCCAACAAATTAAAATAATTTAATTTCTTTTTCTAAAAATATTTTTAATATAATAATAAAAAAATATATACCATTCTGCTGTATTTAGAAGGTAAATTACTTTCTATGTAACCCCCTTCACATAATCTTTAGAGACTTTATACTACTTCAGTTATTACCCACAATCACACCTTCAGGTTTAGTTCACAGCTGTATCTCTATGTTCCATTAGCAGGTGTTCCTTTTCTTCCCACTATCGTATAAATGATTCTTTTCCTTTCTGTGGATCCTGGTAGTCCCAGTGCTATCACTGCTTCACTGCTTCTCGTTATTCACGAGAGATTCCATGATACATCTACAAGACATAAGTTAGCGCCAAATATTCAGCTGTGCCTACATGAAGTAACATAGCAGCTGTGGAAGAACTATTTCAGATTATCTCTTTTCCCCAGCTGGGTTTCTCAGCAAGATTATTGATTACCCAGTTGATGTAAAGCACTGCACTGACTCAGCTGTAGCATATATAGTTATGGGACTAGCTCATATGCAACAAATTTAAATGTATCTGGATATTTGCTATGCTAGTTGGAGCAATTACCTACATTTCTAAAACTAAATAGGTTTTATAAAAAACCAAACAAAATAGAAAAAAAATTAAGGAGAGTCATGCAAACCATGCAAACATTATCCAAACCACAGTAGATAGTATAGATAGTTTTAGAAAAGTAAAGCAAGAAATAAAATAATTATACACTTTTACTCATTGTAAAGTAATATCAGTGTTTCACTTAGGGCCAATAAAAGTAAATCTATTTGTCTTTCATTAGAAGTATGCTTGGAATTCTTTTAAATCATATTCTTGAAATCACATGAATTAAGATCTATTAAAATATCTCACTATTCAGTGAGATAAAGATTTAACAATATACACCATTCTGTTCACTATTCTATGCCTTCATTCCCATGTTAGACCCATTTTACTGTTTTCCAGTGAATTCACAAATCTTGAATTGAAGCAATAAGCAGAGTAACATAAAAATATTAAAAATTTCTTTATAGAGTAGCTCAAAATATCTAGCTGACAGTATGGGGTGTCTGCTTTTTGCTTCTTCATTATTACCACCACTTTTCTCCCCCTTTTATATTTTTACTTATATGGAAATATAAGTAAAGAGTAACAGAATAGCAATAGAATTTACAAAATTTACAGTAATTAATAAAAAGCAGACAAGTCCTGCAACATTTAGGCTGGGAGTCAAGATGATTCCATGTTCAAGTTTCAACTATGGCAGAGACTAACTTTGGACAACATTGCTGACTTTTTCTCCTTGTTTCTTATTCAGCTCAGCTGCACAGATGAATGTCCTGGTAAAAAACAAGTCACAGTGACAGCCAGCTGCTGTGCCTAACCCATACTCTCCAGGGAAATAAATTGAAAAGGAATAGGGAGGGAAGAGAACACACAAAACCACCTACCATCTCAAACCAGATAAATGCAGGTACCAAAAAAAAAGTCTAAATAATGTGCACAGTCTGAAAGTCCTTACTAAGCATTGCCAAGTTTCTTCTCATTGAATAGGTTTTTAACCTCATGAAAAAATACTCTTGCTGGTGTTTTATTGTGAGGTGACAAACCACTGTTAATATCTGGCACTTGCATTCTACCTTCTGTAAATCCTGGTTTCTGCTGATGACAATAAGCACATTTTATTTAAAACTGCAGCAGGACACTGTTAATCACTGCTAGTGATTGGCAGCCCATGTGTAGTCAATGAAGTATGACAATATTAAACCTTGCTGAATTCCCACTGTCTCTAATAAGAATTGGTTTAAAGACTGCAAGTGAGAGCAGTTTCAGCGCTCCATCACTGAGCAAAGTCAGAATTGAGACATACTGGCGCAGCAGTGTAGAAAGCACAGTGCTGATATCCCTTTTAGAGCAGACACCATTTCAGTTTCAATAAAATATTCATCATCAGATTTGCATTATGAACAGTGGCAGCTTGTGTGTTTGCCAGTGGGTTAATATCACCTATTTTGGGTTTTGTGCAGAATGAGAAGTAAGTGCAGTCTGCTGTTAGAAACTGTGTATATATATGATTTCAAGCAAATAAATAAATGTAGAGTTAGATGCCTAAAATTTGGTATCTGAATTGCTAGTTAATAAATGCCTACACAGTGTGATGTATTTCTCCAAGAGAAAGTAGAACTTCTAAGTATATTACAGCAAGCAAGAAGTATTTTGTTTGTGTGTTTTACTTGGTACAATTTATTTCTCAGTCTATGATGAGTCTATTTAGGAGAGAGAACAACCATAAGGTTGCTGTGAATGAAGGGCAGTAGGCAGTCTTTCTCATAGTGTGCCCTGCAAATGTTCACTGATTTCATTCTCCTCTTAGTCTATGCCTTTGTACCCAGTGACAGATCTCAACTGCAAGGACATCTGTGCTTCAGCTTGGTCCCTATCCCTAGATCAAGCCCTTTTTTTTTTGTTTTGTTGCTGTTTTCTTTTCTTTTCTTTTTTTTTTTTTTTTTTGTGGTTTCTTTTCTGTTGTTGTTGTTGTTGTTTGGGGGGTTTTTTTTTGTCTTTTTGTTTTTTCACTGCTGTACATGCTAGCAGTGCAATTCTGGGGTTGTGCTCAACCACAAAATGTTTGTTTACAAAGTAGTTTCTGGAGTAACCAAAGGTAAATAACACACTTGCCCTTTGTCTCAACCTGCATTGTAGCACTATACATAACTGTGAGCAGTGTACTGCAGAATTATTAGTCCTACTTAAGACAGCAGAAGACAACATACTGCTGTGAGGCATCTTGCCAGAGACTGGTGATTTAAATGCTGTGATGTCAAACCATTTTAAAGTGCACACTTTAAGTGCCATTGTTATCTAACCTTTATTTATATCTTATAACTGGCAATCACTGAGGTACAGAGCAGAACTCTGCATGATACAGATACAGCTGAAAATATAACACAGCCCAAGTATTGTCATTTCTGAATGAGCTATAAACCTGATTTATTAAACATACTCTATCAATGCTACACCAGGAATGGAGTGGTTACAGAACCTTTTACATTGTAAGAATGTATAATTATGTATCCTACTTAAGAAGAAAGAGGATTTTTTTATGACAGTCTTAGTATTTTTCAATATGCTGGGCTGTGTAAAACTGATAATGAGTTGAAAATTAAGACTGTCAGCAGTACATTTTACCAAAGAGTATCTAAGCTAGTCAAATCTGGAAGCTATAATGAACTTTTTGTTTGGGTTCTTCTGGGAGGGAGAAGGGCTGAGCTGGGTGATTTGGGCTTGGGGTTCCCTTGTTTGGGAGAAGAACCAAATAAGAGAAGCTTCTGGGGAAAGGACACTGATCACCTCATTACGGCTTTACAAAACAACCCTAGAATTTCTACGACAGAAATAAAAATTTGTTTAGTCATTATCTTATTATTAAGCTACTATAATAAACATCAATATTCAATAAACAATACTCTAAAGCCCTTCATCAGCTCAAATTCATAATGAACTCAATGGTAATTTTGCATTTGAGGACAGATTATAGGATACACCTCTCTGAAGGAGACCCACACAAACTTTATGCAGAACCAAAATCTATATTTGTTGTTTTGAAGGCTTATGTCCAATTTAGATGATGTGATTATTTTTTGTTATCTCAGCCAGAAACCTGCAAGTTTTTCCCAGAAATTATACTTATCTCATTCACTAAAGTACTCATCACCTTTTCATAGGTTATTAGTATTGAGGTATGGCACAACATTTGTCTCCCTTACTGAGGTAGAAGTCTCCTTAGACATAACTCCCTAATTAAACATTAAATCACTTGGGACTATGTTAATGTAAAACAGGTACAAGAAGACTAATTTTGATAGGATAATTATATGAATGAACAGTGAAAGATTTCACCTATTCATTAGCTAGCAATAATAAAATGAAAATCAGTTTTACAGGGATAACTGCAGCAAGATAATTGTTCTTAATGGTATTAAGCACAGATATCCAACTACATTTTAAGAAAAAAGATCTTAAGATTTGGTTTTAGATCCATCTGCAAATGTAAATTATGCTAACAATTTTCATGATTTTCAGGTTTTTCTTACTCAAATATTTATCAAATATTTTCTTTAATAATTGGCAGCATGTTATGCTGAGGTTATATTCTGTATCACTTATTCACAATTACTGGATATGTACTCTATGCATATTTTATTTGCATTGAGCTGGACATCTTGAGGAGTAAGGTGCTATTCAAAGACATGAATAAGATATTAGAATATGTCTACAACTGCTCAGGTAAATTGGCATTTGGTTATGGTTGAGCAGAAAACATTTTCAGAGAGATGATACATAATCATGCAACTTGCATTTTACACTTTTATTTATCTCAGATACAGAGTATTATTCTGAGGCTCAGGGAATAGTAAGCAAAGGTAACTAACAATCTGAGGTAAGGAAAAAGAAATCAGTCCCCTACAAAGGATAAGAGTATTAGGCCTGGACTTTTGATTCAACCTGTCAATGATTAATAGATGCTATCAGGGAGATAAGTAGAAGTAATATGGTAACATGAACAGGAAATCTGAACTGTTCTGAACTGGAGAGATGAGTAAATTCAAAGCTTTTGATAGAAGTTGCATGTGAAAATTTTCTATTTTCATAGATCGGAAAGAATCATGCAGATTGCTGTGTAAGGGAGCAATTAATTAAGAACGTACAAAGAATACCATGAAAACAGTGAAAGATTTTGGAATTCAATCAATATGAGAGAGTCACTGTGAAGAGAAATACATGGAAAAAGATTGTCAACAAGAAAATATTTGCACCAAAAAGCCAGGCAAAGTATGTAGCAAGATCTTAACTGACATACTACTCTATAATCAGGATATTCATACTTGGGCAGAAAAAAAGCAAAATTAAATGAACAATTTATCTGTGTAATCATCTGAAAGAAAAAATGTTCAGTCTTATCTAGTTAATAATTCTAAATACCCAAACTAGAAGGACCTCCAACCTGAGTATATAACGGGAGTATGAGTGCATGTGGGATTCAATACTTTATGTTCACAAAAATCATCATCTCATAATAACTTTTTTAATCTGGTCTTATTTAGTCATTTATGCTTTAATCATAGTGGGAGAGAGACGCATGTAGCAACCAGCAATAAAGAAGTTTGTTAAAATACACAGGAGAGTTTATTTTATATCAGTGTGCATATTTGTAGACATGACAAATAAAAAGTTACATTAGAAATAATGACAACAGAACAGGAAAAACAAACCATTTTTGGAGAGAAGTCAAGTACTTTCAAAATTAAATTCTAAAATGTATCAAAGTGATAGTTGAATGTTAGATAGTCTGTTAATCTATGATAGAATGTTAATCTATGAACAGTTCTACAAAAAGATATATAATGAAATAATACTGAACTGATGACTAGGTAAGCACACATAAGAAAGCAGATGGTTGGTGTATTATTAGTGTATCACACCAAAATTATTAATAATTTATTTAATAATTAATGGAAATATTAGACCCATTGAACTCAACAACCAAAATAATTTATGATGTAACTTTCTGTTCTTCATTCAGACAGAAGAGCATATTTAAATTTTTCTTATTTAATACATTCTTAAATTTACATTGTAAAAGTATAGAGAATTTATAGAATGTAAATTATTGACAAAAAAATGTTACCAACTTTCAAGTGGAGCCTATGATGGTGTTTACAAAAAACTTCATACATTTATTCTTAGGCAATCACCACAAGAGAGTTCACAGTTACACAGAGATAACAATTTTCACTTTGGACTTTGCCTCCACTGCTCAATAGCTGTGAGCACCTGATATGACTGTCCTAAATCAAAAGGAATTTAGGAACCTGGTACATTTCCAGCTTTTATTTCAATGTACTTAAGATGAGTTTTTTTGAGACTGCTTCTGAGTCCCTTAAGTGTGCATTTATAACAAACCATCAGTTAGAGGAGCTAAAAATATGAAATAAAGCTGCTTATGACATCAGTGTAAGTCAGCCTGTGAGTGTAAAAGATATCAGAACTTACAGTCTTTGAATCCTTTTATAATTCAGTAGTTTATTTATTTACTTCTGTGCGCATTTAATTTATAACCTTGGATTAATAAATACATGTGCATACTAGTATGTCTGAAGCTTATTTGAAGCTTTTTGAAGCTTTTAATGGGATTTGTAGACAAGCATCTCTTTTGCTTGCTGTCAAAGGACAGATTGCTCAAATTATATATCTTCCAAGGAGAGGATCCACATGTAAATCCTTTTTACTCATGTGCCGATGTTAGTAGTGGAAGAGATTTTCTATAGATGTATCTCATCACTATTAATCTTCTCTGTTACAGTATAAAATTATAAATAGTCCTATTTATGTTATACAGATAGGGGATTATTTATTTTTTTTGTGGAAACCAAGACAGCCATTGACTCAAGTTTCAAACCACTTACACTTATGCTGAAGAAGACAGCCTTCTCTTAGGACAGGCTTGTGGCAAAACCTACAGACTTTAAGCTACAGCTGTGGAACAGCAGCAGGTTTTTGGGATGCCTGTGTATGCATCCACTGCCCTTGGTTGTCTATTTCCTATAGGATGGACTAGGAGCTCCCCACTTTGCATAGAAGAGCCAACAAACTGGTCTGAGACAAAGGATTCATCTGCAACAACTTGAGATTCAGGCACTAATGAAGATTCCCCCAGTAGTTTCTGCTGCATCTGCCCCAACTAAGAGGCACTATTTTAGTGGCTGATTAACCTTCTGGATGGAGAATGTGGCCAGAAACTATCATGGGCTAGTCCTAATATGAAACTGATGGAAACTGTATATAAACAACGTTCTTGTAAACAAGGTTCTTGTAAATAGCCAATTGAAACTGTGCTGGCAGATGCAAAATATTCACATAAGACAATCCTCCTCAAATAAATGAAATAGTTAAGAGATGTTTTGCACAAAGCTTAATACAAATAATAGAAATGAATCATGCATGTGCTGAGGGGGATGTGTGGGACCACAGCCCAGCTGGACATAAGGACAGAGCAGATCAGCAGTTTCAGGAGCCCCATTCAATTCAGCTGGATGTCACTGCAAGGACTTGTGCAACAAAGACTCCCATCACCCTCTGGACTGTGACCAACCATCCTGTCACAGAAATTCAATTCCCATTACAGTATTCAAAAGATCCCAATAAATTAGCTTTTGTTTGTTTGCTGGGTTTTGGGTTTTTTTTGTTTAATAGGCATTCTGACCATGAGTGCAACAGCATTCAATTCAAGTCTGTGAAAAGTATAAAAAGAAGAACACTGATGCAATACACATACAAACAGCATAGACATGGAAATTTTTGTACAGCCTTTTCTTATGCCACCACAGTTTTTGCTTCACTTCCTACCTGTGCTCAAAGTAGTAACTAGTGTTAAAGTAAATGGCAAACAGTGGACAGCAGATTAAAAGAGTGAAATAAGGATCCACTATCCTTAAAGTAGAAAGTTTAACATCATCATCAGAAAAAAGAACTGCACTTCTCTTTTTATTCCTTTTATGAGGAAAAAGTAATGATCACCTGTACATCTGAATTAGACTTCTTGCAGCAAACTTTATACAAATAGATAGTGCTATCAGAGGTCTTTGTGATGATTCTTTTAGAAACATAATGCAGGTGAAAAATTCAGCAGGTGTGAAGGTGAGGTAATTGTCAGTCTTCTCTATGAGCTATTTCAAATTCAAGATCAGTGAAATAACAAGCATAGTCCAGGAAAATAACATATATTTCTGGAATAAGTTATGATTGATATTCAAGATCTAGTCACACTTCAAGGTAAAATTGAAAAATCATACAAGGGTATTATACAGGAATAATGTCTATCAGACTAAAAGAAACTATAAAATCACTATATCTCATAATTACCCACTTGTAAATTCATTGTCTGTTTTTCCTTTGTAAAGCCATAATGATATATAAAAATGAAATAAAAGTAGCATTTGAGGCTCCATATTTTTCATTAAATATTGTACAATAGATTTTAGCCAGTAATCCCAGTAAAACTAATGGATTTGAATGGATCCAATAATTTCATAACATGGCCTTATCATAAATTGTATTTTTAGATATGCAGTCCAAGAGCCATAAAATTTCTCTTTTCTGATAGGAAATTTTTCACCTAAAGAACAATCCAAAATAAAGCTTAAACCATTTTACTTTTGTGAAATGCCTGGATTTTTTTGTTCCTGATGCAGCATATAATACAGCTGTCAAGACTTTTCGCCTAAAATTTTTGTGTTGAATTTGAAAAGCACTTTCCATTTTGTGAGTACAAATGTGTGCAAAGAGGACCCAATGCTCTTGTGTTTTTTATAGATTTTGTCTTTATATCAAGAAGAGAGAGTGAAAGAATGAAATTTATTAAGACTCAGACTGAATTACTGATTTAAAAATGAGGCATGGGGGGTGAGGGTGTTCCAGTTCAATATAATCATCATAAAATTAATGTGAACATTTCAGGTATGAAGTATGCTTGAAAATATAGAGAGGTGACAAATATAAACTTACAGTCTCATTCAGAATTAAATTAATAATTTTCACCTGAAGTCTTCATCTTCTATTTTGCTTTCTAAGTGTCTGTCAAAGGTCCAATGTGCTAGTCAAAGGAGTTCATGGTTTCATATATACACAATTTTTGTCCAGCTCATGTCGGTACCTAAGAGGTCATTGACATGTCATCTTGGTAGGCAACACCTTGGTGTATTTTTCTATTACTCCATCATTATATGTTTTACATTTTGCTTTTTCTATATGCCTATCTCATCACTAAAGTGATTAATTTTACTGGTTAGGTGTAAGCATTTGGTACAATTGTGGATTATATAATTTCTTTGCCATATTCTGTCTTTTAGCCCAATTATGCTCTACTTACATTTTTCTATTAAACATTTCATGTATGCTACTGTCAGTATGCTCCTTTCTTTCAGAATCTTATTTCCTAGCCTGCAGGGTCTTTACTTTGACTTCTATTTTCTAAAGTATACAGGCAAATCTTCCTTTGTAATTCAGACTTGCAGACCTGGATCATTTTGTTTGCCCCCTTTCAATATCAACAATGTATTTCTTAAATTGAGAATAATAAAATTGGATGTGATATAAAAAACTCAATTCAATTTTTAAACCATTTTCTGGGGAGGAACATAAAGTACATTATTAGCAGTGTATTTTTTCTTTGAAATCAGAATCTGTTGTGAGATGAATTTAGGTCTCCCTGGCTACAATAATAGTAAATGGAATACAATGGGCCAAAGTGCTATGCAGTGCAAGCCTTTTCAAGCTAAATTTTGTCTCACTGTCAAGTGAGACTGATATGTTGTCACAGGCATTAATACTTTTAAATTTATAGTAAATGCAAACTCTAATGGGAGATAAGGTGCCAAAATAAAAGAATCTGTGCAAAACTGAAGTAATTAATTTTATGTATGTACTGTAGTCACCAGCTGGAGCTTACGAATAGTAAGCTTTAAATGTATCACATGTAAGGTGTTTCACGGAATAAATTAATTTAGAAAATATTATGATTCTTCTGTGGCTTCATTTATATAGATCCCTGGAGCTGAAAATTATGTTGTGTATTAGAGTAGTGAAGTAAAATCCAGAAATTTAGAGAAAGATGCAATGTAAAAGAGAAGAAAAAAGGATGATGAAGGAAAAGATAATGAGAGTATCCTACTACTGTTCTTATTTAATTTTCATATTTTAGTCTTATTGTATCACTAAAATAGCAGGATTTAAGTTGATGATTAATTCATCCAATGAGAAAACAATATAAAGATAGGATCACTGCTCTACTTGCTGAACAAATTGTTGGCTGCATTCCAACACGATGATGTCATTCATTTGTATCTTAAATAGAAATCTTCAATATGACCCACACTTGAGTTTTTTTCATCTGAGACAACAGTACCATTAGATGGCACTCTGGGTAAAGTTGAAAAATGACTTTGTAAGGCTTTGCAACTCAAGTGTTTTATGAAAGCACAATAAAAGAGAAAATAGAAAAATTTTCATCAAATGAAAATATATTCATATTCATTATACTTTCAACAGTCTCTTATTATATTTATATAGAATTATTTAGATATTATATTTGAAAACAGCATTTTAAGCATTTTTTTTGCTTTTAAATGAGAGGTTGTGAATGCTTCCTGTAGGCAAGACATACTAAACTTGTTCTTTTTTAATCTTATTTTCATCTTTCTTTAGGAGATGTTAAAGGCAAAGCAAAGAATATCAATATCTAATTATGTATGACAAGTATCTTGACAATATGAACATTTCACAGTCTGATCACAGTGACTGAAAAAGTAAGTTACCTCTCAGATATGTGTTACTACCTCATACATATTTTATCTGAAAGTGAAAGCCTGAAATTTTTTATTAATATCAAATTTGGCTTTCCCTTACTTTCTTTGTATAAGTACTAGAGTACAATAAAAACACACTTTTGAAGAATGCTCCAAGATGCTTTCTTTTTCTTGACAGAAGTCTTTATGTGAAAATGGATCAAGTGAAAATTCTGAAACTCAAAGCAGTCAATTATTTACAGGAAAAATTCTCCTAAAACTTCCAGAGTAGTCTATCTTTTCATCTGTGTCTATCTGTACAGACATCCTACATCCTGGTAGAAACAAACTCAATAGAATATTCAAGTGATGATACACTAGATAAATATTTTAAATATTATCCTTTAACTCCAAAATTGCCATTTATACTCAAATAACCATGAATCCAGTGGAATCTTGTGCAGTTCAATAGCTGTAGATTTAATCTCAAGACACTTGAGATAAACCCAATGATGCTCTATCCCAATAAAGAATCACACATATTTCAAGCAAGTGAAATTCAAATTAGACTTTTTGTCATGAACAGTAGCTAATATGCTTCAGTCTGTTCTATATTGTGGGGAAGAGCAAATGAAAATTAAAGGGCTGGAAATGTCCTTCAATATGCTTTTGGGGAGCAAATCAACCTCAGTAATCTTCTAGTGGTTTAGCCATGTGAAGCTAAATTACTAGAAAATGACATTCTGGAGGCTCTCCAAAGTTTTAGGGTCAAGTTGTCAAATAATTTATGCCATGGGGACACCTGGGTGCTGAGAAGTTCATTGGAAAATTTTGAATAATTGATGATGGTAGAGGGAAACTGTCTCCTTAACATAAGGGAAAATTTAGAATGTATGTGTATCCACTAATAGTAGACATTTAGCATTAGTATCCACTCACAATATGACATGTAACAACACCATCTAGTAGTACAGGAAGATTGACTGATATTTCAAAACTGATCCCTGCATTTTATACCTTCTTTCTATCCCCAGATTTTGTGAACATTAATTCCCTCTCCTTCCCATCCACTAGTTCATTTCCACAAGAAACTTTCCATTCTCCAGTAATGATGGTCTCACTTCAGACACAGGTGTGAAGCTGCCTTTCTGTGTGAAGCCTTCACAAATTAACTTCCACTCCAGTACCTCTACAGGGGAAAATGTCACAATTCTGACATCACTAGGGCACTGTAGGCTAGATCCAAGGCTTTGGTCATTCCCAGATGATCCAGCTGAGCTCTGATAGTGCTGTTATTCACTTTGCAAGTCTGTATTAAGAAAGTTAGGTAGCATAGAATTTAAGCAAAAAAAAAAAAAGCAAAACAAAAAAGCCAAACAAACAAGAAAGGAAAAATATTTCAAGAAGAAAAATTGAAGATTTTTCATTCACCACACAGAATAGTTTTCTACACTTTGGTGATAATCTAGTAAAATATAACTTCTCAGATTTATTCTTCTTCCTTTGCAATAGTCCCTTTGATGTCTTTTCTATTGAACACTTCTTTCCTTGCCCTTGACTATTCTCAGCATTGAAATGTTTGCTTAGAGGTAGTATTTCTCCAGCTATATGTTTCATTTTCATTTTTTATTCAACCAGTCTATTAAGCTAAAAAATATAGTCAATTCAGTAGTTATTTCAGCAACTGAATCCATAAAGATATTTTGATTTCAATTTCTATATGAATTTTCAGAGTTCCCTTTACAATGGAAACTCTAGTCTCTAAATAGGTACAGTTATTTTCTTGATGCTTCAAGATTCCATCAACTCATTAATGAAGTAATAGGACTATAATGAGTGTAAATCCCTCTATGCTAATTGGCTGCAAATTTCAACCTGTGGAATACCAGTATTTTTGGAAAATAAAATAAAAATCAGCAGGACAACAGATTTTTCTTGTTTGGTTAGTTGGTTTGTTTCCAAGGTCTCATTTTGTAGTGCAGGAAAAATGTGAAAAAAATGGTATAGAGAAAATAGAGCAGGGAGTTTTTTATCTATGTATTAGGACACAAAATATTGTGTTATGCCTAGTTTGAGATAGAAAATATGCAGTTATTTTCCACTGCAGTTCACCTAAAGGGATAATCATATTGTCACTCTGCAGACTAAAAAGGAAAGACCCACCACATCAGGAGAGATGCTGGAGCTAAGGCAGCCCCACCTGCTCTCTGTATAGCAGCCATGGTAACTAAAGCAAGGGGACAGAAGCAGGTGACTCTTCTGAGGAGGAGGGAGGCATCCAGCTGCTGGGCTGCTGCACTCTTCCCTCGAGGTGAGCTCTTCCCAGGGCTGCCACCAGCGCCGGGTACCGAGCGCTGCTGCTTCGTGTCAGCGCCAGGGACACAGACAGGAGCAGCACGAGCAGGATCAAGGGTTACACAGTCCTGTGTGCACTGATACGGGATTCAGAAGCACGGGTAGTTTGCTCACCACTACTCCTGGTCTAAGGGAAGGAGGTTGAGAGGGACAGTTTTATTTGGAGAATAAACAATGGTTACAGGACTGATGGTACAGCCAGGGGTTAAGTACTTATACCATGGGGCTTGCTCTGAGAAACCTGTTCTGCTGAGGGCAGATGGGACTCAGCTGTCAGAGAAAGGGAAAAACAACTTTGGTCACAGACTTGACAAGCAGGTTAAGAGGGCTTTAAGCAGTAATTGGTGGATAAAGGGAACTTTAATCTATCCCACTCCTGTCAGTTTTATGCCAGTGTCAGAATTAGATGCCCAGAGCCTAGAGCAGGGTTACAGATCAGCAGGAGAGCACACAAAGAGAAACACAAAGGAATTCCAGCCACTCCAGACAGTAAGGCAGCTTCTATGGGGGCCCAACTTAAATTTCTCTATGCAAATACACACAGCATGAAGAACAAACAGGAGGAACTAGTACATGCACACACCTCCAGGGCTGTCATCTCCTTGGAATCATGGAGATGTGGTGGTATGACTTCTGTGACTGGAGTGACAGAATGGCTCTTTAGGAAGGACAGCTAGGAATGGATGCTGCTCAGCATTATGGAGACCATGGCAGGAAGGCTGGAACTAGATGATTTTTAATGACTCTTCCTTCCAACCCAAATTATTGTATGACAACACAGAAACTATGAGCCAAATGTCTGCTAAAGATTCTAAAAGAAAGTAGGAAGGCAGCTACACTAAACATTTACATGCAAATATAACAGAAAGTGACATTGAATTTCACAGAATGTTATGGCAATGTAGTTATCATTAAGGTGTCAGGCAAAAACTTCCATAACTATGAAATTCTCCTAAAGTCTTTTATCTGGTGCCTACCTCTTCTATCTGTCTCCTACAGCTGCAGATCTCTCTGCCAAACAAATAATACTGTGGTGTCTTTATATTCATATCTTTCCCCTATCCTTGTCCTTTCACTCATAGTACACCAACAAGGCTATGCAGAAAGACCTGGAAGACATGTAAACAAAAATCTTCTAGTACCCTCAAATGTCTATGTCATCTCCAGCAACCCACCGAGCAGAGCAGCAACCTTATCAGGAATGCTTTTCTACAAAATCCACAAAGCTCTACACTCTTATCCATACAAAGGCCAATTAGAAGACTTTTATTACTTTGTATGAATAAAAATACAGAGATATTAACTAAACCCTGGATTAAGCAAAGTTTTAAATGTACAGCAATGTAGTTTGTAGTATATACATGTCTAACTCCTGAGTGATGCTTAAGAAAATAAAATTCTGCTTTTTTTCTTCTGTTTTAATTCAACATCTTTACTTCCCCCCCCCACCCCCAGCTGATAGAGATGTTAAAGGAAGTAATCAATCAATTTGCTAAATAATACCCTCTGGTATCTTCAAAAAAAGGAACAACATTTCATTGTGTCTAATCATATGGAGTGAATGGCAAACTGACAAATTCTCTGGGGTTGTCACAAATCTTTACACCTACACTGCACAGGAATTCAAACACTGTACCTTTTTTACAGTGAATTGCTAAAGTAAATATATTTCATTTTCTTTCTCATAATCTTCAATGAAAATATAGGTCTATTGCCAAGTTTTGATGGACATTTACTGTTTAACAATTATTTCTTAGGTAGGTGACCAAATAATCATTATTATGAAATACAGATTATTTTTTTATTATTATTATTATTATTATTATTATTATTATTACATAGTCATTGGTATTTTATTTAGTATTTCTATAGTACCTATGAATAGGCTTCCTCAACTTTATTTCATACAATGTTAAGGTTTGAAATTAATTTTTATTTCTCAACAGGAAGAAAAAAAACCCAGATGCAAACAACAGTAACAAAACCACCATAAATCACAAACAACAAACCAAAAAAAACACTACAGGAAAAAAATACATGAGAAAAATGCGAAGAGTCCAAAATTACAAAAAGACTAAGGATTTATTACATAGCCAAACAAGCAGCTAGTAGTAAGCAACTACTAGTGTTGCTTACTGTGTGAGACAGCTTCCCATCTAATTCCTGCAATGCATGGTATCTCTTTCTTTTTTCTGCATTGCCACAAACAGAGAAAAAGTTGTGGAGTTGTGTAATACTGACATAAGTTTATAATTGGAAAATATAGAGATGCTGCTTTCTACTGCTGCTACCTCTTCTCAAAATAGTTTCAATATGTTGATGATCCAACCAGCTGTGAGAAATATTGATGATGTTTGGTTAGTCAAAGACTTATGAAAACCCTGGTTGAATTACCAGCAGGAATACATGGGTGGAGGTGGAGCTTAGAGGTCTGAGCTGCATCCAAGCTGCTAAACAGCTGAACAGCACATACACATCATAGCCATTAGTGAACCCAGAAATAATAACTGTATCCATGCATACTGTGGTGTGTAACACAGAAACTGTCCCTCTAACATGTGAAATGATGGAAAGAGATGTCAAAGGACTGGGCAAAAGGAAGAGAGGGAGAAGAAATCAAAAACTATAGGATATGTCTATATTAGAATTTAGTTTGGCCCTTGAGTAAGAGATCTTATGCACAAAAATAGATGATGTTGAAGAACCAATATTCAACACATGCTTTTCAAAGCTGTTGTCTGGTCCCAAAACATGAATGTTCATTAATGCCAAGAATGCATTAGGTGTTCTCCTGGGATGCATTATCTTATTTACTTTCATCTAGAGGAATCTAGTTTGTGAGTTCCAAGACTGGACTGTGATGCAATCTGAAATCAATGGCTAAGAACAAGAAGTAGATTTATTTTTCACTCTTAATCTAAACAAACTGTAGATACACTCCAAGGCACTAGGAATTACTTCTTCATTTCTCTGGGTTTTGGCCAGTGTTGGTAGGCTGTATGTAAACAGTGCACTGATTATCAAGTACTGTTTAGGATATTAGTAGTGACTAACGGAAATGTTTTAATTCAAGGTAAATCCATTAGGAATTAACTTAGTAATTGATTTTTCATCCCATGCCTAAGAACCCTGTAAGTTATAACACTATTTCTTGCTTCAAAGTCCAGGTTGGGAAAGAGTGACTGAAATGTTCCTTGAGCATCATCACCATCTGTTTCCTTATGATGAATGAAGAAATGTGAAGGATGCATCCATGTCCTCTAAACTTGATGCATTTTTTCAGTGTGGCCATTTTCACCCAGAGGAGCTTTTGCTGATTAGGTCTAAAATTCACAAAATGTGGTCAGCTTGTTGATATCTGAAATGATCTGAAGAGTGTTCAACACCAAATTTCTTGAAATATTATAACAGCTAAGAGCTAAGGAAGTGACTCTAGTGAGAACTGGCAACCAAGCTTATTTTATAGTTGGAGAAGCATGATTTTATTTTATCTTATTAACAGAAAACAAATTTATGTCAACACATTTGAAACTTTCACTGAATTGCCCCTGATACAAGTGTCAGAGGTTACTACTGTGGAACTGTAACTCCTTGCAATATTTTGCAAGAGTGATAGAAAACTCGAAGAGAATATTCCCATTCTCAAGCACAGGATTTACTATCAACCCCAGAGATTTAGAAGATGAACAGTGACTGCTTCTCAAGTGTTATGAAAAAAATTTTTCACTTAACATGAGAGTATGCAGCTTTAGAAATTTTAACCAAACAATATTGAAAGTTGTTTAAAGTTGGTAAACAAAGAGATTTTAAAATAAGCAATCTGATATTTTTCAATATTCAAAAAATCTTTTTGATTTAATAAGATGATGATCACCACTAATAGAAAATATACTCCCATCAGCATTTTACTGTACAAGAAAAAGGGAGCATTATTCACATGTTAATAGGCCAGAAATGTGCATTAAAGTGACTTCTCTATGGACAAAATGAGAAGATAGAAGCAGATAATCATATTTTAGTGTATCCTTACTCTGTTGGTTACATTATGCCTTTTGAAATTAAAATATTGGTTTGTACAAAATAAACGAAGTCACCAAAACACTACCTAAGACTTGAGCCTTAACAAATGCATTATATAAAGAATTTGAATTAGTTTCATGCTGGAAAATGATCTTTGCCCCAACAACAGCAGAAAAAAATCATAAAAAGAGAGCATAAGTTGACCAAATTGCAATCTGATGTTTTCTAAATTTATTCATTTTTGGTATTAAAATTATCTTGGATGTTTAATTAAGAAATATATTTCCAAAATGCAATGCTAAACTGTTCTGATTAAGCCATCCCATACAAAACTTAGCGAAGTCTTCTTCTTGCAAAGATAGTGAAATAACCAAATGAGAATTTTTTCTAATGAAAGTAGAAGGAAATGGAAATAATCTAAAAGAATGTGGAAAAAATTACTCAAGGAGAGTGTTGGATTTCTAGCCTGAAAATATTTATACTCTCTATTCAATATTTCAGTTTAAAAAATACAGTTCTCTAACCAAGACACATATAAGCAAAATGTGTCACAGACAATAGCTTACAGCTATTTGCAGCACAGAATACTATATTCAAACAAAAAAAAAAAAAAAGAAACTTTTTTAATGTAACCACAATGATCTGCTTTTCTACCACATCAGAATGGAAGCTGGATTTTTCCCAAGAGAAATGCATATAGCTAATAACATTTTCAGGAGTGAATTGGGCAGAACAGAGAATAAAAAGGATCAGTAGGAAGAAAAGGAAAACAGAGGATACTATGATGAGGTTGCAGACTGATTTTACGTGAAGATCTTTGATAGCCATATCTCATATTTCCTCTTCTCCAAATTTTTTCAGGCACATGTGAGCTCCTAAATTTTTTTCCCTCCAAGTTTCAGTCTTCACACCAACTCTACAGACTCATTAAAGATATTAACTTAAGAAGATTATTATAAGCAAAATTATTCATGTTAAGTTAAATATACTTGAAATAACTGTAAATGAATTAATAACACAACTTGGCATAAGAATCACTCTGGATGTATCAGTGCAGTTGGTGTAAATTGAAACTGGTAACACAATGAAATATGATTTTTTTTCTTAAAATTGTAGGTTGATTGATTTTTCTTTAACCCTAGGATCTCTATATTACACTGCAGAGTCCAAGTGAGTGTAACACTCAAGTCCTAGACCCAGAGATACAAACCTCATTACTTGCAAAGTCCAAGATCACTCACAGACAAGACCTAACTATTAATATGTATCTGGTAGTATCTGGTAGTGCGCATTTTCAGTACTGGTTATACAAAATGACCAATCTGCACACCTATTGTAGACAAGGCATGTGTCTTCAGTTCAGTTTTTAAAGGAACTTAAAATTCCAGTGAAATAATAAGAAGTAATAATTTGTAGGTAGTCATGCAGAGATAAGTGGTGCTAAAACTCACTTGAATAGTTTCGTTTTCCCTAATAGTTTTCATGAACAGTACAATACTCACACACACAGTTATGACAGCTTCCATCTTCACACATGGTGGTATAAATCAACTTTCATTCACTATTCAGAGTAACTTGAATAAACATTAAAAGATATTCAAAAATTGTTTTGACTTTTGTGCATTAGACAACAGTTGGGAAATAAAAGATCCAGAGAGTGGAGATACACCAGAATCTGCATCTGGAAAGAGGCAACACTGGTTGTGTGTATAGCCTGGGGAATAAAAGGCTGGAAGGCAGTGCCGTGGAAAGGGACCTGGTGGTCCTGTTCACTGGCACATTTAACACAAGTCAGCAGTGCCCTGGTAGCCAGAATGGTCAGCCTTGGGGGCACAGCATGGCCAGCTGGGCAAAGGAGGGGATTGTCCTGCTCTGCTCTGCACTAGGGCAGCCTCACCTCGAGTGCTGGGGGCAGTTTTGAATGGTACAATACAGAAGATATTAAGCTATTAGAGAGTGTCCAAAGGAGAGAAACAAGGATGGTGAAGGAGGGGAAGCCCCATGAAGAACAGTTCATGTCACTTGATCTGTTTAGCCTGGAGGAGACTGAGGGAAGACCTCATTGCAGTCTTCACCATCCTCACAAGGAGGGCAGGTACAAATCTCTTCACTCTTGTGACCGGA
Organism: Lonchura striata; assembly: GCF_050655825.1. Lineage (NCBI taxonomy): Eukaryota > Metazoa > Chordata > Aves > Passeriformes > Estrildidae > Lonchura > Lonchura striata. Next base: position 141,308,482 of record NC_140704.1, on the reverse strand, counting down.
CTCGACAAAATGGCATGATGCTGAATCTGGCAAGGTTTAGGTTGGATATCAGGAAAATGTTCTTAATCCAGAGGGCAGCTGGGCACTGGAATAAACTCCCCAGGAAAGTGGTCGCCACAACAAGACTGTCTGAGTTCAAAAAGTGTTTGGATAATATTCTCTGGCATATGATGTGATTCTTGGGACATCCTGTGCAAGGCCAGGTGTTGGACTTGATGATCCTGAAGGGTCCCTTCTAATTCGGCATATTCTGTGATGCTATGGTTCTACATGGACTATTTCCTAAGCCCTTCTTTTTAGATTTATCCAACCAAAGGTCATGAGTCAGCTATTTCAGATAATTTCAGAACTCCCAATACATTCATCAAGGAAAAACTTGTATGTACAGTAAGATCTTCATTACCAGAAGCCTGTATTATCCCATTTACTTTTGTTAGGTAGCAACGTCTAAGACTGATATAAGATGTCTTCTATCTGGTAAATAACTAAGTAAAGTATAGTTTATTAAAATTACTTTTATAAATAAATTTATTATTTATATTGTTAATTATTTCAAGAGTAGTTGTCAGCAAAGATTTTAATTTAGGATACAATGCCTATATTAATAATAATACTAGAAATCTCTATATTCAACAATTTATTTACTTTTTGCCAGGTGATTTTATAATGTATTTTTTAAATATAATTTTTAAACTTTCTAATTTTTTGCTAATTTTAATTAGCATTAAAAACTAATTTCATAGGAATGCATGAGGATTTTTCCAAGGTCATTTTTGTTCAACGTACATAGATTTAGTGTGAACAAAATTTCCTTGAACTTGAGTGGAAGTGGAGAAAGCAGAAATTTTGTTTTCAAAGGCTTATTTCTCTGTTTGTATTTTGTTATTTAATAGCAGTAGTCACTGCAAAGGTTGCTGTCATGAGCAAAGTGAATTTGATTCAGCTGCTGCTAATCTTGTACAAACACAAACCTGCTAATTGAAAAGCTAATTATGATGATAGAGTGATGAGAAGCACATTGGGCAGAATGACATAAAACCCATGAAACATCTATTATAAACCAGCTGGTATCTTTTGAAGCTAGAAGTATTATAGACTGCCTTCTTGTGTTAAAGCAGGGATATTAATGTTATTCCTTGCACAGCTAGCCATTTTTTAAAATCTAGAACTCTCAATAACCACAGACTTTAAGCAGTCAGAGTAGTCCATAATAATAATATATACATCAGTTCTATCAGTGTTGACTTTAATGGAAATGTTTAATAAACAGGAAAATGGGAGGCATATGAAGTGCTGATAAATATGAAAAATGAGAAATCGTGAAGCATGAACTCTATTTTTGCTTCAGTCATTGAATTTTTGGTAAAATACTGATTTACATTTGAACATTTTTAAAGAGGAAGGTCAGACGAACAAGGATTTGTATCCTTTTCTATTCAGATGTTTGAGAAAGTTTCTACTAGCTTACAGTGGAAGTCTGTGCCAAAGAATAACCTAGCTGCAAATTTTTTTATTTGGTGTGGTAATCATTGGACCAGCCTTTTCCCCACAACATGCCACCAAACTGACTAACTCCATAGCACTGTAAATCAGAGATAGGGCAGAAATGGAGATCAGGTTATTTTTCTTTAAATATTTTACAGCCAAAAAAAGAGGCTTAATAATTTAGATGTTATAGATAAACAACTTTAAATATGTATTTCATTATAGTTCAATTGATAAAAAAGTCTTTTAACTCAAATATTAGAGTTTTAAAAACTAAAGACAAAAAAAAAATAAAGCAGCAAGAAGTAGCAGAGATTAACTTTTAGACGTAAAATATGAACTGGAGATTAATATTTCTTGTCCCATCTCTGTTGAATTTTCACCTGAAAGTTCTTTGTACTGTATCATCAGGAGAAAAAAAAAGTCTCGTTAAATGTTTTAATGACATCAAATAAGTCTTTCTTTTTGAAGGGTCAGTAAGGTTATTTATACACACTCTGCCACAAGAAGAAACATATTGTGGGTATTCTCATAAAGTTCATTTTCAGTGTATTCTGAGCATTTTTTAAATTGTCTTATGATTTTGACATGAAAATATTTGCCAGAAATTATTGTAACATCATACAAAAACTTGTGACTAATGAACATCTGGACAGAAATTATAAAATTCAATTAAAACAACTGTGAGAAGATTTTAGACTGAATACCAAAGCACATCACATTTTCCTATGCAAACACAGATCCCATTTAAATCAGCATAACCTGGTTGTGATTAAGTAGCAATTAGTAGGAACAAAGTTAATGGAAATAAGAAATATCTAATAGAAAGCATAAGCTAAACCAGAATCAAACCTGAAATTCAGTGTTTTCTTTAGCTTTATACAATTTTCTAATGCTTTATTTGTAATAATATCTCTTATTCTATCAGAACTGTGAATTATGGAGTCAGAGTTATATTATACCTGAGTTCATTCCCAATTTCTTCAATTCATTCTTTTGTCTCTGTGATTTTATATTTAAGGTTCAAAATCTATATCTCAAATTACTGTGTGAACAATACTTTACAATACTATCCATTAAATATATTTTATAAAAAATTGTGTGAGTATACTCTCACTTGTATCCACAGATTTTTCTGAGAAGGAACTCAGACTCAGATTTAGAGTTTGAATTCTTCCAATCTTCTTGATGTAGCTTTCACTCATCATCCTGGTTTGGAGGAGTTAGCTCCGATCATATAGGTCAGAACCACTGGGAATTGTCTCCCTCACCCAGCTTCCATAAAGATGGAAGGTTTCCAAGCATGTAGGAAAACTTCAGGGCTGATAAATAATTTCCTATATCTATTTTGTGCACATACAGAAAATATTTTTTAAGAGAATAGAGGTAGACCTACAAGCTAACTTCAGGAGCTGAAACCAACTCCCAAGGAAACAGAAAGTTTGATGGACAGATTTTACTGGGAATAGTTCACCTAGTGCTTTTGAAAGAACCAATTTCCTTAATTTATGTACCAAAAATTTTAACAATTTTAATTTACATGTATCATATTTTGTTTCTCTGACTTCTCTGTGAATGTTTTACAGAGGTACATAGTTAAAGAATACGTTGTGGATGTACATTTGTAAAAGAAATCTAATATTCACTTACTGATAAGAGACCGTGACTATCCCATTTTTTAATAAAAATTCTTTTTATCGTGTCAGATTTCATGAAATCACATGGGCCATACTTATATATTTAAAGTTAGACCTCTTGATCAGACATTTCAATTATATCTGTTGCTCTGTCCTTGATGCAGGAACAAGAGTGCCAGAGTCTAATGAAATTTGATTGAACTTTGATTAGGATAATTGCACAGGGCTTTGAAATGCTAGCCTTGATAGAACTACTGAATCTATTATCTTCAGCAGTGTCTAGACAAGTAAATATTTGTTCAAAGTAACTCCAAATCAAAAAGCAGAAAAGCAAAACTGTAGTCTCATCCTCTGGGGGAAGAAAAAAGTTTAATGAAGCAGTCTCTAAAAAAAATTACTTTGAAAACATTCATTTGGTAAGAGACAGATCTGCTAAACTCTTTTTAGTGACACCAGAAGTCAAGAAGATTGGTGAAAAAATGGGATTTAAACCTTATCTCTAAAAATAGTCCATTATTTCTATAGAAATCACTGAATTATTAGTGCTATGCTAATAAAGTCAGTTGGGTCACCTGACTACTCTCCTTGCTATGTAGTAAATATTTTAATAAACAAGTGAATTTCATCCCAGGTTTGTGATATCTGAACAGGTGATAAGGACTGTGTTGCACAGACAAAAATGCATACCAAACAGCAAGAGTATCTTTAGGCAGAAAATAAGGAAAAGAGATTTGCAACTAGTGGCATTTTGAAATAACCACTAAAAATAAAAGGACCAAAAAAAAGCCTGACTACTTTTACTATATAGCTTTATCAATCTGCATAAAGAAATACTAGATTATCCAAAGTTCTCCTTGTTCTACAATTTTTATGTTTTTGTTCAATATATTCTTAAAAATCAAATAAGTCAACATATTCCCAGCAGGTAATGAATAGAAATTGACTGTACTCTGTTAGAGGCTGTTACAAAACAGAAGAAAATTATTCTTTAGTAGTGGCACCACTACAAACAGACATTTTTTTTGCAAAATTGCAAAGACATAAACTACAAGATGAAATAAAAGTTGCCCCACAATACTATATTGTTCAGAAGAATTGCACTTTTCCTTTTTTGTGACTTTCCAAAAGTCACAAAAATTGTCACTTTTTCCTTTGTACAAAATATCCTGATTTTTACAATTATCTGAACCCTCCCTCCCACCTTAAATTACTATTTATATTCAGTGTTTAGCCAAGTGCTAATAACTAACACAAACAAATTACTGTAACTTCCAAGTCAAAGCTAGGTAGTGGATGCCACACAAAATTTCCTTTGGAGGTTTTCTTTTATAGAATGATTATTTATTTTATGTATGTAACATTCTCCAACCTTGCTTACACTTCATTGAAGGGACTGGAGAATTCCTGCAATCCATCACTTTAGCAAAGGAAGTCTTTCTGTCTCCTTCAACTGCAAAGCAGGTCAATAATTGAGCAAGGCAGCACTTACACTGGAGGTTTCTAGTTGCCCTGCCATTGCTGAGGATGCATTTGCTGTAAGCAATTACAGTCATCACAGATTACAATTTTCACTTTGCTTTTCACAGGTATGTACAATATTGGTGTTTTGAGAAGGTGATTTCTGAATATTGAATGAGAAATATTCCCAAAACAGTTTTTCTTTCAACAAGCCAGAAGTAAACTGAAAGAAATACATATCACTGTCAATACCCAAGGCTTTGCTTTTACAACTTGACAGGAGTATACAATCCTTACAACAATTTCTCCAATGAATGAAGAACAGAAAACAACATATAATAAAGCTTATTATATGGGTTTTTCTACTCTGATTGCGAGTGCTTCTTTTTCTGTGGCAATGACAATAGTATAAACGAAAAAGCAAAGAAAAAGTGAAAATTCAATTACAACTAATTATGTAATATATGTTACTTTTTTGTCTCATTTCTATTTTTCATAATGAGTACTTTCTAGCTGTCATCATATTTGCACATTCCTATATGATATTCCCATATAATTTTATAATCCTTAAAAAGATATAGTAACATCATTTTATGTCTGTATATTTGGTAAGAGTGACTGAATTTGGGGAAAAAAACCCAGTAAGTTCTTTTACAGATAAAGTGTCAATTACAGTGTGTAAGGAATGTGAGATAATCAGTATTCCAGGCAAAGGCTTATTATGTAATTAGTCCAAAGTAGAAATAGTCACTGTTTCACAAGAAAAATTTCCTGATGCATTTGTGGTGTGAAACTTGAGCAAGAATCAGCTAAAGTTATGCACACATTCCACTCCCCTTATGCTGAAGTCCAATTCTTCTCTTTGTATAGCCTTGAAAGCCCCCTGACACATCTTACCTCCCAGGAAAAAAAAAAACACATAATTGCAACTTCAGGTAGATCCTATGGAATAGATCTCTGCTGATCTCAAGGCCATATCAGGAGTAAGGTTTATAAAAAACAGTCTTTTGGAACATATATATTACATTTTTTAATCTGCCTTGCACTTCATATGACACCTGGAAAAGGCTGTCTGAATTAACAGGGAGTTTTCTGAAGAATTCCACCTGTGTTATAGAATAAAACTAGAATATGGAAGGCACAAGAGAAAAGGAACATTTACAGATGGTCCTGTGAAAATAATTTCTTTTTTAATTATTCTTTAGATATTACAGAATTTTAGAACCTTTTTTTTTTTTTTTTTTTTTTTTTTAACCTCCTGGTAAAGATTTCTCTCTGTGTATTTTTCTCACTGATATTTTCTCTTTTGGTATAATAAAAGACTTGCACTATATCAGTCTTTGTATACTTGGAACAAATGCATATATGTTCAAATTCTTTTGGTTTCCTTAACAACAGCAAGCAGTCTGTGCGAAAAGAGGATTTCTAGTCAATTGCTGCAACATGATGTTCCACTGCAAGGTCTGGAAAAGGTGATTTACCAAGTTTAATTTTTTTCCCTGCATTTTCTTTTCTGTGCACTTGTCAATGTTCATGATGATTCAGTTTGCAAAGTGCACTTGAGAAAAACTCAGTTCCATTTAGATTTATGTGTATCAACTAGACAATACTATCTCAACCCACAAAGACAAATGAGAGAATTCTGTTGCTGCATTCTTTTGTCGCTGCCAGAAGCTGCCAAGGTGAGGTCCCACACCCTGTTTGAGATTCATTAGCCATGTCACCTTTGCTAGCTATGGTACCAGCAACTAATTATCCTTTGTTTTGAACCTGACTTCACCTTCTGAAGTCTTAAACATGCATCTAGGCCAACTTGAACACATCTTTTCACTAAAAATGCAGAGTGAGCAGTTGCTGCCTGTTGATGTTAACAGGTTATTGCCCCCAGACCTGCAACAAGTGGTATCCTGTTTCCCTTATTTCTTCCTTATTTTTTCAAGTGGTTAATATCTACTCAGACAAATGCTCATCAATTTGATGACACAGGAATGTGAGAAGGATGGGAGGATTTTGATTTACCACTCTGTGTTTGCAGCAGACTTAAATATATCTCTTCCAAATTCAAATATTCACTTTTATATATATATATATATATTTGTATATGTATAAATATATAAAGGTTTTCCACTATTAACTTCTACTTCTGTCCATCAAGCACATGTCATTTGTCCTATCAAAATTTCTAATTATTATTGGAAATACATGAATCACTCATTACTGACTGTGATTCACATTACTTGAACGTATTTGTCCAGTTTAAACTATACCTATTTCTCTTTATTAAATCTCTGCAAAAATAATAAGAAGGAATGTCTCAACAGAAATATTTCTGATTAACAGAAGCTAGCTACAGGAGAGACAAACACTAGAGGTTAATTGGGTTTTTATTGTTTGAATTGATTGAATAGGTCTCCTAGTTTTTTTCAGATTCAGTCTGGGTGGTAGGAGCATGTTTATCATACAAGAAGGTTCTGTGTTTTCTTGTGAATTCATTTTATACTTTATAGTAGAACAAGGCTAAGCTTGCTAAGTTTCCCATGTGACATCTTTGTTAAAAGATATTTTAAAATAGACAGTGTAATGAAAGTCTAACATCATAAAGAAGCTACAGAAAAGAGCAAATTCACAGTATGGATGATGAATGCAAACAATACAAGCAGAGACAGAAATGCAGCCAAGAAAATGCAATGACAAAATTTGAAGGACTGTATTTGAAAATTCTCTTAAAGTGTATTCATGTTTATCATCATATGTCTCAGTATAGAAGAATTTCCTGTCTCAGATTTCATTTCTATAGTAGAAAATTTTACTTTTCTATTGTCAGTCCTGAAAAAAACCCTAAAACTACTAATCGCTTCTAGAGAAAGTCATTTATTTCTAGAATTTCAGTGAGAGAAACATAAGCAGCTTAAATCTATCTCAGACACCAAGTCAATAAAAGTCATGGATAGCTATTGGGTTGATTTATAAAATATACAACATTAACATTGTCACATTATGTAAATAAATATTTTTAGGATCATTTAAAATTATCTGTCTCTAAGCAATCTTTAAAACCAAATAGCATCTTTAAAATTTGCATATAAAGATAATGCATTATTCAAAGTGTAAAAGGATATAATTTTCCATTGAGCTCAATCTAAAAGTTAATAAATAAATGTAATACATTGAAACTAAAATTCAAGGACTGTAAAATGACATAAGTCAAATCCTAGGAAGGTTGCAAATTTTCTAATGTGTCATGTGATGTGCAAATTTTCTGCTATTACTGGCATTTTCAAAGGTGACTGATTATATTAGTTGAATTTGCAATGGGAAGTACTATTGGATCAGACATTACTAATTAGGAAGAAGTCAAGATGAATCAGCCTGAAAAGAAGCTTTAAGATCAAATGATAATTAGTATACAGCTATGATTATTATGATAAAGGATGACAGATTCTGCTCTCTCATGCTATGTAAATCTATAATCATTGCATTTTTGGTAATGCAGACCTTTATTTTATCATCAGAAAAGCAGAAAGGAAGAGAAACTGGAAGAGAAAAAAATAACTGAAAGAAGGAAGTAAATATGCCTCAAAGTGGGAAAAGACAATACTAGAAAGTACAGTAACTGAGTAAGGAAATAGAAAAAATTATTCTTCAGATTCAATATCCAGAAAATAGAGGGACTGACAAAATGAAAAGGCAAAATTTAATGATTGGATGTTTTAAAATACTCACCAGAACAAAATTATATGAGGTGGAAACACTTAAAATCTTTCAAATATTCAATAAAAATAATACAGATCATACAAGATGAAAATTATACAAACTATCATGCTGTTCAAATGGTGCTTCAAATAATGATGAAGTGCCTCAGAGCATGTCCTAAAAAGTTCTGATCATTTCTTCTCAAAGGAACGTCACAGAAATAGAGAAGCCACAAGAAAGAACAGTATGAAATACACTGGAAATTCAAAATATTCAAAAAGACTGGAGAAAACAGGCTTTTTTCATAACCTTAAGAAGGCAGCTGAAGTGGAATATTAGTGGAGACAGCTAACTAATGCTGGCTGTACTGGACGTATTATAGAGTCATGGAATGGTTTGGGTACAGTGAACCATTAAATATCAGCTAGTCCAGCTCCCCCTGGTGTGGGCAGGTGAACTTCCCTAGATTACATTGCTCAGTGCCTCATCTAAACTTACTTTGAACATTTCCAATGATTAAGGGACATCCATAATCTCTCTGGGCAACCTGTTCCAGTGTCATATCAGTCTTATCATAAAAGATATCTTCCTTATATCCACCTGAAAGCCTCTTTTAGTTTAAATGCATTGCTCCTTGTCCTGTCACTATAGGCCCTGGTAGATGTCTTTCTCCATATTTCTCTAAGTCCCTTTCAACTACTCAAAGGCCACATTGAAGTCTCCCTGAAGCCTTCTCCTCTCCAGTCTGAGCAATTCAACTTTCTCAGCCTTCTCTTACAGAATAAGTGCTCCTCTGATAATTTTCATGGCCCTCTTCTGGGCCCACTACAATCAGTCCCTCTATGGATTTATACAATGAAAAGACAAAACCCAAAAGGCTACCAAAAGAGATATTCACTTAGGGAAAAATTTTCACTGCTAAGTTTGTCAAAGCCTGTAGCAGGTTGTCCAGTGAGACTGTGGAATCCCCTTCTTTGAAAATACTTATAATTGACTGCACAAGGCCATGTGCAGCCTCCTCTGATTTGGCCCTGATGTGGACAGAGGTGTGGATTAGATGACTCTCAGAGATCCCATTAAAACTGGCTTTCTCTAAAACAGAAAATAGAACTGATAAAAGAGCTTTTCAAAAGAAGTGGTCAGTATCTTCTACAACACTATTTCCTCATTTAATGACCACTCAAATGTGAGAAGAAAGTTGGTAGAGTTCAAATTTTTCCAGTGCTAAACTCTGAAATCCTTAATTGCTCCTCAAACTAGAAATCATTATTAAAGATCTTACTGCACATGTGGGAACATTGCTGCATTAAATATTTCTCTTGATGACTTGAAAATATCTACATTCTTCTTTTAAATATGACTACTATTTTCTTTAGGATATTCACAAAATTAGCCAAGTTCAAGTTCCTTGCTGCAATAATGTAATTTTCTAAAGTGTGGAGTTGTGCGATTTATATGTTTTAATATTTTTGTATTATCCATTGGTTCGACCCTGTACACCCCTATTGCCACTTGGTTTGTTCCCTGTTTTCCCGCCTGGTCCTCCCTTCCCGCCTTTCCAGTACTTGTCCATCATCCTGGAAAGTGCAAAGTCATCCCCCTGTCTCCTCCCAGGTGCCTTGTCTGTCACTCGGTGTTCCTTCCCCTCCATCTGGAAGCTTCTGCTCAGGGCACCGAGTGATTGGACGAGGGCCTGGGGCCCCTCCCATACCCTTACCCCATTGGACCAGGCCGAATCACCCCATCCCGGAGCCACTCCCTTCCCCTCTCCTCATTGGTTAACGGATATCCCTCCCTAAAGGTTTACCCCTCCCTAAAGGTTTATAACCCAGTGTCAAACCCCTCTCGGGGTTCCAGTTGGCTGGCACTGTTCTTGTACGTTTGGCCCGTTGGCCCTAATAAACCTGGACTTGGCCCCCAGCTGATCCGCCCTTCTTTCGCTGCGATGAGGCTTGCCTGCGCCACCCAGGGACCCACAAAGGCACCCTCTAAACCCCATCCGGGAGCAGCGGGGGGTGCCTCCACTGCCCACTCTCGCCCCAGGAAGAGCTAGCCGGGGCTAGAGAGACCAGGGATCTGGGGCAGGAGCGTGGCACTAAAGTAAAATAAAAGTGTTTTTCATATCAGAGTAACTTAAGAATTATTACTGTTTTGCTGAAGCTTTACAGAAATAAATTCTATTGTTATCATCACTAGTTTGAGGATAATAGAAGTTTATAATGACATACTTTATATCAATAGTACTCGACAAGTAAAGAAAAATAGCAAATGAGATGGAGTATATTTTGGTGGATAGGGCTTTATCCATGACTTCCACATTATCCTGATGCATAAATTGTCTTGCTTAGATTTTTCTCTATGCACTTGATTTTTCATCTTTTGTTCATCTTTTCTTAGACAACTACACATGGCTCTGAACAGTAGCACTGCATTCTTGCTTGTTTGTTTTGTTCCTACTATAATAGAGCTTCTGTGGTTGGAACATCTAAATAATGCTGCACTGAAAAGTAGCAAATAATAGTAATGTCACAGTCTCAGATATTTTACAAGACTTACAGACTCAGACCATCAAGTAGATATAGCACAACAGAATCATATAAAGGACTAAAGAGTTTGATGTCTAAGTGAATAAGGCAGATATTTTTTTGAAGAAGGTAAATGCAAAATTAGTAGATGATGGGTGGAAAAACAACCAAAAAAAAAAAAAAAAAAGGTCAGATCTAAAGGACACTATATTCAGTGATACAATATCCCATGCAAAATAGATTTTGGATCAGATTTTTAATCATCAGAGAAGAAAATCTGTCTCTCCCACACTCAATGTATTAACAAGTCTGTCTCCCTTGGAAACTAAAATAAACTGATAGCATACAACAGTAGTGAAATAATACTGTTTGATTCATAAATTGAAAATACAAAGAAAAATGCATATTTTTTAGAAGCTTAAATAATACATTAATTTATGAGCAGGCATTCCTAAGTAAGCAGGAGACCAAGTTGCTGGGAGGAAAGTGTTAAAAGTGGAAGGACAGCCGTGAGAAAGGTAGCTTCACTTGAGTGTCCTTGCAGGTGGGATTGCTAAACTCTGGAAAATAATGGTGTGGGAAGCCTCATTATGTTATGCCTACTGCTATTTAGCCTCTCTCTGTTTTGAGATGTAAAATATCTGTGTAGAGATAACACAGGAGATTGCAGAGATTTGGAGGCACTGTCATGGTCATGCTTGAACTCCCTGTCTTGGGAAACACAACAAAGGTCAGAGATCACAAAAGCACAGAGGAGATCTTTATGGTAGGAAACACTGCATGCACAGACCCTTGCTAAATTGGTGCAAACAGCAGCCTTGCCTTGCTCTGACTGAGCCTAACACTGCCAGTGTTCCCACTTTTGTTTCTCTGTCCAGGTGTTGCTTCAGGATCCTCCAGTTATCAAGGCAATTAAATAAATTTACTCTTTGCATTTCAGCCATGGTTTCATGTTCTGGCCACATGACTGTGTCTACTCACACACAAGTCCTCTGCAATGTGCCTTTCCACATTCCCAGTTTCCTCTACCCACTACTGATATAAGTTGTCAGTCAAAGACTCAGGTTTCAGTGAATTGGTCACCAGTTTGTCTGTATATAATATTTGTGCAATGATCTATATCTGCCAGGCAATAGAAGAAACAGCAATTGCTCTAGAAGTCTGCATCTAAGTGTTTTGAAAGACTTACATGTCAGCATCAATCTCTTTAGCAGAACTGAATTTCATAAAAGGATTTCTACAGCTTACAAGTTCTTTTGAAACCTCTATTTAATGTGCATGGAATTTTCCCCCATAGTGTTTAGGTGAATTTATGTCATCACTTTGAAAAGCAGCAAGTATTAGCTTAAGATGTAAACTCATTCTCACTGTTCATTACCACACCCACAACTCTGTTGTGGTAACTGATTTTAAGGTCAGCTTTAATCCCTTGGTACAAAGCATGTTTTGCAGCTTTAGGATACAGTTCTTTTATATTTTCTTTGATGGATAAGCTCTTGTTTGAATTCCTGGACCTCTCTCCTCCCAACTTTCCTTTCTAGTTTCATTCTGTAGTTCCTTATTTCTTCAGGTAGCCTGATTAAATTTGTGAAGTGCTTCTGAAAACCTTGGTGATATATTTTGGGAAAAGTTTTCATAATGATTGTGTGATGTCACATCTAGATTATTGTAATCTTTATGATGTGATTTTTTTCAATTATACCTAAAATTGCTTGGTAACTTTTCTAAGCACTACCTTATATTGCACTTTTGCTCTGAAAGTATATCTGCAAAAAGATGTATTGGGAGTTGAAAAGAGGCAGTTTGAACAGATAACTTAAAATGTTCTGTAAAACCATTAAAGAACCAATTTTTACTAATAATAGTGCCAACTAATTTACTTGATCACTCCAAAGGATATCTGAATGGATATAAGTGGCTTCCTCAAAAATCTTGCTTTAGAGGAGCTCTCCTGTTACTCTCAATGTACTCTAAGAGGAGGCTGTTAGAGTATGCAGCAAATTAAGGAGGTAACTAATTCAGATTCAATTTCATCTGAATACATGTACACATGGATCCATGCAATAAAAAACTTAGAATAAATTCATAAATGCTGTGAGCACTTTCCTTTTCCTGAAAGAGAGTTACACATTTCACTTAAAAAAGAGAAAGTTAAAAACTTAATTAAATTCATTTCCTATAGGACTAAACATTTCAAACTTTGGTGATTTTTTAAAATATTTTTCTTCATTTTTTTCTGTAGGATGGAAGAAAAGGTCACTCAGGCTGTAAAATTTTGCATAAATCTTGTTGTTCAGTACATATTATATCCAGAAGTATCCCATTATTTTTAATCTCCATAGTCACACTTTGATACTGGTTCCCAGAAACTGTCACAGACTTTAATCCTAAACCAAAAATCTCAAGAAACACAAAACACTAGAGGGACAGTCTAGAATACACATTTACAGCTTCAGTGTTCTTGCAGTAGTAGAGCATACCTTAGGTAAGAAGACCAAAAGACATGGAAGAAATATGCTGTGGAAGAAGCTAATAAATTTACAAAAAAAAAAATAACATCTTCTAGGAACCCAAGAAAAGGTGCACAAATTTTATGTTCTTATTCCCAACCAGATCATGTGAGCAATATACAATTAATCATAGGAATTATTTTCCAACAGTGTTTATGGCACATGACAGGTTTGTCTACTTCAATTCTTGCCTGAAGCTATGAAATATAAAATGTATATGGCCTTGAAAAATAATTTAATATATTTTCAAGTCAGTTTTCTATTAGGAATTAATTAGGAATCAAAATGCTTCAGAAGACTCTCTCATGTTCCCACGACAAATTAAATTAAATCCCCAAGGCTTTTTTCCTTTTTCCAATGAAAACATCCTCATGGGTACTGCACATAATCAGCTCAAGTAAGGAAGAATTGACTCAGAAACTGAACTTTTGTGTTGACATAGAATTCTGAAATCCCATTCATAAACTTTATAGATATAATAGTATATATTATTTTCTTTATTTATACTAATTAGCTATTGTTAAAGGTAAATTTGAGTTTCCAGGAAAAAAACAGCAGGAAAATATTGGCTTGTTAAATCTGTTAACTTATTGTGTATTTCACAGCATTTCTGGCATGAGCAAAAAGATAGTTCATCATTCAGTTAAAATAAATAGATATTTGTTCAACAATGGATATTCAGTAATCTGGCTATCTAAATCCACTTCCTAGATGGCTGAGTAAATTGAGTATGAATATTAAACTGAGTAAACTGAGTATGAATATCAAACTTGATTTTATGTGTGGTTAATTCTAGCAGTATACAATTGCACTCAGATCACAAAATCACCAAATACCTAAGGCTGGAGGCGACCACAGAGAGTTGGTCATCTCATCCAAATTCCCTGCATGGGATTGCATCCAGACAATTCCTGACTATCTCCAGTGGGGGAGACTCCACAGCCTCTCTGTGCAATTTGTTCTAGTGCTCAGCCACCTGCACAGTAAAGAATTTCTTCTTCACATTCAGGTGGAACTTCCTGTGCATCAGTTTTGGCCACCCAGAAGAGCCTGGCTCTATCCTCTGACACCATCCCTTCAGATACTGATGGACATTGACGAGATCCTCTCACTCAACTCTTCTCAAGGCTGAACAGGCCCAGCTCCCTCTGCCTGTCCTTGCAAGAGAGATGCACTACTCCCTTAATTGTCTTTATCTCTCTCCACTGGATTCACTCCAGGAGCTCAGATACTGAAGATAATCAGTATCTATTTGCTTTAATTTTAATAATGTCATCCAATAAATAAATAAATCATCTAAATCAATAACATATTTATTTACTTTGTAATGACTACACAATCTTCTAGTCAACTGAATCTTGATACAGAACTGAAGGATATATATCTTAATTTGAGAAAACAATTATTGAAAATGTAAGGAAATAAACCCACTTCTGATGTATTGGCAAGATATTTAAATAGCAGGTTATTTAGATAGCAAGATTGACACATACATGAGTTTCTTTCCTAGGCAATCTTATATATTGCCTAGTAGCATAATACCTAATTCTAATGATTTTAGTAGGAGGTAGTCTATTTTTAAAGACGTCAGGAGGTGCTAATCTATTATTATGCACAATTAAAAGCCTTAAGTTAAATCACTAAGCATATTTTGAAAGGTAGTATTAGAAAATATAATTTTTTTTTTAGTTCTTGGCTTAGGAATTAAGTATGATGTGTTTTGGATTCTGACCAAAGAAATTTACAGACCAGCTTTTTTGGTGAACTTTCCATCCTCAGTCACTTTCAACTTACCAAGAAAATGTTGGCAGTAGCTAGTTTCTGAAAAGTGACTTTTTTAGCTTGCTCATCATTCTACACAAACAAGTTTCTGTAACTAACTTATTTTAGTGACAGACAATTACCATTTTAATTAGTAAGCCTCTGCAACAATTCAATAAAAGAAAAAAAAACAACCATTTTGTCTTGCATGTGTATGTATCTCAAAGGGATAAGACTGATATAAAAGTCTATCATAGATACAACATTTGGGAAATAAAAGTAATTTTATTGTTAATCTTTTCCTTTTCACTCTTTTCCACTAATAAACACACAGAAAAGAACAAGTTTTCTTCTACCTATTTGATACACATGCAACTACCTGCTAATGACAGCAGTAAGAGTTGCACTCTAGAGCATAAGATAGAAGTCTGATAATCAAGACTTTTATTTTATTCATGAAAATAAAATATAACTCAGGTTTCTCTTAATTTGCTTTCCTTTTACTTTCACTTGAGATTTAGGAAAAAAACAACCAGAAATATTTCGGAAAATGGGAAAAAACAAAAAGAATGGGATAATTTTTCACATATATGCACATGCTCTGCAATAAAAATAAATATCAAGCAGTATCTAAACATAGCCATAGTATTTTTTTCCCTCAACTATCACTCCATCTCCACCCATTTGCAGTCCCTGTTTCAAATACATAGACACAGTAAGAGTTTCTGCATAGCTCTCTGCAGCCTCTTTGAACCCATCTGGTGATATCTGAGCAGCCAGAAGACATGGCTCTGCAAGAGTATCAGAAAGGGCCAGCTCTAACCACATATGCTATATATTTACCTATGGTGTTAGATAAGCTGGAAAGAACCTTTTTTTTTTTTTTCTGTGAAACATCTTTCTTATTATTTATTGGCTCATGGCAGAAACAATGAGTCTGGTTTTTTTTTATGAATAGTTGATGGCTGAAATATTTGGTGTACATGTTATTCTTTACTTAAATGTATATAAGTAAATTATGAGGCTTCAATTAACAACAAGAAAGAGGAGAGGAGAGGAGAGGAGAGGAGAGGAGAGGAGAGGAGAGGAGAGGAGAGGAGAGGAGAGGAGAGGAGAGGAGAGGAGAGGAGAGGAGAGGAGAGGAGAGGAGAGGAGAGGAGAGGAGAGGAGAGGAGAGGAGAGGAGAGGAGAGGAGAGGAGAGGAGAGGAGAGGAGAGGAGAGGAGAGGAGAGGAGAGGAGAGGAGAGGAGAGGAGAGGAGAGGAGGAGAGGAGAGAGAGGCTGCTGGCTGGTTAATGGTGAACTTCTTGTCTACCAGTACCCCAAGGCTATTCTCTACTTAGTTGCTTTCCAGATGATTCAACATAATTTTTATGGCAGCATGGGGTTATTCTTCCCAATTTCATGAGGTTCTTGTTGGCTTACTGCTCCAGCCCCTTTAAATCCTTCTGAATGGCAGCACAAGCCTAAATCTTAAATGCACAAGTTACTCCTCTCAGTTTTGTCTTATCTGCAAACTTTCTGAGGATCTGCTTGGTCCCATCATCAGTGTCATTAATAGTGATGATAAGCAGTACTGCAAGTATTCATCTCTGGTACACCCCACCAGTGTCCAGCTTCCAGACAGACTTTATGCTGCTGTTCACAACCCTGATCATGCTTGTTTTTCTGTATGCTGTCACGGAAACCCTAAGGTTCACAAAAGATTGGTAGATTAATGACAGGAGAAAATGAGGGGAAAAAAGGATGTAAGCTTTTTTGATTTTGAAATTTTAGCTCATTTACATATTAAGGCAGAAAAAATGTCTTTAAATTTAGCTGCTCAAATCAAAATAAATAATTTTGTGTTTTAAAATAAATTTCTTTATTAGTTTTAGTGTGTTAATTATCTGATAGCTTCTATTAGTGCCAAAATGTTAAAATTTCCACAGAAGTAAATACTTATTTTCCTTTGATTGAAGTGTGCATACTTCCCTTCTTACTGGTATCTATCTTACTATAAAGATTTATGAAGAGAAATAATTAAGGAACTGACATAATCTTCCTCTATAAGGTTTATCTTTTTAAATAATAATACTGGCCTTACAGTGGCACATGCAGTTCTTGTTAAAACTTGGAACAGAAAACAAGCACTCTGCAGAATGAGATCTTTTTAAAGTAAACAACTGAAACCAGGGAGCTTCATTACATTTAAATCCTGTTTTCTCATTAGGACTACAACCCCTTGCCAGCTGGAAGTGACAAGTGTTTAAGAAGGGAATTTGCTCTGCTACTACTTTAATTTTTATTTGTAAGTTTGCCAAGGTTTACCTCTTGGTTAGAGCATGGTGCTAATAATGCCAAGGCTGTGGGTTTGATCCCTGTACAGGCCAGTCACTTAAGAGTTGGACTCAATGATCCTTGTGGGCTCCTTCCAACTCAGAATATTCTGTGATCAGCATCAGCATCAGTCCCAGACCTGAGAATAGATAGGACTTGGCACTGGTTACTTTAGTAAAGAATGCCTCTTGTCAAGATTTCTTGAAAAAATTTAGTGCCAGAACAATTTGCCAGAGAAAAATCCATGCCCTTTTCTTGATTTTCTTTGTTTAAATTTCCTATTATTTTCATCTTAAGAAAATAATGAAGAAAATAAACATTTCCAAAATATGATGAGAGAGGCAAGACCAAACACAACAATCAGTTTGAGAAACCTCTCCAGTTGATCTGAGGATAAGAATCCTATTTCATAAACAATTCTGAAGTATGTGCTTTTGCAATGGAATTAAGCAGGGGCATTTATCTTTTTTCATCAGGGAAAAAGAGAAAATAAAATAAGGACCAAAGAGCACACAACAGTAGGGCAAACCTCAAACTGATGTAGCAAGAAATCCAGTTGTTTCTGCAGCTACATTTTGATGTATGAATTAAACTGTGATAGAGATTGGGATTTCGATCTCTCACCTCTCAGAGAAGTGCTTTTTGTTGGCCTTTTGTGAGAAGGAATTTTGAGGAATGGAAGCACTGCCATAAGCTATGTGTGTCTTTCCCTTCCGAAGGGGATTTAAGCTGCAATCTCTGTGCTAGGTTCAGTTTCCTAATGTAATTGATTTTTCTTCTTCAGCTATATACAAAGAAACACTGGGTTTGCTTTAGTTTTAGCTGCTTTAACAGTTCCTTGTCTTGGCAAGACACAGGATGCATGAAAACAGATAAAAATGCAAGGCAAACACACTGTCAAATGAGGTCACACCCTACTGCCAGAATAGCCATTTGGTTTGGGAACACTTAGACACAGGATAGTACACCAGGAACCCAGTACCCATCTCTAAGCCAGGCAGTTCAGAAGCATGAAAAAACTAAACCTATTTTTGTGAACTGTTTGTCTGGCACATAGATTAGCCGGCACTGAGAAACTAGATTTTCTCTCCGTAGGAAATTTATTTGTCCCAGCTTTGCTGGCAGTTTTTTTCTATTCCCTTGGCATGAACCTGCTGTTCACAATTTTAGTCAGATCTTAAGGAACATATTATATGGAACACATTACTGTTCTTGTTGGTTAACATGCTATGACAGATAGTATCTGTGGAGTCCTAGCAGATATAGTGAATAACAGCCTGAAGTCTTACGGTCTTTTAGGATACTGCTTACAGTTAAGTGATTGTCCTCTCACATTCCTTCCCCTTTCCACTTCTAAGGATTTGCTGATACTATGATGGTGTTCATTGCTGATCCAGAAAAATGAACACTGCAGAAATGTGAGCTAACTACAATGTTATTGACATGAAATGAGTACATGCTTTTCACCCCTTCATATCACCTAATTAATGATTAATGACTAATAATGATATTTTCAATAATAATAATTTAAAACACTCTTCCTTAACAGGTAATACATTTAAAAATTAATATTCTTTGTTAGACCTGCTGTCAAAGGTAAAACATGTAAAATTTAAAGCAGAAAAGACCTTTCATTTTTAAAACATTGGCAAAATTTTCAGTGTCATTACCACTTATGAAAGTGATTATATTGGAGTAAGACCAGTAAGCTATCCCAAAATTCAAAACTTTTCAGTTTTCCTGTGTGACTGTCTAGGCATTTCAATCTTTAGTTGGAATGCCCTGTATATTACAGATCCATACATCTCAGAGATGAGTTCTGACAGCTTTGATGGAAATATAACGTACATCTTATTCCAAACATCTAGTATGTCATATATCAAATCTCCCTAAACAGGCAGTCAGCCAAACTGCTGTACAATGTCCAGCTTTGTCAGTTCTAAACTTGAAGGCAGAAGTCATTGGAGGCAGAGGGTGATGAAGAGAGAAAGAAGTTTACCTAAATATGTACTGAGAAGAGAATTGATTGTCCAGCAAGCTCTGGAAATGCACTTTTTAAAGATTTTCAATCTTTACTGTGTTTAGGACAACTAGGTGTTTTTTCCTACAAAGTAGATGTACCAGTTGGGAGGACACACTTGATAATTTCACAGAGGAGTTACTTGGATGAGGGTGACAATAAAATGAGCACTTTCATGGAATTTAATACAGATAGAATTGTGTCAAAATAATAATTTTTAAAAGTCTGGTCACTTCAATAAACTTAATACATTTATTTGAAAATTTTTATAGTGGATCAGTCTAAGAAAATAAATCTGGAATAAATTTTCAAAGCATAATAAAAGAGTGTTCAAACTAAAATGAGTTCAGTATACAACTCACTGACAAAGATTAAAAATATGATTGCAAATGTTTGCTACAAGCTTGAGAGAAAAAAAAATCAAATGAGGCACAAAGATGTAACAGTAACCAGAAGCCAATTTGTTGTAGGAGGGAAAGCCAGAAGTGAGCTCATGTGCGACTCAGTGGAGAAGGAAAGATATTGATAGTTAACACCACAAATATGAACTCATTTTTCCCTTTTTTTTTAAATTTAAAAGCTAACTGGACTTAGCTATGACAATTATTTTCAGTTGCAGAAGGAGAAAACAAAAACAAATTATGATAACAGAGCAGATTATAGGGATTAGTTAGATAAATTTAGTCTATTCAAGTTGACTAGCTATTGCATTTTAGGACATTTAGGCATCTGGCTGATGAAATTTAGAGAAAGACATAGCCAGACTAAAGGAGGTCCAAAGGAGGACCACAAAGATCATTGAACATCTGGAGAACATGCTCAGTGAGGAAAGATTAGAAGTGTTAAGTCTTCCTGGAGAAGGGAAGTCTCAGGACAGACCTACTTGCAGCATTCCAGTTCTTAAAGAGCAGCTCTAAAGATGAGGCTCCCTCTTCCCCAGGAGGTACATGGAGATGATGAAGACAGCAGGTGAAATTTGCCATGGGAGAGGTTTCATCCCTACATAAAAAACTTCTTTTCTATGATATAGGATACACAGTCCTGTTGCTGGAGGTTTCCAAGACGTGATTGAACAGGGTGTTGGATTATCTCACAGGGGCTTCCACTCCCATGAAAAGTTTGACCAGATAATATTTTCATGTTTCTTCCAACTTGGTCTGTTCTATGATGCTACAATTCTTTGATTCTATGGTCTTGTGATCTCAGCTTTCCAGTGATTTTCTTTAAAAACTTTTGAAGGACAGGTGAATTTCCAGAGGACTTGGAAAAAAGCCATAAACTATGTTTTTCTAAAAAGAGCATATGGATATTCAACAGACTCCTAGTATTAATTTAAAGTTTGAAAGAAACACTAGGTAGCATTTAAATCAGAAACTAACAAACAATTAAACAACAACAAAAAATCACCCCACCTTTAAATATTTCAAATGTGACAAGGAACTAAGAAAAATAAAATAGAACTTTATTAAGAACAAGACTGGACAAATCCAAATTCTTTTACATGAGAGAGTAACAACATTAGATAGGAGGAGGCACGCAGAAAGGAAGAAATAAATAAAACCAAGACCAAACACAATGATGTACTAGGTTTTGTTCAATAGAAAGAAAAATGCAAGATACCACATGTACGAAGGAAGACTCTGAACAAACACAAGATGGTGAAAAATTAGCTAAGTAGAATCCAAAGCTTAGAGCAGATCAAATCTGTAAACAAGATGACAATAATGTTGAAAAGCTATGCTGGGCTTTGTAAACAACAGTACAGTATGCAGGAACATAAAGTAATCCTTCTGCTGGCTAAGCCACAAAGTAATACAGAAAGATGGGGACTTATTAAGAAAATTTCACGAGACTGATAAAAATGATCAAAACAGACTGTCTGAAAACTGTTATCCTAAAGAAGAGCAAGGAAGGATATGATAAATGCTCTGAAGCATGTAATAAGGGTTCTGTGAATGGTTAATTTTTTCATATTTGTAGTGGAAAAGACAAAAAATATATAGATTTAAACTACAGAAAAGATACCTATAAATTAAACATTAGGGAAAAAATGCTTTCTATTGCTAATGCTAATGAAGCTTAGGAAGGGATTGCCTGAGAAATTGTAGAGTGCTCAGTATGGGAGATCTTTAAGAAATCATTAAACAAACATTAGTCAGAAACAGCAGAGACAGATTTGATCCTTTTCTGTGTTGGAGGCAAAGACTTTTTTGATCTCTTGAGTGACACTGAAACTCAAGAAGTTGTCCTAATCCTTCACTTTAAACACACCTATAAATGTGCTGAAAATGGAAAAGAACCGCACATTAATGCAATATTCTGATAACTTCAAAGGATGATGTTCTTTGCTATAGTGCATGTACTTACTTTGTTGCTAGCTTGATAGATCTTTATAGGGAAAGAAAAGGACTAACATAAAACTGTAGTGTGAGACTGTACTGGTAATTTGGGAGTGAGAAAGTTCCTTTAATTTCTTTGAGTATGTTCCATTTAGCTATTGTAGAGCTACTGGAAATTGTGGTCACGTGTTATACAATATATAATATATGTTATAATATGAATGTCCTGCAGCACTTCCTAAATATGTAAACATAGAAAGAGTAAGGGAACTTTATTTAGGTGACCTGGTGTTCAGAGATTGGAAATAACTCCCAGCTCCAGAGAAAATCCAGTTGTTTATGCATATTCAGCAGAACTAAAGGAACTCTTCATATCAGCAAAAGAGCTGGTCATTTTGAAAAGAGTGATTCTCTTCTGAGGAAGGGGGAAAAATAAGGATTAGAAAGGACTTAGTTATGACACTGGATCATTTAGGGAGTATTCCCTCATCTGGGTGCCTTAGTATTTATTTTAATTCTTAGTGCTACTCAATTGGTTTCCTACTTTTTTACTTTATTTTCTTTCCCCAACTCCCCAGAATGATAAGGCTTAGCTTCATGTGTATGAAGGGCAGTAAAGAGTACAAAATCTCTAGAGGTTTTGAAGTATTCCTCACATTAACTCCTCAACATGTCAAAAGTTTCTTTAGTGCTGTAAATGTGGTTTTCCACTATGTAACAACATATATTGGCTTTTCTGCTTTAATTTTAGATATACCTTCCTTCACTTGCTGACATTAATGGTTGTTCAGACATGTATAATACGTAAACAAATTATTTTGCAGATGGAATTAAATATTTTCTCTACAAGAAAAGCTTCTGGATGGTTCAGAAGAGATTAACTGCCAAGGTTCAGCCTTCTGTAATTGAAGCCAATGGAAAAAAAAAATCTTATTTCTTTCACTCAACACACTAAGAATGGTATCAAACTTGAAATAGAAAAAAACACCAAAAACCTACTTTCCCCCAAGATCACACACCCTAATTGCAGGAATGAAGATAAAGTGACACACATTAACTCTAATATTAATCTTTAGAAGCATATCAGGGCAGTGACTCCACATTTTAATAAAATACTGATTAAACATTCTCATCACATCAAAACATAGAACAATTCAAGCAGTTTAAAGTCCCATGTTAAACTTTTCTGAATGCTCTGAATAAATAGCTTCCCCACTGCCAAAGTAATTATATGGAAGAAAAATACATCTGAACATTGTTTTAACTACTGAGTAATTTGACATCTGAACTATTCAGAAACACTCTACTTTATTAGATGAGTTGGATGGTTGGAGTTTGTGTCTGTGTTTGTTTTAACTGTGCATTTTATCTTTTTGGTACTGCTTTCCAATGCCTTCTACAAGTACTTCTCTTTCCACTACTCAAAGTTCAAATTTTACCTTCACTTTCCTTTTCTATCTGAAACACTGTTAGAAAAAGAAGGAAAAATGAAAAAAAAAAAACAACCCCCCCCCCCCCAAATAAAACCCCACAAAACCAAACCAAAACAAAACACCAAAAAAATGAAAACACACCCAAAAAGCAAACGCACACACACATTAGTTTTTGATAAAATAATCTTTTTCTCTCTGTATTCAGTAAAATCTCTGGAAAGATGGAAGATCCTTGAATTTCTCTATGTGATACTTTTGAATTGGATTTTTTGAGTGTCATGGTTTAGGAATGGTATTCTCTAATTTAGCGCTCCAACTAAAAAGACCACATGACATTCCCCTCCCTGCTCCAGTGGGAACCACAAAAGCTGAAGATGACTGACTGGGATATGAGCAATTTATAAAAACAGCAATGAGATATGAAAATGAACAGCAATAATAGTAATAACAAAAGGTACAAGACAAAGAAAGTATTTACACAGAGAAACCCCTGAACATATACATACTGGACTTTCCACCTTCTCCACTGGAAGGGAAAGCCCATCTGCCCCGCCCCTGGCACTGACCTGATGTCATGTCAAAAACCATCCTGGGCACCTGCCCTCAGTCACCCCCCTCTTGCCAAAACCAGGACATTGAGGTATCACTTGTAGCGGCACTGAAAGTGAATTTTATGAAAAATTGACAATAAAATTCCATTCAGTAAAATCTCATCTACCATAAAGTTTTTAATAATTTGTTCTCAGTTTGTGTGTAATTAAATTGCTGCTGTAGATCTGAAGTTATTGTCACTGCTCTCTGCCTTCAGATATTTACAAAGGATAACAGGAACATGTTGATAATAAAGTCATGCACATAAAAAAACTCTTCCCCCCAGTTAAAAATTATCTGGACAAAATATGTAATATCCAAAGTTGTCTTTATGAAGCTGGATTAAAAGTGATGATGACAAACATGCACATTATTTCAAACACTTTTGTTGTATATCTGGCTTTTCTTCTATGTCAGCTGGATAATACTGCTATAATATGTGAACTTGTACTTGCTTCTTACATTTATAAATTGTAAATTTACAAAAAATTTCAAAGCTTTATTGAACAGTATGAAAATTCAGTCCAAAACTAAGTTCCTTCCTGCAACAAAAATATATTTCTCAAGTAAACATTTAAATATGCATATTCCTCTGTTATCATTTTATGAGACTCTATTCTAGGAGGTTCCAAATGCTTTCCACTTTAATCCAAGAAAGTGTGTGATGCAAAATTCAATATTATGCTAATCCTTACATATAGGTAATGCTGACTGAAAGATGCAAAATAAGGTTTGTATTTATGTGATTTGCTGCACTAAACTAAACCTCTGCTGCTTCAAAAGGGAATATTCTCAGTAAATTATGTCTCCGAGTGTCAAGGGTTGGAAGAGGGTACTGGAATACACTGATAATGATGGAAGTTTAATCAATAATTCATACAATTGTTGATATTAAGAACATTCCCAGCATAAAGAAATCACAAACTAAATTTGTTTTGAGATAAGTCTTCCAAAGCTTTCTATACTCCTTATAGAGATATTCCCTCAGAGAAAAACTCAAAGCCTCCACATCAGTTTTGCATTTTGAATCACTCTTTTAAATAACAGATTATTTCTATCTGTATTGTCTAGCAGCTCAACTCTCTTAGGCTGAAAACAGTTTCTAGGAACACCATGATCCCAGCTCTGAAAGAAATTTACTAAATTTTGCTACTGCTAACATAATTTTTCATGTTTTGTTTGGATTTTTTTTTCTTTTTTTTCCTGATGAATTTTTACAAGATTTTAGATCAAAAGTAGTAAAATAATTTCTTTTCCTTTTTCACCTACATTTTCACAAAGTGCTTAGGAGGCAAAACTGGTACTTCTGTAAACTAATCTCTTCTTTTAGATCTTTATTCCCTCCATGTCATGTGGCTTAAGCTTGGACCCTAAGAATCCAGACTACATTATGTGATCAGTTTGCAATACATTAAAATATTGCTGAATATAAATCACAGTGGTAAAACTGTCTACCCAGTGACTAAATATGTGTTTTGAACATTAATTTACCAACTAGTTGGTATTATATTTTTTCTCCTTTTAGTGGACTTTAAATACTGACTTCCTTTTACTTTTTATTCTATGTGTTAAACTGTTGATTTCCCCACAAAATCTTAAAACTTCTTTTTCTCACTTGTTCTTTTCACACGAAAATTAATTGTAACTCTTTTTAAATAGCATCCTGAGAATTTAATTACAAATTTACAGGCTCTAATCTGAAGCTCTGAAGCTCTCTCTTGACCTTCAGAGAAAGATTGCTCAGCAGTTCCTGAAAAATAAAATAGCAAAAAATAATTAAAACAAAATAAAACCAGAATATGTGTGTATTTACCATGGTTCAGCCAAGATGATTAGTCACTTTTAAAAAGCTTGATATAAGAATCTTATCTGATTTATCCAGATGATTGAGTCTACTCCTATGTGAGAGATGTTAAGCAAGATAAACCTCTTCCATTCTAAATCCTTGACTATCAGCAAAATCACCAGGAGTTGCAAATCTGTTCTCAGAATGTATAAAACTACCATTGAATGAATGTTTAGCTTCCAGGCAATGACTATAGATATAAAAATTCTATGTTCATGAAATAATTGATGAACACAGGGAAATGATATATCTTTGCATTCGAATTTGCTACACCAGTTAAAAGGCCAGATGTATTACAACCAATTTCAACTCCAAATGCTTGTCTTGGCTTGACCTTGAAAAGTCAGCAGTTGAAAACTTTAGATATACAGTACTATTTGATAATTGTAGCGTGCAAATAATTTTGTTCCTGTCACTGGATTTCAGAAGCCATTTAGAATGATACAGTTTGCGATACAGAAATTTCTCCATTTTCTACTGACTTAGCAACACAGTCAGAAACAAAAGAAAGAATCCTCTGAGAAGTGTTGAGGTCAACTGTCATAACAATTCCAGTTCAGTTAATTCAAGCTGTTATCAAAAACACTTAAGATTGATCCCAGAGTAAATAAGACATAGGCTCTTATATGAAATATGAGAAACTTCATCTGGAATTTTAGTAGGAAATCATTATTTTGTGCAACAATATTTTAAAATTAGAAAAATGCTTGTAATTTTTCACAAAATTCAACAGGAGAATAAGGGAAAATCAGAAAGACATCATATAATAAAGCAAGGTATAAGCAACCTTGGTTTTAATATTAGTTTCACATTAGTGGTCAGAAATTAATTTTTAAGAAGTTATGGTCACCTAAGTAAAATAATAATAAAATGCAGAGAGGAAATTGCTATTTCTTATGCTTTCTTGTACACTTATAAAAACATATGAATGAGCTCATATTTATATAGCAGTTTTCATTCAAAAAATTCCTGAGACTTTTATCCAATAGAGTTAAAAATTGAGATTTTTGACTAAGTGCAGATTGACAGCTCAAAACATCTCACTCATAGTAACAGCAATTCTTAGATAAAGAAGAAATCAGCAACATATAAAATGTTATAAAAGCACTAAAGGTCATTTGCACTGTAAATACGTAATAAGATTTGAGGGGGAGCAGTTCCCTGACAATGTCTTTTGCTGCAATCTACTGAAAAATCTGGGGGTTTTCTGAGCCATCCTATCAGTAACCAAAAGTTTTCCCTGTAATTATGGTGCCTTTCAGAATTAGGGCGTCATGGGTTTCAGACTGTGTGCACACTGTGCATTTCACTCCCCGAGTGGTTTGGGAACTCCTCATCCTGTCTCTGAATAGATGAGACATCAAACTGATTTGGGACAAGGGTCTCACCTGGGACAAGGTAATTACCTGAACTCCCAGCTACCCTCTCAGCAAAGCATTTAACTACATAATGGGCATTGTACATACATTTGATGAGTTGATTAACCTTCCACATGAAGAATTTATCAGTACAAGGAATTTATTGCTTCTCCAGACTCTTTACAATGAAAATTTTCTTTGTTTCTTCTTTTGATATGGCTCTAGTTTTCCAAACTTTAAATAAAAGACTTTCAAGACCTATAATATCTCACAAAGTTTAGAGGTTTATTAAAATTCCTGTAAATACCTCTCAGTATCAACACCAGTTTATAGTAATGTTAATATTAATAAACAGAAACTCTTGTATTGTAATATTAATAAATTTAAAATTCAACAGCAGTAGTATTTATAATACATAGCAGCATAATATTTATAATAACTAATGCTTAAATGTGATATCAATCCACATAAACATTGGGATCTAGAGAATGCATTTTATTTCGGACCCATGGTGTCTAAGTTTACAGTCCATTCTCTAGTGTGGTATGACTAGAATTAATCACCCTTTTAGATGATACTTAAATTTGAAATATTAACTAAGAAAAATTATCTCTTGCTGTCATTCTAAAATTTGCAGACATAAGGATTAAGAATAATTTATTTAAATGGAATATACAAGATGTTAGTTATATGTTTCTATCAGGTAATAGCTATGCTTTTTTTGATTAATTTGAGAAGTCCTATAAAATGTTTTTGGTACTTTTCAACTTTTTTGTATGGATTCCTTTATATATTTTTTTTTTCAATTGGGTTCCTTATACTGTCTGGTACTCACATTTTCTAGGGAAGTAAATTTCCCTGTATGAGATTACTGACTGTTATAGCCATTATAAAGGAATATTAGAAGAGTATTTTCTGGTTATTCAGTGGAAACTACCATAACTAATAACAGTGTAATTAGATTTTATATATGTAATGTACATCAATTTTGCTGCCCTTATAGCAAATTATATCCTCAGAACTGATCAAGTGTTTTTGATTTCCTGATGACACAACTGCCTCAATGGAAAGTACTGTAGATATTATTTATCCTGATGTCTGAAAGGCTTTCCATTTAGTATCTTGGAGGATCCTTGCAGTCAAATTGTAGAGCTGTGATTTTGACAGTAAAACAAAACTGTGTATCTGAACCAGTAAAACTGTGACCAGCAGCAGGAAGACGAGCTGATGTCCAGCTACCACTGGCACTGCTCAGGGTGCTGATGTTAAACACCTTCAATAGTGACCAGGGTGATGTGACAGAGGCGCCTTTTCAAAGCTCAGAGCTGATACCAAACTGGGAAACATTTGATATGCTGGAGGGTAAGGCTGTGACCTTAACAGGCTGGAAAAGTCTCTGGCAAACTATTTAATGAATTCTTGCAAAGACAAATACTAAGATCTGGGACAAAACAATCCCATGTGACAGTACCTGCTGAGAAAAAGTTGGTTAGGAAGGACTTTTGCATAAAACAAGCCTGAGATCCTGGTATTGAGCATGAGCAGGTAGTAAGCCCTTGTGGCAATGGGAGAGTACAGTAAATATAAGTATTTTTCATAGATGTGCCATGCAGGACAAATATATAATCAGAAATATTGTTCCTCAAATATTTTTTTGTGCTCTGTGTATTTAATTATAGGTAAAGCTACCTGGAAAATAGATCTACCCACAGATATGGATAGCCAGGTATGTGTTTTGTCCTGGAACAAATGATGAGAAAACTTCAATAATTCTATTGCGTCCAAATTATTTCAAAAGGCAAGACAAGGCAACATTTTTTGGGATTACTTGTTTTTATGGAGTGATACTCATTTAGCATTATCAAGCTGTTTCTTTGATATTTTATTTAAAAAATTTCTAAGTAAAATAGTGTTTCTTACATGTGGATAGAATTATCTGAATTGTTTATGCTTCCTATCCAGAAAAGGGAGAGAAGTAACCAGAATTGTCTCTTATGATTATATATGGCAAAGCAAAATAATTTTTACTAGCCCTTCCTGGAAACAGCTGAACTATTTTATCTGGAACATCTCCAGAAATAATTAGCCTGAGGGAAGCATACTCCATGTAAAACATCAGCCAAATGGTTTGAGATTGGCAAAGCTATAAGCAGATGTATGAATGGTTCAGGTTTTAAAACAGACTATTAAAAATAATGAATGGGAATAAATATCTAACTGTTTTTGAGACGAACTTGATATATGTGCTATTATTGAATTATGACACAGTTTCTTGAAAAAGCAAAGCCTTATTTTTGGAAAAACATTAAGGTTTGGTCAGCTATATACATTTCACATTGTAGCTATAGAAAATATTTGAAATCAATAGACACATGTAAAGGCACAATTAGCAGCTGCCTTTGTAAACAGTGTAGAATATCAATTTTCTTCTTTGAATATATTGAGTTCTCAGGAGGTACTTAGAGGAAATTTGAAGAAAGCCCCAAGAAAATCAAAACACACATACACAAAAAAACCCCCAAAATAAAATCAAATTATGTCTTATGATTTAGAAAATAGGAGGTTGTCACAATTAGGATTCTGGCCTTTCACTTTTTTGTGGAAAAGCATTAATCAGCACTTAGAACTTTGTGTGCTTTCTATTGCTTTATAGATTTTGAAAAGTGATCAGTCTATGGGCCATATAAAAAAACCACTAAACACTTCAAATGTCATAGCAACTGTTAAATGTTTTATTTTTTTTTTTATTAGAATACACTGGAAAGTCAATATTTTTAAAGTTCTATCTAGAATGGCAGTAAAACAAAGTTTCTTCTAAGTCCTTCTGCACCACATGACAAAGTATCTAGGGGATTCCTTGAAAATACAAGCATTTTGTTCATTTTTTCATCTACCTTTAGTCTGGACCTGAGGGAAATAAATACAAAGTATAAAATATAAATTTTGTCATATTTCTACCCATGAAACAAAAGTAGGATTTGAACATAAAAGCAGATTGAGTATATATTCAAACTACATTCTAAACCAAAAGTGAAGAAATCTTATTTCTTTCCCCAGTAGAAAAAAAAAAAAACAAACCTTTAGCTAAATGCTTAGGAATTACAAGTAAATAATATTGTCTATTTTAATTATTTCTTTTGGTTTATTAACCTGAGACACAATTAAAGAGAGTAGCTGAAAAGTTGGCACCACTGACCTTGTAAGGAACACATTAGCAATATTACTTCCCTTTTGCAATTAACACAATTGCCATGGTATGTTGTCACAGCACTCTTAATGTGTTTCCGTCCATTCTCCAAAAATTCTCAGGAAGAATTTATTTTTTGTTGTATAATAGCTTTTCCTTTTTGTCTTTGTCAACAGATGCTTCTCTCTTAAGGCTAGGCCTAAGAATCCAATTACAAGTTTTTCGGAGAGCTCCAACTAATTGAGAACAAGATGGTTTAATTTACCTGATAACACTGCAATTACTGACCTGTAACAGTCCTGGCCAGCATGTAAGTAATATCAACATACAAGTCACTAAGCTAATCTTAAGAATCTAGTGCTAATTCTAATTTGCTACTTATTACAAATCTCTTATTACAAATTATTTATCTGTTTTCTTATGAGTATTATTTACTTAATAAGGTATTTGAAATGTGGCACATTTTTATGTGCACTAGGACAGCTTATTTACAATAATAAACATGCAAATAAATGATTACACTGAGTGCAGTTTTTCAATGAAGATGATTTTTAGGGCACACTACTTTTCATCCCTTACACTTTCCCTCTCCATAAATAAAAAAAGTAAGGCTGCCAAAAGTACTTGTCTAACATCAAATAGAATTGTTTCTCCTCAGGGACTTTATAAAGGATCTAATATTTCTATACTGATATTTTCCATTATAATTCCTCTTGTACTTTTCTACTATTGGTCCTTGTAATATGCCATTCTTGTAATTAGCATTCTCCAGGAGTTCTGTTTGAAATTCCTTCCTCCCTATTTAATAGTATTTAGTTGTATATAACCAGGTATTAAACCAAGTATTCCCTTGACATAGGAAAATGCATCTTTGTAATTTGTGGTTTGAGCAGTATTTTGAAAAGTAAAATTAAATTTGGCATCTAGAATTTCTCTTTTATTTTAGAGAAAGCTAATGAATCAAAGATGATATTCTGGCAATGGTGAAACACTAGCTACTCCAAGGTTTGGTTTTCAAACTACTGAACAGAAGCTGATGGTCACCTACCTGTTATTTTTGTGTATGCAGTGTTATCAGTATAG
The DNA here is from genome assembly GCF_050655825.1 of Lonchura striata. Taxonomy (NCBI): domain Eukaryota; kingdom Metazoa; phylum Chordata; class Aves; order Passeriformes; family Estrildidae; genus Lonchura; species Lonchura striata. The sequence goes on along the minus strand of NC_140704.1, from coordinate 141,277,238 downwards.
TAGTCAAAGCCCTGAAGAGCTCTTATGGGTTAAAAAAGCCACAAAAGAAAATCTCAGCTTTCAATCAAGGACCTTTTTATCAATGAAGTAAAAATCCTTCACAAATATATTATGCATTGAAAGACTGATAGCTTTCTTATACTCAGTTTACATCAAAATTTAGATCTACTTCATTAAAATAATGTTATATAAAAAAGCCAAACTCAAACCATGGCATATTTGATGCTACAGAGTAGTGACAACTTTCCATAGAACTTGAACATTTCAAATAACAAGTGAAAAATCTTCAGAGTTCAGAAAAATGGAGTTGCAGATACTTACAAAAAAACATCAGCTACCTTAATATTCAGTCAGAATCGGGTAGAAGTATGTTTTGTATTCTGACCTATAGCATAAAACAGACAAAAGAATAACATTCATTAATTCTTGCACTGTGACCCTAATTTCTGATACAGTTATAGTGTGGTACTTAAGAACAAAACTAATCTTTAACTAATTTCATTTTTAAAATTTCACTTAATGTGAAGTCCTCTAGTTCTCTAGCTAAATTTCCCAAAGGTTAATTATACTTTTTGTTAACATATACACTGTGTTTCTCAGCGGAATTCTTTTCTTTTCCATTTCTACATACTTATCCTATTGTTGTTGTACTTACTCAAAAATACATTAATATTCAGTTTATTAAAAAAAAAAACAAAAACAAACTTTTATGTTTTGTTTTAATTATATGTATGTACTTATTACTAAATTCATGGAATCATCTGAAATACCAGGTGGAAAACATCAGGTTGGCTACAGCACCCAAGATAGCACATTTTTAATTAAGAACAACTCTACCAACCTGGAGTATAAAGAATCATGTTTTCTTATCCTAACAATTAGAAAGTTAGAATATAAGAAGATGAAATTATTCCCTCATTCATCCTTTTTTGTACTTTTGTTGAAATAGGATATAGTTATGATAACAAAACATTTCCCCCCTTATCTCTTCATAAGCATATAAAATTGTATTATATAGCCACCAAAGAAAAAAACTGTAACAGATCACTAGATTCCCCTCAGTTCATAAACTAAAATGGTGGAATTCTTTTGGTAGTTTTTATTTTTTTAAAAAAAGATAAAAGCTGGTAATAATCCTTCCTCTTAAGACTAATCTTATGACAAAGCTTGAACTTCTCTTAATAGAAAAGTATTGATTGCTTAGAAACCACCTGAAAATTGCCTTTCTATGAAAAAACTAACTTCTCTAACACATACTGAGAAAACGATCTTCAAAGGAGAGGCTCCAGCCCTCTGATCATCTTTGTGCATCCCTGTTGGACTCATCTTTCTCATTGTCTAAACATCTTTCTTGTGCTGAGGACTCCAGGATGCAGAACTGGAGATGGGATGTCATGAGGGCAGAGGAGAGGGGCAGGCTCACCTCTTGACCTGCTGACCTGCTGGGCACTCCTCTCTTGATGCAGACCGGAATGTGGTTGGCTTTCTGAGCTGCAAGCTCACACTGTTGACTCATGTTCAGCAGTTTATCCACAAGAACCTCCAAGTACTTCACAGAACTGCTCTTCTTCTCCCGGTCTGTACTTGTTTCTGGGATTGCCCTGACCCAGGTGTAGCACCTTTCACTTGGAATTGTTAATCTTCATGAAGTTCTTATGGGCCCATTTTCATGTTTGTCCTGGTCCCTCTGCATATCATCCCTTTGTCCTACTGTGTCAGCTGAACTGCCCAGTGTCGTGTCACTGAAGACTTGCAGAGGGTGCACTCCATCTCAGCCTCTGTGTCATTGATGAAGATATTGAACAGTACCCATCCCAAAACAGAGACCTGAGGGACATCAAATTGGCACCAGCTTCCATCTAGACATGGAAGCATTGACCACAGATCTCTAGCTGTGTCCACCTAGCCAGTTCCTTATCCACTGAATAGTCAAAATCCATCCTTCAAATCCATGTGTCTACAATTCTGAGGTTATTATTTAGAAAAGTTATATATATAATATTAATAAGGGAGGAGGTGACTAAGATTAATGCATGGCCTATCTGGAGGTGTGGGCTGGATACATCTGTTTGAACTTGCTGCACAGAGAAATAAAGAAATGTTGTGATTACCTCTGCAAATGAATAATAGCAGTCAGTCATGAACCAAATATGGACATTACCAGACAAATAATTCCCCAAAAAATAGAAAGAATAGAGAAACCAGAGAGAGTGGTAATGAGGTATGTCCAGAAAATTATTTTTCTTTTCTTTTAAATATTTTTTGTCCTTTTTTTTTATTGAAATGTCTAAAAATAAACATTTCAAAATAAATTCAACTCTATCTCAATTGGAGTTTAAACAAAGTATTATGCAGCCTCTCAAATTCATATCAGAAAAAACAAATCAGATGTGTGTAGCTCCTTGCTTTATAAACAGAAAACTCATTTTAAAAGTAAGACCTACACTACTATTCCTAGAAGACACATAGTAAAAAATTTAGACATTTTATTCAGCAGTATTTCTTCTGGGTTTGACCTTTTTAAATGAAAATAAAGGAAAATTCATTTTCTATAAAATATTTGTATTTAATATAATTTTTTTATTTTTGTTTAAATTCTTACCTATTTTTAACATCCATACTTAATTCTTTTCAAATGCTACTGTTTCAATTTACATTTAGTTGAAATACTCTCTTATTTTTGCAATCTACTCACCAATGACACAGCACTTGTAACAGTGATGCTCTGAAGCATACATTTCTAAATAAATAAATGGAAGCCACAACAATTGAAAACACCACAGAACTTCCAGTTTTATTCAACTAATAAAAGTAATTTAAACCCACAGCTTTCACATGTCTTAAATGAATTTCAATTTTCATGGTAATGAGGCTTGACATAAACAATGGCTAAAGATATAATTATTACCTACAACACAATAACTTATTTCTATATATAAACTGTGTGTTGGGAGTTTTTAGATGGGCTCTCTAAAAATTCAGTATTCCTTTCCCTGTGTATGACTCAGTAAGAGGACCTGAACCCTTTCCCCGGCACACCACTGGCTGGGGCTCTGGAAGGTTCCGCCTTTATGTCTCTATGGCAGAAAGGAAGGATACCCGATAATATATAGCATAACATACCTATTCTGGATCCTACTGCAAAATTGCATCTTCTTTCCACAACTTACTTCCTGCTGATATCTAAACTGTAAGCAGTAAATGGACATTCCTGTATAACCTGCTCCAGATGACTCTGCCTTGGCAGGGGGTTGGACAAGATGATTTCCAGAGGTCTCTCTGATGATCCATGTTGTCCCTGTAGTCCCCTGTCGGGTGGCTCTCCAGTGGATGGAGATCCCGGGGAGCAGGGACGGTGGAATAAAGAAATCTCCAGCCGAAGGCGGGTTGGCTTCGAAGCAGCTTTAATCTCTGAGGGCTAAGTGTCAGGGACTGAGCGAAGGGGTGCAGGTAGACAGCCTCACAGAAAGGGAGCTGGCTCCGAGAGCCCCGAATAAGGGGCGGGGTAGGACTTATATCAGGTAGCAAGTAGGAGGGACAGGGTACAAAGGGTCCAATAGGAATAAGGCTAGGAGGAGGAGTTGGGATGGGATAATAGGGGTACAACAAATGGGAATAAGGGAAGGGGGCGGTAACTGGGGAAGAACTAATTGCAGACAAAGAACTTAAGAACATTCTAGAACTAAGGGCAAGTACAAAAGTGATTGACATAAAGGTGGGCATAACTGACGGTTACATAACATGAGGGGAGTGGTAGGTTTGATGGGCAGCTTGGAGGCGGGAACCTATACAACAGCCTCCTCCCAAGGCATGTTCGGGGGAGCTTTTCCCAAGTCCCCTACCACATCTCCCCCTTCTTTATTAATTAAATAAACATTCCCTAAAGTTTTAATCAACATTCTCTTAAAAATCGCTAGGGCAACGAAAATAATAAGAACAATAACTAAAATCCATAAGAGTCCTCTAAGGATCGAGGCTGCCCGTCCCGGGACGACCCATTCAGAAAGCAACTTGGTGGCAGGGTCTACAGCCGAAGTCTCCGTTTGTAGGTGTTGGACTTGCGTCTGGATCTGCTGGATGCTGGCTTGAATAGATTTGCTTCTTGATGTCAAATTGAAGCAGCACAGTCCTTCAAAGTCCTCGCAGCTGTGGCCATGGGCTAGCAGCAGAAAGTCTATTGCCGCCCGATTTTGGAGGGTGGCTTGCCTGGTGGTCTGTTCGTCCGCCAAGAGATCGGAGAGGGCGGCGGACGATGCGTTGGCATGCTTCGCTATCCAGCACTCCAGGTGAGAAAGCTCACCGAGGGCTTTAGCAACCGCATACCACGGTAAAAAGATGGAAGCGGCAACCCTCTTTGTTTTTCCCCAATCATAAATTTTGTCATCGCAATTTTGGTCGAATTGGTCGTATGATCTTTTTTGTCTGGCCAATTGTCTCTCTTTCTTCCAATCCATAATTTGGGTTTTATTTGGAGTGAGGGTAGTAAGCCTGCCAAGGCTACACGGTCCTCCCTGGAGCCGAGATGGGATGCCTGACCATACTCTGTCCCCACAGACAAGAAACATCCCCCGGGGCAACGACTTGGGACGAATGGAGGAAACAGAAATTATCGGACTTGTATAGTTACACCAGTTAGCCGAATTGTATTTTTTGTTCAATGGTGTAACATCTTTTCTGTAGGTGTTTTTGGCCAAGTCAATTCCATGCCAATTCTAACTTGGCCTCTTAAAATAAAACTTTACGCAATATGTGGCAGGAGAGGACCCCAACAGATCCAATTCTTGGGGCTCCTCTTTTGAATTTGGCAATATTTTCGTCCACGCGTCCCAAGTGTCGACCGGGTTAGGTCTCCTGCCCGTGGTTCGGAGCAGGTCAGAGTTGGAAACTGGCCAATCGTCGGCTACCAGAGGGACCCCCACCAGGCATGTGGACAACAGGTTGTCCACATTGCCCATGGCCAAACAGAAGTTCTCTTGCTGTAAGGACTTTGCCAGCGTTACCCAGACGTTTTCCTTCGGCTGTGGCACAATCCAGCCATCCGCCGCCTGCAGCCACATGATGGTCAGAAGTGTGAGGCTTGCGGCCAGCCGGATACGTTGGGGCGTCCACCCTTGTAGGTCGTTGGTGGATGTTCTTTGGGCAGTCATCTCTAAAGAACTAAAGTGCAAAGAGAAAATATTCAGGAAAAATATGGTCTTCTTCCCCAACTCCCCTAACTCCCCCTTTTTATTTTTAAGTAAAATTTGACATTTAAGTGGGGTAGGAGCGACGGGTGAGGTAAGAGGGAAGAGGAAAAGGGATAGAGGGAGATGGGGTGTTAGGGAGGTCGTCAGCTGAAGGTGGTGCATAAAGCCGGGTGATGAGTGTTCTGGAAACGATGTTTGGGTACTGTTTTGCTGTCTTTCGTTTCCTCCTCTTCCAAGCGGCCGCGGTGTCTGGCGGCACTGGAGCGGGTGCTGTTGAAGTGTGCGTCAGTGTGGGGTCCAGATCGTTGGGGCTTTCTAGGAATGGTTTTACATATCTTGCTGGAATCCATTTCGGGCTTTGTCCTGTGGAAATACAAGCATACCCTCGCCCCCAAGTGATGAGCGGGTATGGGCCGCTCACCTGCTTGGACGCCGGATCTCTTATGAGTACCGGTGGGCGTTCTTTCACCTGGGCTCTCGTGTTATTATAGAAATGTCGGAGGACTGGTGGATTTGGTTCTTTTTCTGAGCAATTTAGGAAGTTTAAAACATAAAGTGCTTTACAGACCCTTTCTACTGGGGTCATTGCAAGTGCTAAATCTTGTTGCTGTTCTAGCAACTGTTTTATATTCTTGTGAGTCCTCTCGATAATAGCTTGGCCCGTGGGATTGTGAGGAATGCCGGTGGTATGGGCAATCCCCCATTGTTGTAGGAATTGTTTAAAACGGGCAGATGTGAACCCAGGCCCATTATCTGTCTTAATGGCTTTTGGGACCCCTAGAGTCGCGAATGCCATATATAGATGTTTGATTGAGTCTTTTGTCTTCTCTCCCGTATGGAGAGAAGCAAAAACAGCACCTGAGAAGGTGTCTACCGACACGTGCATATATTTCAGCCTGCCAAAAGGGCTGTAATGAGTGATATCAGTTTGCCACAGTTCCAGAGCTCCTAGTCCTCGGGGATTGACCCCCGTTGCCATAGATGGCAGGGCAAATGTCTGGCAACTGGAGCATGTAGTGACAATTGATCTTGCCTGTGCGTGTGATATTTTAAATTGGCGAGCGAGGGCCGGTGCGTTCTGATGGAAAAACGCGTGGCTGAGCCTCGCTTGAGCAAAAGTGTCAGGTAAGTTTGTGGAAAGTGCCGGTGCAGTAAAAGTAAGGGGCATGGCAAGTTGGTCCGCTCTCCGGTTACCCTCAGCGACAGACCCTGGCAGGTCTGTGTGGGCTCTGACGTGCATTACGTGATACAGTTGCTCTCGGTGGGAGATCAGCCAAATTAAATCTAAGAGCAAGTGGAATAATTTCTTATTTGAGATATCTTTAAGTAGGGCATGTTCCGCCCTTTCGACTATCCCAGCTACATATGCCGAATCTGTAACTAAATTAAGTAGTTGTTGAAATTTTTTGAACGCTCTCACGACTGCTGCAAGTTCAGCAATCTGGGGAGAACCTTCAACTATCTGGATGTCAGACTCCCACTTCTGACTATCCGGGTCCTTCCAAGTGATCACCGATTTGTGGGACTTTCCTGACCCATCGGTGAACACCGTGAGAGCGCCTTTAATAGGTGTTTTGCTTTTGAAAGACTTTGGGGCCAAATAGAGTGTATCCTTGAACAATTTGTGTTTTGGATAATGAATAGAAATCTGGCCAGGATAGCTGTCAAGTGCAATTTGTAGATTTTCATTTGTTTGCAAAAGCGACTCTAATTGTTCCAAATTTAAAGGCATGTAAATGCACGCCGGATCACAGCCTGCGAGGGTCCGGAGGCGTTGCCTAGCCTTAATGATTATTTTTGCCATTAATTCTACAGGAGTCGAGATCGTTTTTACAGGCTGGTGTGGGAGGAACAGCCACTCGATGACAAGGAGTGGGTCCCTCTGCCCAGCATCCCACTGAAACAGCAACCCATGGAAGTTGGGACACTTACCAAGGATGGCAAGCTCTAAAGGGAGGGACCGATCGACCCGATGTGCCTGGCGGGACCTGACGGCATCCGCGACGCTCTCCAGGGCTCCTTTCACAGCAGGTGTCAGCTCGCGTGGAGAAGCTAGGTCGCCGTCTCCTCGCAGGAGATTGAAGAGCGGCGCCAGCTCCTCCGTGGTGAGTCCCAAGAGAGGCCGGATCCAGGTGATGGTTCCACAAATTTTTTGCAGGTCCCGCAGTGTCCGTGGCTTGTCGTTGATGGTTAACGACTGGGGCACGATGGTCCTCCCGGCGATGAAAAATCCCAAATATTTCCATGGGGCTGCTAGCTGTATTTTGTCCTTTGCAATCTCGAATCCCGCAGCCTCAATGGCAGCAATAGTCTTGGCAAGTGTGGTCTTTAAATACGTCTCAGTTTTAGCACAAATCAAAACATCATGCATATAATGAAGGATTATTGCCTCAGGGAAAATCTTTCGAACAGGGGACAACACCTGTGCTACGAAAATCTGGCAGAGCACCGGAGAATTTTTCATTCCCTGAGGCAAAGTGGTCCATTGATATCTTTTATAAGGCTCTGCCCGATTAATAGATGGTACCGAGAAGGCGAACCTGGGAGCATCTCTGGGAAAAAGCGGGATGTTGAAAAAACAGTCCTTTATGTCGATGACTGCGAGCTGCCAATCTCGGGGAAGCATGGAGGGGGAGGGAAGGCCAGGCTGGAGGGGGCCCATGTCTTCAATTACTTCATTGACCCTGCGTAGGTCTTGGAGCAGGCGCCACCTGTCTTTGCCGGGTTTTTTAATCACAAAAACAGGTGTGTTCCAGGGACTGGTGGAGGGTATTAAATGTCCTTGGCGCACCTGCTCTTCCACTAGATTGTTGAGCGCAATCAATTTTTCCTCCGGAAGGGGCCACTGGTCCACCCACACCGGATCATCTGTTTTCCAATTCAACGGTGGGGAGGTGCGCTCCGCAGTGGCCCACACTAAAAATCCCACGCAGGGCAAGGAATATCTAGACGGGCACCCCACTGGGACAAAACGTCCCTGCCCAATAACATAATGTCAGATGAAACAACAAATGGCCTAATTGTGGCAATCTGTCCCTCAGGACCCTCCATGCTTACCAGATGACGACTCTTGAGGGAGTTGACAGCTCCTCCCACCCCAGAGATTGTGCCACAGGGGGCACCAACTCCCAGTCGCGGGGCCACTTTGCTCGGGGAAGGATGGTCACATCTGCTCCAGTGTCTGCCATAAGCTTGAGGTGGATAGATTTTCCCTGTTGAGAAAAAGTGGTGTTGATGATCGGCCTGTCTTTTGACACATTCTGTGTGAGGAAAACGTGTTTGTTTTCCTCGTTTAAGTCTGTAAAGTCTAGAAGATACATCAGGGCGAGGGGGGATCCCTTATCTAGGGTAAAGGGTGGATGATGGCACACTACCGACACGGTGATTTCCGACCCTGGTGGAAAGCTCACGACCTCTGGGACAATGTCCAGTTCTTGAGGGGTGTGCCTGCTGTCGCTGAGAATCAAGACGGTGGTTTCAAGGCCGGAGTAAGGGGGCTTCAGGAACCCTGCGGGAATACGTACCAGGTCCTCGTCTCGGAAAGTAACCGTGATGGAACTGACGAGGACCCGGCGGCGGCCAATGTCTAAATTGCTTGTTCTTCGGAAGAGGCGGAGTCCGTCCTCGGGGCTCCGCCAAACCTCCGAAATTGGCCGCTGGGCCACTGGTCCTCCCGGATGGTAGGGAGGGCAGGGCGCTGAGAGGGGCCACTTGTTGTCCTCGCGCGGCCCCTCTTCGCGCTCCGCGGCCCGTTTCCCGCCGGCTGATGATGCTGCAGCTGAGGGTTCCTGTAACCTGGCCTTGGGGAGGAAGCATAAGGTTGGTTAGCGCATTCGGGTGCCAGTAGGGACAATTGACTTGGATGTGTCCAATCTGGCCACACCCGAAGCACCGCACATTGTTTAAATTCAACATGGCCTCCCCAATTCCCTTACTCACGGCCAATGCGACTGTGGCTTCAGTGGATGTCGCCTTTGTGCAGGCTTCCACCATCTTGGCTATCGTGGGTTCAGGGTCTTGGGGTAGTGTGCGCAATACCTTTTTGGTCTCCGCCGTGGCGTTTGTAAAAGCCATTTTTCTTAGCAACTCTTCCCTCGCCTCTGGATTATCAATCTGCCTGTCGATGGCTTCTTTCAGGCGATCCACAAATTTTATAAAAGTCTCTTCTGGCCCTTGCATGATGGTAGAGAAGCTCTGGAGGGGGGTTTTACCGTCCGGAATTTTGAGCAGGGCGACTCGGCCGGCCTCACGGATGTCGTCGAGAATGTTCGTGGGTAACAGTATCTGGTCCTCCGGCCGACTAAAATCGCCCTCCCCCGCCAGTGCTTCCAGTGCTTCCTCACCCTCTCCCAGAGTCTGTCTCAAATCATATTTTTTTAGGAGAGGCTTGAGCAGCTTTTTCCAATGAATCTCCCATAAGAGGAGTTCGGTGGGAGTAAATAAAGACCTAGCTATATACCGAAGGTCATGCTGCAAGAGGGTGTGGCCAGAAAAGGTGAGGTCGAGTATGTTTTTGAAAAATGGTGAGTCTCTGCCATAGTCCTTTGCTGCCTTACGGAGTTCTTTTACCTCGGCATAAGGCAGCTGTTCCCATTTGACCGTGTTCCCTCTACCCTTTACCACGGGTGCCACAAATGATCCAAGGTCTTTCGCGAACTCTAAGTCCCCCTCCTCGATGGCCTTCTCCCTTATCTGTGCCAGTCCGCCTCCCGACCGAGGTGTAGGGCGGGGGCTGTCAGAAGAGGATGAGGCAGGACGGGCTAGGGCCCTGAGCCTCTCCCTGACCGAGGGGCCTCGATGGCGAGAGGCCCGGCAGGCCAAGATGGCCTGCTTCCGGTCAGGCCTACTTCCGGTTCCGGTAGCATGGGAACCGGGAGTGGCTGGAGAGGGGGAGGCGTGGCCGCATCCACCCACCGGGGCGTGGTTTCCTTGAGGGTTGGTCCCTCCCACCGGGGGTGTGGCCTTGGGGAGTGAGGGGGCGGGTCCCGACGCTGTCATAGTCGACGCAGGTGGAGGGGCGGGACCCGACGCGGGGGCGTCAACCGACGAAGGAGGGGCGGATGGAGGGGGTGGAGCAGGTAGGGGAATGGCGGGAAAGGAACCATTTTGTAAGTCCTCGGCCATGTGGCCGGCGCCATTTTGAGTGTCATGCTTGCATAGGTCGGGGATCGAACAGCAGGGTTTAAAACCAGGAGATTCGGGGTGTGGGACATGGGGGTCGGAGTGGCTTGAACTGGGATGGCCGGTCCCAGCACAAGAGAGGGACAGGGTGGAACGGGGAGCAGCAGGGAGACGGTGGCAGCCCTGTGCCGGGGTTTGGCAGGGTCTGCTGCCCGATCCATCCTTAGGGGAAGTGGGAAGAGGATTGGGGGGGGTGGAATGAGGGGTAGGTGAACCAGGACCCAAATTCTCCCCTTTTTGTTTAAATAACGTAAAAATAGAATGAAATAAAGGAAAATAACGACCCACCCTAAAATTCCCTTTGACCTGCTGGTCATACAACAATCTCCCAACTCTTCCCCAAAAAGTAACAGAACAGAAATCATCCCTGCTAGTATCAGGGTAATGATCAAAGATGAAGTTAACAAAAGATTTCAAATCCCTTTTCCTAAAAGAAATGTTCCCCAAAACAAGGGAGGCTTTAACTTGGGAATAAAAATCCCGCCTGAGTGGAGAAAGGCGATTGCCCATTCTCCAAGAGTGAAAGAAATCCCCAGGAAGCAAAGGAGAAAAATAAAAGAGAAGGGGCTGGGTCAGCGCCAGAAAGGAAGGGCACAAAACTCACCGAAAGGACACCAGCCGAAAAGAAAGGAACCTCCGTGGGGCGGCAGGAGCACTGCAGGTCCCGTTGGTGCGAAGGCTTCACCCAAAGCTGCTATTTCAACGCGACGGGGTATCTGCAGGTCACCGGGCAGCCGTTCTCCTTCAACGAAGAGTGGTCGCCAGTGATGCTGGACCCGAGCGGCGCTTTAAATCCTCAAAGAGCGGATCACAGATCCTATCTGCTTGGAGGAGTCGCTCAGGGCTGGCACTCCAGTGGTGTCAGCCAGTTCGGGCGCCAGCTGTCCCTGTAGTCCCCTGTCGGGTGGCTCTCCAGTGGATGGAGATCCCGGGGAGCAGGGACGGTGGAATAAAGAAATCTCCAGCCGAAGGCGGGTTGGCTTCGAAGCAGCTTTAATCTCTGAGGGCTAAGTGTCAGGGACTGAGCGAAGGGGTGCAGGTAGACAGCCTCACAGAAAGGGAGCTGGCTCCGAGAGCCCCGAATAAGGGGCGGGGTAGGACTTATATCAGGTAGCAAGTAGGAGGGACAGGGTACAAAGGGTCCAATAGGAATAAGGCTAGGAGGAGGAGTTGGGATGGGATAATAGGGGTACAACAAATGGGAATAAGGGAAGGGGGCGGTAACTGGGGAAGAACTAATTGCAGACAAAGAACTTAAGAACATTCTAGAACTAAGGGCAAGTACAAAAGTGATTGACATAAAGGTGGGCATAACTGACGGTTACATAACATGAGGGGAGTGGTAGGTTTGATGGGCAGCTTGGAGGCGGGAACCTATACAACAGCCTCCTCCCAAGGCATGTTCGGGGGAGCTTTTCCCAAGTCCCCTACCACACCATGTTTCAGAGGAAGGAAGCATTTCCCTTCCAACCCTAAATATTCTGTGATTCTGTGAGCTTGATGACATTATACATTTGCATGTTGATTTTTATCTTTGAAATGCAAAATATTTTTGAGTTTTTGCTACAATAGACAACTTTTAAAAATATGTGAACATTTTTTAATCAGTTTCTTTTGGCCAGTGTCATGGTTTGTATAGTTCCAAACTTAAAACACTTATCATTGAGTATATAACACCCAAAATCAGTGTTCAGATTGGTGAGATTTTGGCTCTATGTAGCCCAACTCATTCATATGTACAGGTATTTGATGGAAAACAAAGCATAGAAAATAGTTATGGGAAAGTCTTGTCAAAAGGTATGAACTGTATATCTGATTTCTTGCAATGCTTTACCTTTCATGAGAAGGAACCAAGGAAGCATTCTAAAAAACTTTACATACTTATAACACACATATAACAGGAAGCCAGAAAATAATTCTAATCCAGGTAACAACTAGTTGGCCTGCGGGTAGTGTGAGCAGCAAGGCCATTGACAAGTTTTATAACTACCCAAACTAAAATGAAAGAGTTTTAAAAAATGGCCTGTTTTGTTCCCCTCCACCTTAGGGGGACACATTCAAAGCCATGCTAAAAGCTGAGTCCAGTGCAGAATCATTATCTACAGAGCCAGGCAGATCTTGTAGCACCACCCAGTACCTAAAGGAGGGCTAGAAGAGAGCTGGAGAGGGATTTTTACAAAGTGTAGTAGTAAGACAATGGATTGTGATTTTAATCTGAAAGAGGGTAGGTTTAGATCAGATGTCAAGAAGAAATTTTTCACTGCGAGGGTGGTGAGGCACTGGCACAGGTTGCTCAGAGAAGTTGTGGATGCATCATCCCTGGAAAATGAGCATTCCCATTGAAGGCAACATCAGACAGGACCCTGAGCAATCTGGTCTAGTGGAAGATGTCCCTGCCCATGGCAGGGAGGTTGGAATTAGAACATCTTTAAACGGATTCAATCCAAGCCATTATTTGACTCTATGTACTCTCAGGTACCTTGCCAGCTACAGTGAGTGTCTTATTGCCTTGAATTTACAGTACTAGTCACTGTTGGACCAGAAGCCTCAACTGATGTGTTTGCTCTGCACAGTGAGTGTGACTGTGTAACACACATGTGCACTTTTTGTGGACCAGAAATCAAAACCCACTTAGTATATCTAGTGCACTCAGAAACAAAAATTTGTGGAGGTTTTTTTTTTTTTTTTTTTTTTTTTCTGATGATTACTATGCTTCTGTTTTTTGAGATTTCCTGACTCCTAAACTCCACTGGAAACAAAAAGCATTCGTTTTCTGCACCATTCAGTCAACAAATCAAAACAAAGTTTCTGAAGTGGGATTCTACATGCATACATTTTGGTACCTCTTGATGGTACAAGAGAATGTACATAGCTTTCTTTAGTGAAACTGTCCCATTTGCTGCCCCATTCAGGCATATTATAACAGTTATAAGTCAATATGCTACTTTAAACATATAATGATTATTTTAGGATTGTTATCTACATAATTTTAAGAAATGCATGATTAAATTATAATTTATTTTCTGTGTCAAATGTAGAGTAGTAGGAACACAGCAGGGTTCTTCAAGAACACACAAAAAACAATTACATTTAAACATTTGAGACACAGTCAAATGATAAAATCTCTTCATCCAGTAGCAATAAACGAGAGAGATTAGTTCTCATTTTAAAGGTCAGCCTATTTGTTAGGAAAATAAAAACATTACTTTTCATTGGGATGGGATTGTCTAAATTATTAAATATTTGGTTAAATTGGAAAAAAATTGTGTTTACTCTCAAATTAAAACAATCAGTGTTCCTATAAATAGTTCTTACTTTGACACATAGCAATGTGACTCTTCTAAGGATGCTCTAGCACTTGAATGATTAATGTGCCTTTTGCATATTAAAAATGTTATTCTACTTTGTGTAAATTATAAGCTACCATTGAAGTGCAAGTACACCAAGGAAATTTTTTTATAGTTTCATCTTCAATTTCAAATTATTTATTTTCAGTATACAGCTAAGAGGGTTCAAATATCTTTTCAGACTTATACAAATATCTGTTCTGAACTAGCAAAGATGTTTGTGTTCTAAACCAACCAAACTTTTCCCAGCATTATATATTTGCTACCATGATTCTCTTCACACATTATTCATTTGAATTTTAAAGTTCTCATTACCTTCCAGATGATAAATCACATTGTGTTCTTGGCCTTTCAAACAGATCCGCACTGGCATATATTGTTTCTCTTCTTCTCTTTATTTAGATTTGATTAAAGACAGTTTTGCATGAATAAGTTCATAGAGAAAGTGAGTACTCTCATCTGTATTTATGACTTAGGGGTATTGATCCCTCATATCAAAACTGATGAAACAAAGCACAGAATTATGATTTACTATTTTCACATGTCAGTAGAAATCACACCTAAATCAAGACAAGATTAAAGGTTCCTTAGAAATTTAAATACCTTAAGAGCATGAGCAAATAAGTGAAAAGAAAAAACAAACCAAAACCACAATGTCCACAAAAAGCCCCAAACAAAAACCCAAACGAAATATTATTTATTTATTTAAAGAATATAATTTTTGGGGAGTCAGTGATTATTGCTTTGAAAGTTAATTTAGTCATTAAGTTAATTATTTTCCAACCTTTGTTTTTAGTAATGTCTTGGTAACTTTCCTACTTCTTTGTCAAATAAATGAGTACTTGAAGAAAGATTACATTTTATCACCTGATTGCCTTAATATAACAGGTTAGGCACTTTCTGCAAGTAACTTTCTACTTTGGGCATCTCTCATACTGGCATAAATCATCCTGAAGAAGATATTACTTTAGCAGAGAGTTAATTTAGGCTGAATCTGTTCCTTCTGTGTTCAAGACATATGTACTGAGCTGCTTTTAAGTGCTGTGGAATAATAGGAGTTAAAACAAAAACAAGATCCAAAAGAAATTCTGCTATTTTTTGTCCTTTGTGTTACAAAAATGTTATAAAATTTCAGAGAATATTAATATCAAATCAAAACACAGATTCTGTTACATGCATTTTTAAGCAAAAATATTTTACTGCACAAATGTTTATTGTATAATACTGAAGAAAAGTGCTTAAAACCATCAAAAATGTTCTTACATCTCTAATGTAATGTTTAGAATTTTTACTTGCAAAGTATATTAGAGATGTTATTAGAAATATTTTATTTGAGGCTTCAGAGGGAAAAGACTGCAAAATACAAATTTAAAATCTGTTTCTTAACAACTGAAAGAATATTAAAAACATTTAATGCGTGACTGAGTACTCAATAAAAATATTAATGTATGTGAAAGTATATGTACATATGCTTCACTGTATTAGTATTTACCACTCAAAGTAGGAGTCTTAATAGTGTAGAATATAAAAGTATGAACCAGAAAGATATGCCATAAAAGTAATTTGTTCAGCCCATTAGTCATCAAAACTGCTGTAGGGCAAGTGAAATCTCATAGCTAAAATATTAAGAACAGAAATGGCATAAATTGGCTTAGCTGAATGACTGAATTCAGCAAATATTTACTGATGAACATGGGTCAGTAAAGGAAAGTCTTGTGAAGTCTAGAATGTTTCAAAGATGTAATTTCTGTAACTGAGGTAAATAGAGCTATCTTAAAATATTTTGTTATTTCCAAGCACTAGTCAGAAAATACTTGTACAAATTCTTTTGAATATGGCAAAAAGTAGGATTTAGTACAATAAAATTATTTCCCTCTTGTTTTTAAGAAAAAATTTTCTACAGAAATGCTTTTTGTTAGCAATTGAGGCACAGAGGGAAAGAAACTTTACAGGACTGCATCAACACAAAGGCAAAAAAGGATAATAAATCACAGTTTTCTCAATTCCAGACTAACATTTATACTACTAAAATTATAAATTTGTACTGCAACTAGAGCACACTAAATTGAAAAACTTTGTCCATTTGTAAAACATGTTCCTGTAAAAGTATTTCTTTAAACTAGAATGAATCAGCCTATGCGGTATTCCATAGACGGAGGCATTTCTTTTGCCTCAGTCTTCCCTCTCAAGACTGACTGTCCCCAGGATATCCAGCCTTCAGAGCTAGAACTTAGGGTCAGGGAGATTAGTGAAGCCCCCATAATCCTGGAGATAGTTAGTGACCTGCTATGCCAATCAGACATCCATTAGTTATGGGTCCTCATGGAAGCCACCCCAGAGTAATGAGGCAAGTGCCAAAAGAACTTGCCAAACCACTCTCAATCAACTACCAGCAGTCCTGGTTAACTGGAGAAGTTCTAGGTGACTGGAAATTAGCAAATGTAATACCCATGTACAAGAAGGATTGGAAGGATGATCCAGGGAAATACAGGCTGTCAGCCTAACCTCAGCTCTGGGCAAGGTTATGGAAAAGATCATGCCAAGTGCAATTAAACAGCACATGCAGAAAACCAGGGAATCAAGCCCAACCAACATGGATTTACTAAAAGCAGGTCCTGCTTGACCAGCTTGGTCTTCTATGACAAAGTGACCTGCTTAGTAGATGAGGGAAAGACCTGCAGATGTGGCCCAAATAGATTTCAGTAAAGCATTTAACGCCATCTTCCACAGCATCTTCCTAGAAAAACTGCTTGCTCACAGCCTGGATGGGTAGACTCTGCTGGATAAAAACAGGCTGGCTTGCCAGGCACACAGCGTTGTGGTTAATGGAGGTAAATCCAGTTGGTGTCAAGTCACTTGAGGTGTTCCCAAGGCTAGTTTTGGGACCAATATAACATCTTTATTGATGATCTGGATGTTGGGTTTGGGACCACCCTCAGTAAATTTGCAGATGACATCAAGTTTGGTGGGAGTGTTGATCTGCTCCAGGTGAGGAAGGGTCTACAGAGAGACCTGGAAAGACTTGATCAGTGTGCTAAGGACAACTGCTGAGGTTCAGTAAGGCCCACTGCTGGGTCCTGCACTGGGGTTACAGCAGTCCCATGAAGCGCTATGGGCTGGGGAGGAGTGGCTTGAGATCTGCTTAGCAGAAAGGGACTTGGGGGTGATGTTTGACAGCTGGCTCAGTAAGAGCCAGCAGTGTGCCTGGGTGGCCAAGAAGCCCAATGGCATCTGGGCCTCTATCAGGAATAGTGCAGCCAGCAGGGCCAGGGAAGCGCTCGCCCTCTGTACTCGGGACTGGGGAGGGCACACCCGGAGCGCTGCGTTCAGTTTTGGGCCCCTCAGTTTAAAAAGCACATTGAGGTGCCGGAGCATGTCCAGAGAAGGGTGACTCACAAATGGATTAAAAGCATGTCATATAAGAAAAAACTGAGGGAACTGGGTTTGATTAGTCTCAAGAAAAGGAGGCTCAGGAGGGACACCATTGCTCTCTACAAGTACCTGACAGGAGCTTGTAGTGAGGTGGGGGCCAGTCTCTTCTGCCATGTCTGCAGTGACAGGACCAGAGGAAATGGTCTTAAACTGAGACAGGGAAGATTCACATTAGATATTAGGAAAAAAACCAACTACTGTTAGGGTGGTCAGTAGGGAGTTGGAATCTTTTTGAAAGTTAATTTAGTTATAAATTTACTTATCTTCTATATTTTCCTTAGTAGTTTCTTATTAATTTTTCTACTTCTCTGCCAAATAAATGAGCACCTGAGAAAAGATTCTTTTATCATATGATTGACTTAATATGAGATGTTAGGCACATTCTGCAAGTAACTTTTCTTTTTTTGGGCATCTCTCATATTGGCATACTCTTCACTGTGGACTAATGAAGAACAAAAAGGATAAGGAATTAGTAAAGTTGTGTTTACAGATATGGTTCTTCTCTCTTATCTCAAAAATATTCTTTGATAACTTTGTATGAATAGCCACAAGAAGTAAAAATACTATCTCATAGCCATCAAACACTGAAAACACTTTTTTCTATTCTTCAGTGAAGAATTTTATCCTTAGAACAATGATTTTAATTTTTCTTTGTCCTAACATTTAATTGCTTCATTGGCTGTAACAGTCCAAGAAGGTGTTTCTATATGTAGATGGAATGAGAAGTGGACATAAGTTACAGGAAACAAAGCCCACAAAAAATGCAATTTCTTCCCATTTCTGTAGTAGTTGCAGAATATTTATAACTCTTGTATAGTTGCAAGTTATACCATTATTTTACCAATATTTTTGTTCCTGGATTTTTTATTTATGGTCTGAAACTTACTTTCAGCTGATGCTGTAAATACTTCTACCCTTGTTGCTGGACCATGATTCATCCCAAGACACAAAGAGATGTATTCACATGAATATTTGTTAGAAGAGCACCAATTTGATTTGACAGAATACCCTACAGAAACCTCACAAAATGCACTTCCATGTAGACGTAGCTGTGAAAGTTTCCTTTTTTATTTTTATAAGTTTAAAACTGTCTATAAAATACAAAAGTTATAAAAATGTTTTCTTAGGAAGGGTTTTTAGAGAGCACATAAAAATTAGCTATCCCTGTAGATAGAATGCCACTATGGCAAAGCACAGTGTCAAAGACTTTTATTTGCCCAGTTCAGACTGATCTGGAATGAGAAGGTCTGCCCTAGATAAGTCAGGAAAGATACTGAAATAGGAGTATACAGTTTACAATTCTGGCCCAGGAAGAGTGTACCCAGGCCTGAAACTAAACACAAGGCCATTTACAATTTTCAAATCCAACAGCTCATGGTTCAGTCAATATTTTTCTAAGAACACCGTTTTCAGGAAGGTTTTCTCATTGTTCTACTGTGAAAAAAAAAAAAAATCAGCAGATTTCAAAGCCTAAAAACTTGCTTCAGAATTACACTGATTTGCCAGTTAATTTTGGCACCACTAGACATTCAGTAGCAGAAGGTTTGGGGGAACTTATAGTCATTGTAGCACTAAACACAAGACTTCAAAAATTATAAATCAAATCTCTAGAACCCACTGAATATTTATATGTCATCATATATTATTTCCTGAGTTGGGATTTTTCTGTTTTCTGATTATTTTGTATATTGCATCATATTTTTGAATCATAATTACTAGAAACTGAAGGAAAAACTTTAATCTTTAAAGGGAGATTTCTTACAGAGATGACATTATAATTTATAAATGTATCTTACAGATTCACAGACATTTTGGTAAAATCCTATGTCCCATTAAGCTGCAAAAAGGCATCACCACATCAGGGAATGACCAAAAGAAAATTGTTTGGTCTTCTAAACTGTGGATCAAAAATTTCCTACAAAAGTGTGCCACATACTGTGTCCTATTTTAATTAACTGAAGTTGAAGTTCATGACAGAGTTATTCACTATGCACATTTAACCCTGATCATGTAAGGTTGTATTTGATTTTAGACTCTAAGAGAAGGCATCTATAAGAAATCTTAAAACTCTTCACCCCTTTGGATGTTCCAATAAACATAACACAGGATAGAAGTTAATTTGCACATATGTAACCTCAGAATTTTCTTTTGAGATGCTTATTAAGGTTGGCTGTAGAAATATAAATCAAAGTAATGAATGTGAAACTAAGAAACCAAATTTTAAAAACTGGAAATGCTGATGAAGAAAGCTGGCTATGAAAATTTCATCCTTCATTTTTGAATTGACTATATCTTACTATGTTTTCATGGCAAAATGATTTATGATTATCATGTAAACAAGATTCAATGCAGTGATGCATTTTTAAGAGTTATCTGCATCATGTGATTGATTCACAAAGTAATGTAAGGCTTATTTGTCAATAGCAAGAAACTTCCCATTTCTGAGTTATCATGAAATTTTCATTTCATTTCTAATAATATAAAGATTCACTCTTTAGTTAGATTGAATTGTAAAAAAAAAAAAGGAAAATAAGAAATGTAGATAATTAATTTCACAGATAGTTACAGGCAGTAGAGATTAGATAATTTGCCACAAGTGATAATACACAACCACAATAATTCTATAAAATGTACTTTTTCCTGGCTGACAGCCATGTAAATTAAAATAAACACATGGAACATAATTATAGATAGAAAACAATTGAAAGAGAGACTGTGGTTTGAGTCATGAGTCTTGTCACACACTAACCAAGGCAAGGCCAGATGCAGTTAGAGTAACCACACAGAGGCTATACAAGGACAATATCATTGATCCAAGCAAGTGGAAGCACTGGAAGCTGGTGCTGACTGAAAGACCTCCTGACCATCCAGGTAAATCACTGCCTGTCATACAAAAATTGAACATCCCACAAGCATATTTGAACTACCACATCCTCCTGAGAATCAGACAGGCAAATGGTTATTCTACAATACACCTTCAGGTATGAGAAAGGGCAGAATCCTTGATATCCACGTGCCACACCTAGCAGTAGCCCTCCTGCACACATGGAGGAAGCAAAAAACATTCATTGCCACCTCATCCATGATGACAGATCCGAACCCAACACATTTCCAAGCTTTGTCACCCATCTGTACATTGGGCTCCCATGCATGTATCCTTATTCTAGTTCTATTGAAAATAACTCATCTCTTTGCCCGCATACCTCTACATACTCTACCAAAGCTCCCATTTATCTTTGCTCACTAACAACACATTTGTTATCTTAATTTTTCTTAGATGTATTGATGCATTCTTAGTGGGGCAAGCAACATGTAGCAGACATTGAATCAGTGGATCCAGGTGGGGAGAGCGGAGGAAAACTATGCCCAGACCCTATTCCAGAAAGATCCATCAGAGCCTCTCCTACAGCAATCGTATTCATGTTCTTAATTCTTAACATTCTGGGTTTAAATTTATTGATGCCTCAGAAATTCTCTTAGAATCTCTTATATAACTGTTGTTAGAACTACACAGATATGAGATTCAGTCAGGCAAATTCATAGACTGGCTCACAAAAGTCATTTGAAAAAAATCTGGATTCCTGCAGTTGAAGCACTGAGGAGTATAAGTGAGATTAAACTTATGGTAGGGCCATAAGAGTGTGAGAATGAGGTATGATAGAGTTTGAAAGGTCATTTGCATTTCTCTATCCTCTTGTACAGAGCAGAAAAACATTCTTTTCCTTGGCAAATGTTTTGTAATGCAAAATTCAAACTTGTCAAACACAAGCTCCTGTGGAGCCACAAGCAATCTCCTTGAAATATTGAGCCCTAAAAAAACTGGTTTTATTTCTAGAGCAAGAGTTTTTGTTATTTTCTTATCTTTTATTTCCATCCAAGGGACAGTGCAGTGTTGCCACTAGAAGAGATAGTGAGAATGGAGATAAATACAATGAATACAGACATATTGTTGTACGTGTGAGTTCTAAGGTATTCCTCCATTTAAAATGGGGGGGGGGGGGTGTCAGAGGAAATGAAGAAAAGTGATTTAGTGTATTATAAAGCATATTTAACAACAATAATTTTAAAAACAGCTTTTAGCTCTAAGCTTTAGATAACTGAAAAAAAAATAGAAAATATTAATACTGATCATGTTTCTACTGTTAGAGGAGAAATTTACCACATAATCATTTCACATAGAAACTTTCAAAGATACTACCAGTGCAAAACAGAAGAACTCAGAGTCAAGACTGATAACACTTGCACAGATTCTATGCTATCACCTGTGAAAAAAAGTTCAATCACTCAATTTCAAGGACTTTGGCAGAAAGATGTTACCTGAATGTGTTGGCTTTTGTCAATGTACCTATCTCATCTTTATCCTTATCTATGCTTATCTATCCTAGTCTTTAAAATAGGAATTTGATTACCAAGAGCAATGTAAACAAGCTATGGCCCAGCAAAGCAGGGGGAAACTGAAAAAACAGCTGTGATGAGACCTCCTGCTGTTACTGCTATAATCTTAAATTCTCAAGATTAATTCTGACTTCACATATTCCCTGTCTTTGTCACCTCTATGTAATCCAGTGGTTTTTTCACATCCAACTCCAATCACAGCTCATGAGTTGTGTTTCTTCTCCTTTTATGTATCCTTGATCCTAACTTGGTGAATATATCACTGCAGAATTTTCAGCAAGGCTCTGATGGAATTCCAGTGACTACATTCTAGCCAAGTGACTTAAATTCATCCAAAGAGTTATGGTAAACCAATCAGCTGAATGGGGAGTTGCCACAACCTGCACCACACAAAACCTGGGAGAATTCCTGAATAAAGGTCTCTTAAAAAACAACCTACCAAGGTGAAACCTCTATATATTTGCCTACCATAGAAAAGAATATAAGGAGAAAGAGGTAATGATAAAAAAGGGAACATAAAGGAAGGAGAAAGAAACAAAAGGAAGCTGAGAAGAGAAAAGAAAAACAAGAAGAAGAGGGATGAAAGATAAAGATGTGGGGCTTTTTCATAAAAATACAGAAAAAAAGAAAGGAAATAGATACCAGCATGATACAGGATTTGTCTAATGTGTGGATTTGAGAGGTGTAATATAACTCTTAGCAAGTTTGTTTACTTCTAATTTATGCTCAGGTTACTGCTTTAACTAACCAGATAGCATTTTCTAAAAGGAAGGAAAGAAGACAGCACCAGAGTCAGAATCTGGAGACAGATTCTGAGAGATCTTAAGCCTGGATGTCAAAGCAAGAGCAGATTTAACCCAATACACATCAGAGAAGAGAGATTTGAACATTTCAGAATTGTGGTTTCTGGAAGAAAGAATGTCTTTTTGATCAGTAGAGTCTTATAGGAGGTTTTCCTGCTCTCTCTTTAAAGTCACTAGCAAAGGAACTTTCTTATTTTAAGCAGGTGGATATAAATTGTAATATTTGTCTTATGCAGGCATTTTTTACTTTTATTTTACAAGTTAGTAGGGAGACAGAAAAGCTTGTATTCAAGGAGTTACTGTAAATGAAGTAAAAAAAAAACCTGCTTAATAATTAACAATAAAGAGAATATTCTTTCTCCTTCTTTTTCATATTTTACTTTCCTGATATGGTTATTGAACAGGAGCTACAGTGATGAAGGCAAAAAAAAAACAGTTGTGATTTTGAAGGAGCTGCCATCAAGGTAAACTCCATAAGGATTTTTGCTCACAGCAAATGTGAAGACTACTTGAAATGACTGCACTATAGCACCATAGAATCATGGTTTGAAAGGACCTTAAAGATCACCTAAAACCAGCCTCTCCTCCCATGGGCAGACCTAATGTCATGAGGTTGGATCCCAACAAGAACCCTATACGCACAAGTGCTGCCAGAATATTCAAAGTTTTTTTCTTCTATTTGTGGGGAAAATCATAGAAGCACTGAATCACTTATGCTGATGTCGTGGTTTAACACAGGAAAAAGAATCTTCTCAGAAGGAAGAGGTCAATTTCAATACTGACACTTGAGGTGATCAATTGATGGTGGACACGCCTCTGAGAACACAGAGGGGTTAAAAGCAGAATTCCCAGGGGAGCTCGCTCTCTTTGGTTTGCTCAGCGCGCAGTGCAGGACTCTCCCCTGCCTGGCCACGGCTGGGTGGGGAGGGGAGCAACGCGGCCCAGCTTGGGTAGACCCAAGGGTGGAGGGACTGGAATTGGACCAGCCCCCTGCAGATGCAAGGGTGGAAAAATCTGGGATGTCTGTGTTCCCCCCAAAGTCTCTCTCAAGAGAAAGAGACAGTGGCGGTTTGTCAGCAGTACGCCACGGGGAAGAAGAAGAGCGGGGGGCCACAAGGTGCCCAGCCTGGGAGCCAGAGAATCCGGGCAGAGAGCCAGCCAGGGAGTCGGGACTTTTAACCCTTCCTTGAGAAAATGAAAGCTTTGTGAAATTTTACTCCTCCTCGGTTTGAAGGATGGGAAGAGAGACAGCCTGGGACCTGAGATGTTAGAAGGAGAAATTCTGAGTGGGAGGATGGAGTGGCTTTTTGGCTGGACTTTTTCTTGTTAGCCACAGACTGAACGGATCTTCTCCTCCAAGAGAGAGACTGCATTTTAGGAAAATGCCGGTGAGCCAAGACACATGCTTCAGCAGCTGAGAAAAGACAGGATTGGAGCTAACAGAGAAATGTTGGGGAGGTTGGTGGTGGTGCCCCCTGTCTTCAGAGAAGAAGAAGAGAGAAGATCTCTGTTCCTGAGACCCTCTGCCCCAGGGGAGGAAGAAAATGGGGGGGACTGTGGTCCCAAAAAATGAAAAACTGAACTGTTGTTTTTTCCCCTCTAGGCAGAGCATCCTTGAAAGGAATGATCCTAAAAGCAGTCTGTCCATCCAGGCATTGGTGGTGAGAGCACCGTGCATTGGAAAGGAGAGTGTTACACTGGCAGATTTTCTCTAGGCAGTGCCATGAGTGACATGGAAACACAAGAGGTGGCAGCTGTGTTTCCTGGGGGTCTATGGTGCAAGAGAGACTCCTCTCTCCCCTGATGGACTCAGTATTGATTATCTGGAGGGTGGGAACCTGATTGGGGTCCAGGTTGTGTCTCACTGTGGTTTGTTGGAAATTGTAGGGGGAGGAGGGATGTTTTGGAAGGTTTTCATTTTGGGTTTTGGTGTGTGCTTTTCTTTCTTTTTTTCTTTTATAGTACTATAGTAGTAGTAGCTTAATAAAGTATTTTTTCACTTTTGTTATTAAGTTTGGCCTGCTTTGCTCTGTTCTCAATCACATTTCACAGCATTCAATTGAGAGGTTGCATTTTAATGGGGGTGCTGGCATTGTGCCAGTGTCAAACCATGACAGCTGGAAATGACATTTAAGATTATTGAGTCCAGCTGTTGACCCAGCACTGCCAAGTCCAGCATGAAACCATGTCCATAAGTGACACATCTACACAACTTTTAAATATCTTTGTGGGTGCTTACTGACTCCAAGACTTCCCTGGATAGCCTGTTACAACACCTGACAACCCTTTCAAGGAGGACTTTTTTTCCTAATATCCAGTTTAAGCCTCCCTGAGCACAACCTGAGACCATTTTCTCTTGTCCTGTCACTAGCTACAAAGGAGAAGAGGCGGACCCTCACTTGTCTAGAACCTCCTTTCAGGGAGGTGTAGAGAGTGATAAGATCTCCCCTGGGCCCTTCCTGGCTTTTTCTCCAGGCTAAACACCCCCAGCTCCCTCAGCTGTTCCTCATCAGACTTGCGCTCCAGACCCTTCACTATCTCTGTTGCTGTTCTCTAGCTCAGCTCCTCCAGCCCCTTGTAGTGACAGGCCCAAAATTGAGAACAAAATTCAAGTTGCAGCTGTGCTGCATACAGGCGAATGAACACTACCTTAGTCCTGCTGGACACTAATAATTATTGATGAACAACTAATAACTTCTTGGCTGTACTTATCGCCAACCTAAGAGCAAAATTTAAACAAAATCTGTGATTCTTCCAATCTTTCTCATAAAAAAAAATGGATTAGGGAGTATATAAAACTTTCCAATAAGAGAAGGTGTTTTCAGAGAAGTATTCAAAAGAATATATTATATTAGTAAAACAAAGTTGAGTAGTTTCCTGTTTGAGAGAAAATGATATACCAGTCTTCTCCCAAATGTGTAATTGGTGGGAACAAGAAAGAACTAATGGGATACTTGCCATTCTCACTTCTTTTTAACCCCTTTTATAAATTACTTTTCTCTGGAATTTTCCTCATGCCAGGTAGACAAACATAGTTTTTGCAAAATTAAGTTTCAAAACCAGTAAAATAATGACTAGGTCACATCAATATGCAAACTTCCTGTAAAACTTTTCACAGACGGGTAAAGGAAGATGACACAACAAAATTTTAAAAGCAAACCTATTAGGCTGGCTGCAGTGCAGGATTTCTTAGTTTCTGATTTCTATTTAAATATAATTCCAACTTTTTTTGCGCATCTGTGAACATATGATATTGTTTATGCTGCTCACAGACAGATGGACTGTGCATTTGGCTACAGAAATGGATATGTAATATGAGAAGCAGTTCCTGAAACTTGTACAGATTCATGATTTCTTTTCAGAACTTTTTCTTACACCATCCAGAGCTACTAATCAGATTTCTGGGCTGAATTATGTACAAAATGTGGACAGAATATATTCTATGAACTGATCTATCTATTAATTTACACTACAATAATGATGACTTTAATATATGTTTTTGCAAATCAATCTATATAAATTTATGAGCTGAAAAGTTTATAATATGCACGATGTAGCTAACTTCCTATATTGTGAATATAATGGCTCACACATTCATGAAAATACTGATGAATCACTGGATATGAAATTCAAACTTTCAGAATCTAATCCAAAATTCTCTAATGTTCTGCAATATTTTATTTATATGGTTATCAGCACAAAGTAACCAAATAAAATAATCTAGCAGACCAATTAATACTAACCAACTGGAAGTATGAAAATCTGCTTTGAATGAAACACTACAAACAGGGTATGAAGTTCTGTTTAAGTGTCTTTTGTTTCCAGCCAGTTCAGTAAGCCAGAATCACTAATTGTGGATGAATACTTATGTTATGCTCTCTTAAAGGAAAGATTTCCAAAGCTGACTGCCTAAGGTTTTTCTTAGAGATCTGTTTTCATCTTCTGTTTAACTCCATTCACAGTAAGCAATTAGAAAATTTTATGTATAGTGTTTTTAAAATTTGAGTCTGTCTTTTTTGTTCCTTTGTGTGGGTGTTAATAAATGTAAAATGTATGCTTTCCTTACAAAGAAATTGAAAGGTTGCTTCTTGCAAAAAATAAGAATATTTTGAAAATTAAGAGTTGTGGTTTTTCTACACATTTCTAACATTAACTTAATCTTCACAGCTATGTTAAAATTATTGTGTTTTATCTAACTAAAAATAATAAAACACATACAAGGAAACAAAAATGCATACATATGAAATAGCTGTAAAGACAAGATTAATTAGGAAAATTGGGTGAACTGCAATTCTGTTTGCAGTGTTCTGTATCCAGACTGGACTTGACAAATTCCCTACTTTTGCCCAGAGGGTCCAGATTTCCATCCCCACCTTCAGGCTTGCCAAGCCTCGTTCATCTGGCAGCTCTGCCTTCATCCTTCTGCCCAGCCCAGGCATCACGTCCTGCTGACAAAAGAGGCATTGCAGCCCTCGGTTGCCAGGGGCCTCGGTGGCACCTGCTCAGCCTGCAGCCATCTGACCTCCTTTCCCACCACCCCCAACCCCCTCCTGCAACCCCACCCAGGCACAGAGGGGGTTTGAAGCTTCTGATCCCACTGATGCAGCCCTGTTCCCAGGCAGCAGGTTATATATGGGTTAGCCAGCCTCGCAGCAGCCCTGTCAACCCTTTTTTGTCTTGCCAACACTGTGTTTTGTCCACAGCTTCCAGTTCACCTGACCCAAAGAATGTGCATGCTGAAATAGCACTGCATGCACAAGTTGCTCAGCCCTGTTGTCAGGTTCACATCAGTGACAAATCTCATTCTTTGAAATCAGCCATACAACAGCTTCAATTCTTAGTGGGTTGTCATCAGCAATTTGTCAGTCTGTTATTTTCCATTTGGATTGTAATGCTTCTGAACACAGAGCTTTTGCATTTACCTGACTTATGATTTCTAGATGTCTAACCATGGTTTCTTTGTTCTTTGTTCTTATTTTAATTGGGATTTTCAGATAATATCCAATCCAAGCTACTTCATACTTAATAGCAGGAGAATTTTTTTCAAAGGTAATTACATTTAAACTGTTTTCCATCATTTCTCCATGATGATAGAGAATTAAGAAGAAAATTTTATTCCCAGTTAAAAAAAATACCAAATAGTCGTACTTGGAACTGCAAGTTTTCTATTCCTGTGAAAGAGAAGATTGATTAGAGACACATGGGCAACAACCACCTGTCTGCAGCTGTGTCATCTGATGCAGAAGGACATGTATTATCCTGGCTGAAGGATGGGGAATCCCTCTTGATAAATCTGAGTTTGACAGATGGATCCTTCAAGCATTCTGTTTGCGATCTGATGCTGGTGTACTGATCACTGCTATAAGTAGCTCTCATTATTGACCAGAAGAAGCGCTAAAATTCTTGATTCAGCAACAGCTTCATTCACAGGTTTTCATTTGGCTTTACAGCAAATGAAGAATGGGAGAGGGTTAAGGACTAGTTTAAACTGCCTTAATATTTCACGTGTAAATAACTGTTAAGTTACCAAAACTCCATTAGGTAGCTAGTAGTGGACAATTATTTTTAATGAAAATGTTCTCTCTACTTTGCAGTTTTGTCAAGGCATTCAGTACAGGGAACATGTTAAATCACCACATTTTTCCAACAAGCTATTTGAAATCTGTGGCAGCCAGATTTGATTGATGCAGTGTACCAGAGAGCATAAGTATTGCAGAAAATGCCATTTCAGAGTTCAAAGCAGTAGAAAAATTGCTGTTTAATAATTCAGCAGTGAAGTGAAAATAATGCAAAGAAGATTAGCCCTGGTCTTTTATTGGGTGGTATTCACAGTAACATTCTCATTTCTAAGCCTGTTTTTACAAAGTTATATTTTTAATCAAATGCTATTAATGAAAGCTTTGTTCTTGTTATTAAGGCCAGAGAGGGGACATCTTCTAAAAGAACAAACTACCTTTTATTCAGCAATAATGCATAAATAAAATTTATTCTGTGTATTATACATTTCTTTTGTTTCTGTCATAATGATATGCAAAATATTCAGCCAAAATCTATGTCCCTCTGGAAGCTATTGTTTTCATTGTGTGAACTCTTCAAAGGTACTTGTAAACGTTCAGCTGCAACCTGTTTTAATATAGCCTAGATCAGAAGTGGAGCTCTAGGATAACTGTTCCATTTCAGTGTTTCTCCCATGTCAAGGGCTTCCTTTATGCTCAAGATGAGCTGCTTGGCCAACAAATACAGTGTCTCCTACACATGTCCATTTCCATTTCTACCCAGTCACATTTCTTCCAGAAATCCTGAAAAGCAGGAAACCCTGAACATTTGAAATATACTAAATTCATGCTCTGCAGACCATTTTTTTGACATCTAAAGTAATAGGATCCTGGGTCAATAACACTTCACACATTTCCAGGAAGGTCTAAAATTTATGTAAATGTATGTTCTTGAAAAAGCAAAACAAAGTATTATCTCTTCGCAGTTATTTTCTCTGCAACTGCAGAGAATATATATTCAGCAAAATAAATATTCAAAATCAATTGAGCTTGCTTATCAGGCAGTTGGACAATCTGGTGAATTCTCAATTCTAAGAATTAAATTTCCACAGTTGTTCTGCAAATTGTTCCGTTTCAAATATTGATTGATCTGTTTGAATATCCTGGCTATTGGAAATCTAGTTTTCAGTGGAATTTTTTTGCTCTCTCCTCTCTGTGTTTGAGAATATTAACACAGGGTAAAATATATTTTGAGGAATTGCCTCAGCAATTTTCCAGCATACCTAACCTGAGCCTTTTCCTATCAAAAATACAAAAGAACAATTTCTGTAAGAGCAATAAGTCATGTCAGAGTATTTCTAAATTTCAGCTGGTGAAAGCATCCAATAAATTAATTCAGAAATTATTTTACTTGACAACAGATTTATTAATGGAACTGATATGGACTGGAATTCCAAATACAGCTGTTAACAGTGGAGATTTTTTCTTCAGTGTACATTCTCTACTGTGTAAAAACATCCCCTAAGATATTCTAAGATTAAGGCAGCCTAGAGATGTTTTTTTAAAGAAAACTGCCAGCAGTCACTGCTCTATATACCAGCCTGGAACGGCAGTATCTAGCAACTTCTATTCTAGTACTTTGGTGCTGCTCAGAGATTGAAAGGCACCATTCATTATATCAGTCACCCTAGATACATCTTTTGGTCATTGTGGTGTCTGATTAGAAGATCATCCAACTTCTAAAAATCTTATATATAAATATATATAAAAAATATATTTTCAGCATATTTTCAATAAAGTTGGAAAAAGTAAACATAAACTAGTAACATCTGTAACTACTCTCTAAAGTATTTGGAAGAATGGAGATTTAGAGCTTTTACCCCCTGAGTTTCTATTCCTCTGTCTTTCTACATTCTGCACACTAAGAAAAAATTAGGAATACAATTTTATATATATTGTTTACAAATGGAAGGGTATAATTGAGTAACACTATTTTATTTTCTGCTTTATAAGGAATTAGAAGAATAAATATTCTTTCCAGTCAAAATTCAAGCATTTAACATATATATTGTAAAGCTATTTTCTCAGTTTTGCAGGCAGTCATGTATAAAGGTAAAGCATGTGCAACAGTCTGAAAACATAAAGCAGCAGGGCACCTCATAGGTTAATCTGACATAAAGTGGAATGAAGCAGCACACAGCAAATATTTGTTCATATCACAGATGCTATACCACAGCCTGCAGTTGTCAAGAAATAACTTATATTTTGTTTTAAAGAAATCAGTGGAAAACATGCTGACCTTTTAAAACAGACAATATAATCACTTTCTGCTGGAAATATTCACACATTTAAATTTACCCAGCTGTTTAGTTGCTGTCCTGAAACCATGCCAGCATGTCCAGCTTCTTTCATCATCAGGTACATGAGAAACACTGCTACAGCAATTATTTAAGTTTTCAACAGATATGGAAAAACAACTCAAGAAATTCTACATAGAGCTTGTCAAAGAACATGTTTCTTAACCATGTATGACAAAATACTGAGAAACAAGAGCAAGGATCAAAAATTATTAATTTAAAAGAATCACTGATTTAAATTAACAAGAAATACTTTTCACAGTATTATCTACCTGCTACAATCCAGTTATTAAAATTATTTGAGTGATGCTTCTGCCCAAATTAAGGTGCAGACAAGACCATATGTGGAAATCAAAAGTATGGATTTTATTGAACACTAAATGGGAGGTAGAGAACAAAAGAAAAAAAATAGGAAAAGAGGTGAGAGGGTAGATGAAAAGCAGTGGCAAAGACAGATTAAATAGAAAATATCACCACTCTGTGGATCCCAACAGCATCCTGTTGATCTTTTTCTGGTCATCTTGGTAGTGAGGGTCCTGCAAAACACGAAGTTCAATGGATTAGCATGTCTGGGCCAGGGGGAATGCCCAGGTACCCTCCCTGGCAGAAAGTTAGTTTGGCACTGTCTCTTGCAACAGACTGGATCTGTTGAATCTCTGCATCACTTACAGTGCTGTAGAGCAAGGCCTGAGGAATCAGACTGGAGAGCACTTTGGGGGAGTCTGAAGGTTTATGACACTTCCTCAGCTGCTTCTCACAGGAATGTCTGGTGTGCCTTCCCGGGGCTGGGGGTGGGTTTACAGCTTAGATAGTCTGTGTAAGGGAGGATGGGTGTTCAGTGTCTCTGCCCAGAAGTTATGCCACACTACCCAGAACTCTTCTCCTTCCCTCTCAGCTGCAGAAAAGTGTGTGCAAATCTGGCCTCAGCAGATGAGTCTGTGGGCTGTGTCCTCCCCAGCCTGAAGCCAGCTGAGGATGATTTCAGGACAGCTGCTGGATTTGGCTTCCTTGTGGATACATTTTTCTCTCTCAGCCTTGTTTACTTCTCCCTAGACCTGAGATAATTGGACAATAGTGTCACTTTTCAAGTCACTTTACCTCAAGTTCCCTTGGGCTGCCTAACTCACAGCCCAAAGTTCAAGTGAGGTGAGATATTCAGGGAGGGGTGGGCTTTGGTGGTCACAACTTCTTTATACAGTTTTGCCATAATGGAAAAACTGTCCTTTATGGCAATGTTTAGGTGATTAACCATAACATTTCAGTTTCTTACACCACCAAAACAAAAATTTTCAAGATTTTAATTAAGAGTAAGCCTTATAAGAAATTAATCAGAGAGAATAAAAACAGTTGCACATAGATAATATTTTTTTCATTGAATTTGTTAAAGAACTACATATTGGATTGTTAACACCAATTCTTGGAAACCCAAAGCAGTAATAAAGTTCATTTTTGAAGAATTCCATTAATCATTTTCCCTATGTAAACTTTATAAAACATTCTTATAATGTGAACTGCTTCCTATTTAATAAATGTCTGTTTAAATCAAAAGCAATTGCTATTTTGAGATTTCAGAAAAAAATACCAAAAAATATTTACCTAGACAAATACAGATAACTGTAATATTCAGAAAGCAGACACAAAGCTTTTTATTCTGATTTTTATTAAGACAATGCATCAAGATTTTGTAAACCTGTGCTTACTGAATGGACATTCTGCAGCTAAGACTAAGTAATGTAACTGTTCTGTGAATCAGCATGTGAATTTAATCTGTGTTGT
This sequence comes from Lonchura striata, assembly GCF_050655825.1. Lineage (NCBI taxonomy): Eukaryota > Metazoa > Chordata > Aves > Passeriformes > Estrildidae > Lonchura > Lonchura striata. Next base: position 141,245,266 of record NC_140704.1, on the reverse strand, counting down.
GGTATATGTGAGTGCACATCCTTTCTGAAGAATGTGCACCCACATCTTTTACATCTGCAGATAGAAGGCTGATTTATTAAATTACTGATAATTGAGAAATATTCAGTTAATGGAAAAGGCAATAGAATTACAAAATAACTTTGAAATTACATTGTTGTTTTTGTTGAAAGTGAAAGCACCTAAACAACCAGCCTGCCCAGGATGGGTCAGCTATAATAGGTTGCCATGTTTCAACAGACTTTGAATATATCCATAACGGAGTCTCCATAAACATTCTGGTCAACCTGTGCCAACTGTGAGATTTTATCAATCTCAGAGTAAAAAAAAAAAAAAAAAAAAAAAAAAAAAAAAAAAAAAGATTTTTCTAGGATTCAGACTGAATCTGCCTAATTTTTAATTTTGGTCATTGTGTCTCCTATCACTGTCTACTGCTGAGAGGAGCCTGCCTATCACATCTTCAGTTCTCCCATTAGGGGTTTATACTCACAGATACTAACCATTCAGAGCCCCACCTATCTCAACCTGCTCACTCCAGGGCTTTAATCATTTCTCTGGTACTCCACTGGGTGATCTCCATAAAAGTCCATATCTTTCTTGTGCTGGGAAGTCCAAAAATGGCACAGCAGTCTAGATGTGTTTCATCAGGGCTGAGCAGAGAAGAAGGATGACTATTCTCGAATGCTGGCAGCAGCCTGGGAGGTTGTCAGCCTTCTTTTCCTCACGGGGCATTTCTTGTTCAAGGTCACCTTGTTGTCCACCAGGACCCCAAATCTCATCTCACAAATCTGCTTCATGGGCAATGTAATTTGTCTATTGGTGCATAGGGATATTGCTTCACAGGTGCAAGACTTTCCTTTCCCTTTGTTGAATTTTATTAAATTCCTGTTGGTCCATTTCAAGGCTGTCTAGGCCTCTGTGAATGGCAGCACAACTCTCTGGCATCACCAGTCAAATAATGTATCTCACTTTTTAGATTTCTGGAATTTAAGGGAGACATCTCTGAGACATTACTATTTGCCTAACTTGGAAGATAGTCAAGTTTTCTAGACACTGAATCCAAGGCAATAATCCATGTTGCAGTGGTTAAAATTGTATTGTTTTCACCATATTTTTTCCCTGTCTGTATGCAGGAACTCTGAGCTCTCCCTAATTTAAACAAACAGTACTGAAGCCACCATGAAGCAGACCTTCAGGTGTGTTCAACAACATTGTGGGGAGCAAAAACAAGCTTGACAAAGAAGAGCTGACTTTGGTATTAGTCTGGGAATTACAGTCATCACCCAGAAAATGGGGAGGTCTTGTCTCTTGACCTTTTCAACCCAAAGTGATTTATACCAGCATTTCTCCATTTTCAGACAGTTTAATTTTTTTTCCAAAAAAGCCCTGACCAAATAAAAAACTACTAATCAGGAAAGAAACTTGGGAACAGAACTTAGGTTTGTCCTCTCTTGTTTTTGTCTTTAAACAGATTTCAGCCTCAGCCTGGATATTTCTTTTCTGTTTCCATGATAAATGAACTCTCAATGGTTACTTGATAACCTATTATTTAGGGAACCCTCTAGAAAAATGGTTTGGTTGCTTTTTAAAGGAGACAGGGTATAACTAGTCTTCATTAAATGACATTTGAGTACTACAAAAGTGATACCTCCTGGAAACCTTAAAATCCTGCTCAATATATGCACTTGCAAAGAATTACTTCAGCAGCATGTTCCAAGGGGATGAGCGTATTCATCCTGAAAGCAGCATAAACTTTCAAAGAAGCCAGCCTTTAAGTTCCAAAATTGGATTCACCAGTATTGATATAGATAGCCCTGCACTTGGCCTTTCCTATTGATTAATGCTAGGTCAGCCCTTTCACAGTATATTCATCTTTTTGGATTGCACTTCGGAAGCGACAGATGCTTCTAAATGATTGTGTGGGGAGCACAGAGGTCTAACCCTGCCTTTCTCGGAGCATTACTCAATGAGAATGTTGAATTAGTCTCTGCAGATCTCACCTGAAGGTTGCATTCATCAGATGCTGCTCTTTTCTGCCTTTGGATATAGTCCATTGCCAATATTTAACATCACTTTTAAAAGTAAGGAGAAAAAACCATAATCATTATATACATAAGAAGCCAAGCAAATGAGAAATGATCACAATACTAAAGTATTTTTTTTCTGATTTAGAACAACCTTGTAATATTTACATTCTTATGTTAATATCATCACTACTATTATTATAAACAGAACTTTCATGGTGCAAAGTTCATGGTTTTTGTCATGATGGATTTATTTTAAATTCACCATTTGGTCAAAACAACCAAAATGGAAAGGCATACAAATGGACATTGAGGGAAATACTGGGAAGTTTATATGATAGTAGTAAAATCTATTAATCTGTGAGCTGAATATGTCTAAGTAGCCAGATTTTCCCTTCATAAACCTGCACACTCAGGATTAAGTCCTACAGCAGTAACACCAAAAGTATATTAAAAATTAAATTCAATCTGGGGTTTTGCAGGAATGCTTTGGATTTCTGGCTTATCACTGCAATAAGGCTGTAGTTATATGTGTTCATGCTTCTTGAAGACGTACATGAAAAGTGGGGGAAGACATGGCCTTGCCTTAGAAAGCTACCAAGGACTGAGAAAGTTCTGGATAATGTGGTTTGGTGAAGGAGCATTCTTGCAAAGCCAGCCTTTGAAATGATGGAAGATCTTGACAACCTGAGGGGTCTTAACAGAATGTGCTGCTACACAGAAAGATTATTAAAGCTGGAATGATGTGGTTATGGTATAACCACCTGGTATGATATACGTAGGCAGGAGACTTGTGTTAACCCTTTATTAACTTACAGCAGGAAAGTCAATAATTTATAAGTGCAAGCTTTGGCCAGAAATTGTATTTCAGTCAATGTTCTTTGTTGTCACCCATTTCTGATAATTTGCATTTTTTTTCCCCCAAGAAGACCCTTGTTGGGACCAGTCCCAAAAGGCAAGGATAACTTAACTTCTTCTTAATAGATCCCTTGCAGTGGATTAAAGTGAAGCAGCACTGAATAATCAATGTTTGTAAATATATATAGGGTTTATTTTAGAATAGGTCACAAAGGAAAGCAGATAAATAGCCATTTTGGGGGTTATTTTCTATAGTAATATAGAAATAGAGTAATATAAGAATAACACTTAGGAAAACACATAAGGAAAAGACAGAGAAAATATAAATATTGAAAGATATATACAGTCACCACCCCTAGGGTCCAGTGGCAAATCTTGGTTGCAGCAATTTCAGTTTTTGTTGGCCAAAGTGACTCGTTGATCCATCAGCAGTAGAAAAATTCAATAATTTCATTAATTATATACACTCAGGTTAAAGTGGAAACATCCAGTGCTTCCTACCCTGAGTTGGTAAGTTTTGCTCTGGATGATGCAATGCTGTGAGTCACAGGATACTCTTTGATGGCCTAAATCCATCACAGGAGTCTTTGATGGCCTAAATCCTTAGAGCTGCCTGGTAGGCCAGTGCAGTTGAGTCTATTATTGCCCATTATGGTCTGTCAGCAGAGATGAATACTGTCAAGATACATGTGAATGTCCCAGTATGTCCCAACAGGAGAGTTATCACAGCTGAGTTCAGCTGTGTAAGGACAAAAAGACAGAACCAACCTCACAGGATTTGCCTCATTCCTTATCTCACTCAATTCCAGCTGTAGCCTGAGGTGGGACCGGACTCACCCTCTGCACCTGGGAGGTTTCTTTACACATCAGCAGCTTGTCTACTGAATGTTTAGGCCATCAGCATTCCAATTTCTCCTCCATTATCACCTGTGGATACATTCTTCTCCCCAGACGTGGGATGACTGGACAATAATACCTATAATATCTCAAGTTCCTGTCAGAGTCCAAATTCCAGTTAATTGGTCTGTTTAGGGAGGGGTGGACTTCAGTAGTTGCAGATGAACAGCTGCTTCTTTGCAGTTTTGGATATTGGGCAAAAGTCCATGATTTTACCAATGTTTAAGCCATTAACTATTTCAGTGTCTCACAACCAAGATACAAGGAGACTTGCCAGAACTACGTTTGCCTGTGTGAAGAATTCTCACATTTTACCTGTGCTTGTTCCACTGCAATACTCACATAAAAACTTCAAACTTTTAATAATAAAATCAGCTGAGTTGGGCTTATTATTTTATTTATAAATTATTTTTAAAAAATTTTGCACATAACTTATCAGTATAACTAAATACTAGTACTATAGTCACTATCATCTTTTTCCTTCTTGGGTTCAAAGGGCACATTTTTCAAATTAGATGTTTATTCCTAATGGAAGTTTTCCTTCATGTGCAAAGGACTACTCTCTGAAAAGGGTTTTTACTTCTATTAAATACATTTATTTGAGGTCACAGATTTGCCAGTGAATAGCTAAATGACATTAATGTCCTAGTGCTTCATGAGTTCACAGAGTTTTATATAATTTCCCTCTATTTCCCCAGGACTTGGAAGGCAAAAAAAAAGAAAAAAACAAAACAAAAAAAAAAACCCAAAAACTGATGTGGGATAAATCAGGAGATAAAGAACCCAACTTTATAAAGAAATTAGCATTTAAAACAGCTTAGAGTTCCAAATTTCAGCAGAGGTAAACAAAGAACAAGAGAAATAGCTCATTATAATGAAAATATTTTGCAGCTTTCACTGCATCATAACATTCACTTCCAGCTATATGGCTACAATAGGAGTCTTCATCTTCAAAGGGTGCTGTATGAATGTAAGCTATATTTTTAAATGCTAAAGCAAGTCTTTCAGAATCAAAGAGTAAAGAAGATATTTATAAATGTATTTTTTTTGTGTAATGTTCATTCAATGCTGATTCCAGAAAGATATTCTAGATCCTTTTACAGATAGTATCCACTCTGCCTATTAGCAAAGATCTTGCTTTGGCTTTAAAATTTAAAATTGTCATAAATACTTTTTGTACTATATTTATTAATCATGTGTCAGTGCTAAAACTATTCAAATAAAAAAGATCATTTTCATAACAAGGATTGATAACTTTGGTTAAAGTCTCAAAATTACATCTGTATATCCTCAAATTACAGAAGATTCACTTTCTGTTCCTTCTATCCTTCACAGGATGTCACCACTTAAGACAATTTCCTGATAACTTTGTGTGTATTCTCCTCAAAGAGGCCAACCACTCTTTTACCAAAATCCTACTTTATCTATTTTCAAGTAGTCCTTCCCGTGAGATGAAAGTATTGCTTACTTCCACAGTAAAACAATGTGTATGTAATTTACAGCACTTTCTACACTACATTTCCAGTAATTTAGTTGACCTATAAAGTCTTTTTCTAAACCTTTCTGGATTTTAATGAGTGTATAAATATATTCATACCCTAGCATCTATATAAGGAAGCTCTGCAGACAGGGATAAATCTTAAATTCTTATTCTGTCTGTATCTTGGTGTCTACCTCAGCAGCTCTTGAAGGCAGTTGCCTGAGTAAGAGATCCTTATGTCAGGCTTTTCCCTGAAAGTACTTGTTCTTGTTCAAGTTTAACTCATGTAGGATGCATTAGATTCACTGTTGATATGAAAATCAATTGCTGCTTGGACCCACTTCTTATGTGCTGATCTGCATGCACAGAACAGCCATTTACTCATCACTTGCAGAAATCAATAGTTTGTTGCCTGAAAATAATAATTTAAAAAGCACATCAGATTGCCAGTACAAGGAGAAAGGTTCACAAATCTGTTTCTGAAAATGGGGCAGCTGCTTTCATCTTTACCCTCCCTCTCACTCCTCCAGTCTAGCAGGACAGAATGCAGAGCAGGCAACTAGGTTGAACATAGCCAGATCAGCATCTTCTAATCAAACTAAATTATTTTCTACAGAAGTGTTTGAACCATGTGTTATTCTTACTGACCAACAGAAAACTTCAATGATAATAAAAGATTTACCATGTGCACTGATGTTATTATATGATATAAAAGACATATGTGCTAAATAACAATGAAATGAGAGGAAAACTCCTTTTTTTCCATTTTAAGGACATAATTGAAATAAATAAGTATCTTATATGCCACATAGAGGCAGCTTTCTCTGACATTATCATATCCCATTAAATCTTTGAATCTTCATATTTAAAGGTGTCAGTCAGACATAAGGTACGGAGACATGCTGCAGAAAGGCTGAATTTCCACAAAGAATCTTTTGCAAACAATTAGGCCTTCATTCATTGAGGTAGAAATTAAGTAAAATGACAGTAGAATCATATTTTATGTTAAAATGTTTGGCTAGACTTTTCAGTACATGGTACAGAGAAAATAAATGTCTGAAACATGAATATAGTAAAGCTTTACAAAGCTTGTAATGTTCATGATAGCTGGTGGCCAAATAACTTCTTCTGTGTTACCCACTTCCTAGCAAATGCATTTATTTATACACACATACATGGACACATATATACATGTAGGTGTGTTTGTATTTTTCTAAAGTCTAAACACAGATAACACCATTTTAGAGAAGATATGCTTTCCACCAAATAAAGTTACAGAAATGTATCAACAGAGTAAATTTTAGTCTTATGGTCAAATTCTTTGATACCTACCAAACTGATGCCTAATTAACCTGGGAGAACAGATCCCTTTTGTTTAACACAAAATTCGTAGCATTTCACAAAGAAACCACTGCAGGAAGCAGAGACATGACTCAAGCTTAACTAAAAAAAGGAAAAAAATGAGTGAAAAGGATGGCTGTCTGGGGGAAAAAATAAAGATGTAGAAAAGTGCAAAAAAAGGCAAATAAACAGGAAGGTTGTAGATAAGTGCTTCAAAAGTTCATTGAAGGCAAAACAAACCTTGCAAAAATAATTATAATAATTATTGAAATAATATAAACTGAAAATTTCAGACAGGACAAATCTGAATATTTGAATAGTTTGATTCTCTGAGTTGGCAAGTATCTATTAATGATTCATTCCCCCCCTACCCCCCCAAAAAAAATCTCTTGAGATATTCCAAAAACATGCAAAAGTCAAATAAGTCTAGATACTTATGAAAGTCTTTGTCATACTTTTGCATTTGCTAGGTGAGTTAAAGTGTTAGACCTCCAAACAACAGTTTTAAATTGATTACTGTTACAGTAAGTTCAATGATAACAGATAAAAGAAATCTCTCCTATCTCCCCAGCCTAAAGGATGGAATGTTTTTACATGGTGTACTTAGTATTTCAGATTTGTGTATCTTCTGATACATGGACTGACCAAATGTTACAGTGAGTGACAAAGTTATTTTAAGTTTTATCTACTATCACAGTAAAGTCTTAGAAATTCATGCAAATAGATAAAGTAAAAGTAATTAATTGCAAACACAAAAATCATCTTTCTCTTTAAAGAAAGAGTGCTGAAATCAATATATCTTTTGTTCCTGTACTTCTCCATAGGTAGCTCTGAGCATTCAGCTCACTATAATACATGACTTTGGTTCAGATAAAGGGCAGATTGTGGTGTGGGAGGGGTAACATTGTGTGACATAAGAGCACAGAGAACAGAGGTCAACAATTTATCTGTGAAACACTCACATTTGCAAAACAAAATATCTCATGGACTTATTTTAGAAGCACAAAATAAAAGATAGGAAAGTATTTCAAATCAGCATTCTGGCCAGGAATTCTTATGCAAAAAGATTATTTTTAAAACTCTTCCTAGTAATATATGAGAAGGATTGATGCTCTGAGCTTGAGATGCAGTGCTTGTAAAGATAGCCACCAACTCTATAAATTTGGTCCAGAAACTCTCCGGTCACCCTTAGTCTGAGAAGAGTGGGATTTTGTGTGCTGGTAATATAATGTTAATGCTTTTCATTTACTTGTGAAAAAATTTAAGTTTATTCACACTTTTGTCTCCTAATATTGTTTATTTTTTCAATTTAAGAAACATCATAAAGTAGCAGAATATATATTTGGACAATTTTTTAGAATTGTCTCAAGCCTACATACAGGGCAGAGGTTTCTTTATAATAAAACCATAAACTTTTTTCACAGTTCTTTTGAAACATTTGGGAGAAGTATTATCTCTAGTAACAACTGTATTGATCAAAAATATAAAGAAGTTCTTAGATGTGCATTTCTAGTTTTTGGTCCTATTTGACTTTATCAACTTAGAGGTATTCATTCTTTCTCTCTCAGCTTCAAAGTAGAAAGAGAAACTACAGTCAAAGGCAGTATCTGGAAAACCATTCAATTTCCTGCTAATGCAGATAAAAGAAGTACTTCTGAATTATATTGGAGTAAAAGATAAAGTCTCCAGTAGAGCATTACTGCTAAGGGTCAAGTCATGGCAGTTGGAATGTGTGTGTAGATCAAGATAATTAGCATAATGAAAAGCATATAGATAAATATATGTGCATACATATATACACATTTTTATTATCTATTTCTAGCTTACTAAAATTATGTTTAATAAATTTTCATTATATATTATTTATTTTAAAATATATTTATCATAGATTCATATAATAGGAAAAGTGACCTGTCTAATGCATAAAATGAATGACTGACCAGCCAAAAAAATTCCCAGCAAAACAGACAAAAAAACTAGTATCAAGACAATAATTAGGAGAGGGGGAACTGGTGTAAACCCACCAATGATTAAGAAGAAAGACAGAGAATATAATGCTTCTTCAGTTCAATTTTACTCATCACAACCTGACATACATGACCACCTTGACTGGAGACTAAGAGCCACCACAGACTGCAGTCAAAAATGCTCAATAAATGGCACCAGATGTGGGATGTTTTGTTTTAACATCTAAAGTAGTATATGATTCCTAAAGAGTAATACTATTTTTTCCTACTGGTAGTGATAACGTTCAGTAGAAGCAGGAGCAATGAAACTACGACAGTGTGTTGCTTAGGAATTAATTCAATTAAGTTTAGGTATAAATTGGTCTGATTTGTCAGTCTTCTAAACATTCCCATCCAAATTACCTCTAATTTCTAACTGGCATATTGATAAATATGTATGTATGAAAACATGCATTTACTTGCAATAATGGGGAGGTAAATAAGGTAAATATTAGTACAGAGGAGCTCAATTAGAGAAAAACAGACTGACTTAGCATGTAAAATAATTTTTTTCATTTTATCATTTTTCTGTGGTGGTTTATAATCTTGGAATAGCTTCATAAATAATGCATACCTAACTCCCTTCCTACATCCTATTAAAACATATTCAATAATACAAGCCTAAATCACCCAAATTAACTTCTGTAATACTTAACTTCTGGGTATAGAAAAAAAAAAAAGGTTATGCATGAAGAAAAAAATAAAGAAACAATAGATTATTTTGTGTAGATTCCCATTCACTGTAACTGACTAGCTCATAAACCTTAATCTCTTTCTTTCTCACATTCTACACTAAATGCTTGCTAATCCTCTACAATTGTGTATAAATGATGGTTGATTCTGCCATAGTATCTACTCCACTGGGAGAAAATATAAATCCATTTTGATTTATTTTATGGCCCTTTTCACCGAAGTTAGATTTATGTGTTCTATTATAGATAGCTGTGATACTTTCTTATACCTATGTGCTGGAAAACTAAAAATTTCCTGAATCTAAGTGATTGCCCATCATTTGCTAGATTTATACAGTTATGAGATTAGTATAGAAATATTAATTCTATAATGGTGAGGTTGAAAACTAAATTACTATATGCAAAGGGTGTTTTTTTACAGATCCTCTAGAATAACAGTCTATTGTACTGAAATTCAGAAAGTTTTTTTTACAGTAGATTAAAATGTTCTGTTATCACTTTATCCTGAGTTTCCATTTTCTGTTCTTCTGATAAATTTTTACTTCTTTCTTGATTAAATTGGTATTCCTAGTAGAAATATTCTCATCCAAAGCCAAAATCTGCAGTATCACGTGGTCTTTGCAACCTTATTAAACATGCTCTCAGTAAAACTAAATCAAACCCAGTTCAAATCTATTCTTTACTTTTTGGTTAAATTATCAGTTCATCCCTTTTCACGAACAAGGAAAAAAAGAGAAAAAGAAAAACCTGAACCATTTCACTATTTCATTGAAGGATGATGTCAAAAGCTGATCAATTAATTATAACAGCTGACTAACTTAGAAAAGATTACTATACGTATTGGGTGTGCGTGGCAAGGTGTAGGTGGCAGGAGGGCTAAAGGGGTGACTTCTGTGAGAAGCTGCTAGAAGCCTGTCCTGTGTCAACAGAGCCAATACCAGAGAGCTCCAAGAAACACTGGCCACTGGCCTAGGCTGATTACATTAGCCACAGTGGTAGCAGAACCTCTGGGATGTATTTAAGAAGGAGGGGGGAAAGAGGAACAAACAAACACCACAATGTGAACAAGCTCTCTCGCACAAAAGTACTTGCAGCCCCATAGAGGAGTGAGAATATGTGAGGGAAGCGATTCTGCAGACACCAATACCAGTGAAGTAGGATGTTCTTGATGTTATAAATTAAATCCAGAGTAACTCCTCAAAAGCTGATGATACTTGGCATCTGTGACCAGAAAAGTGCAGCAAGCCACAGTTTTATGAAAATAAATAGTTAGTGGAACTTGGTATCAATATCATTGGGAGAAAGTGCAGTACAAATGTTTTCACAAAATTGTATGCAGTCTTAGCGAGAAAATTACTAACTTTAACCACATTTTTGAGAGTTATTAAATTGTAGAAAAAGTCAGAATAAGAAGTCCAGAATTAAAACACCATGTAGGAACTTAAGTATAGAAGAAAAGTGATTATTTTTTAAAGATGAACTTGAATAAGCAGTGGAATTAATTCAGACTGTAATACAATAAACATGTACAAAATAGATGTCACAGTTATAACTATTAGATTTTTGCAGTTTAAATGTCTAAAACTTACTTATGTTCATCAGCTGGGTAAAATGCAGAGTTTAACAACCAAAGTTTTCTATTTTAGATTGCTGGCATGATTGGTTGTTTTACTCTTCAGGTAAAAGTTTGGAAAGGTACAAAACTGATATAGTCAAGACCTCTAAGTTGTTCCTAAAATATCTCTTTCCTTGTTTCTCCCTCCTGTCCTGTAATCCCGAAAACAATGTAATATAAACTGTTCAACTTGATCTCATCAAACTGGTTGGATTTTGGGATTTTGCCAAGTTTTAAACTTGCTACAATTAAAAAAAACGTGTGTGATTTTGTTTTTGTGTGTGTGAATTTCAAAGACCAGTAAGTGATGCAGGATTTTATATGCCTTGAGTTTTCTAACTTCATAATTGTGATTATTACACATTATCACTATGAGCTGAGTGAGCAATTGCAGCATATGGACAGCCCTTGATGTAGATCAGCTCTAGTTAATGTTTGTTTTATAATTTCTGAATCAATAAAAAATAAATAAAATAAAATGCAACAACCATAAAACCATAAAGTGCCTTCTACTTCATTATTTTTACATTCATTCTCTGAAACTTTTCTAGAAAGTGAACTTTTTCAATCATTCATGTGACATTCACATTCTCTGGATAGAGAAACATAATTCTGTCCCTCAGGATTGCACAGAGAGAAGAGAAAACAATCTTTATCTCTACTCCTTTGTTTTCCCATGTGGAATGCTGTATGGAGATTGTTTACCTGAAGTGACTGCTTGATTGGATTCTGGTGAAGGTTGTTTGGGTTCAATGACCAATTGGATCCAGCTGTGTCTGGGACTCTCAGCAGAGAGTCACAAGTTAGGTAAGAAGTAAGCATGTGGAATAGTATAGTATCTCTTTAAATAGTATATTAAAGTAATATATATTTTTATGTAATATATATAATGTAATATTATACATATTATATTATATATAATATATATAATGTATATTAATGTATATTAATGTAATATATAGTTTTAATAAAGCAGATCCTTCAGCCTTCTGATCTGGAGCCAGACATCATAATTTCTTCTCATGGGGGGTTGCCTGATTCAGTCCCAAATGTAATGTAAAACCAATGAGTACATTGATATCAAGTGAGCATTTAATCTCTCAGAAGCATGGTAGACTGGTTTGCAATTGTGAAGGCTTAGTAAGCTCATCTGGAAAATGTGTTCTTCTTTGGATAGTTAGAACAGCTGAAACTGTCCAAAATCACACACCAGTGGAGAGATTAGCAATGTTTGTGTCTGTCATTTTCAAATATTCATTAAATATATTAAAAGCTTTTCAGTCTTATTCACTGTAGAAATGTTGTCTGTTTTCCTCTAGATTATACAAACAATGTTCTGCCATACTAATTGGAACAAAATAAGATATTTGCTGTGAGTCACCTTCTGCTGTAAAATTGCAGACTCCTGATATTATTTAAGCACCAAAATGCTGATAGAAAGTACATGATGCACATCTGTCATTCATTCTGAAGTAGATGGACTGACTGATAATCAATTTGTAACCAATGTAACATTTTGAGATATCAGAGTTCAATAGGATTTGGCAATATATTAAAACAGTCAAAATCCACATATACTGATCTCATACCAAATCCATACCAGCTAGGCAGGATTAGGATGAGGTTTATACAAATAAACAGAACAAATAACCTACCACCCTTGAGGGTCTTGGTGTCAGGCTGCTTGTGGTCAGGCAGTGTACATTGCATACCTAGAGTTAAAAGTATATGTATATCTCTTTGCAGATAATAAAACCTCATCCTTGTTATCTTTTCATCTTCTATGATTTAAAATAGAACGAGTGGGATTTATTTCTCATGCATTTTCCTGGAGGTATACATATTACATATTTGCAATTAACATCAGAGAATCTGGAGATGCTAATATTGTAAAAAAAAGAAATTATTTGTGAGACCTTATAAATAGTTTAATGCTTTCTCAAGTATTGTTAGCACTAACTGGCAAAATTCAATGAGTAAGACTCGACAAAATAGTTTAGCTTAATGGATATTCTCATACCAACAAGTATTCATGTGCTTACTTTAAGTGGTAGAAACTGTTACATTTTGACTTTTTGCCAGAAATTATTGTTTGAATGTATCCATCAAACAAGTCTAAACTATCTTTCAAGTCTGAAAACTCAGCCAGCTACTGACATATCATTACAGATAAAATCATGAGATTACTGATATAGATACAAATATACTCAATTAAAACATTCTTCTTTCCTGTTTTCTGCTTGTGAAAGAGAGCTCTGGAATTCTTCTGAGGACAATCTCAGACTCTGACACCTGACTTCTTATGTCCATATATTACCTACGAAAATAATCAAGCCTTAAATGAAAGGCAAAATTCTTTAAGGCAAAAACACAGAGGTGTAGGTATGATGATAGAATAAAATTCTAGTTTATATTAAGGCAAATAAAAAAAAGGGTATTTATCTCACTGCAAAGGACATCTACATGCAAATTAATAACTTCAAATTAAAAACTAAACTTTCATTATTTCAGTATCTTCTTCTGCCTCATCATTTAGAATTAGGCTTGCATCCAAATACAATTTGGGTTTTAAACATGAGATGTGAATTAGCTCTGGAAGTTGGGGGGATAGGCTAGTGATGCTCTGGCTGCCCCTTAGCCCACCTCTCTCTGCTTGGGATGGCAGGACAGTCCTGGCTGCCAGACCCAGCCCCGCTGCCCCAGGGGAGCCCCTCCCTCCCCAGGTGCTGAGAACACCTGAGCTCTTGTGCCCTGACACACATGTTCCTTGACATCTGCCTTGATTCAAGGCAGGATTTCACAGTTCAAACACCTAAATGCATATCATAGAGTAAAAAATGTTTATTATTATTATTAATTTACATTAACCCCATAAATGTCATGTAATCTTTATGGAACAGATAAAAAGACATGGTCCGTGAAATGAAAAACTCACCATCTAATTTTAGAGATGAGAGAGCCAGAGTAAGCAAATAAGTCATACTGATGAAGAGAGTCATCAGGAAAAAGTTTCCAGCTGCAAAATAGGCAAGCTGGTATGGAGCAGCACACGTAGGCTAGGAAAATGACAATATGAATTTCCTTAAGCTGAAAAGGTATACTGCCTAAGGCTCAATAGGAATAAAAAAATACATTTTCATGTGTTGGCACTGAAATCAAGCAAATGATTCTTTGTGTGTGAATATCATGCATAAAAATAGGATTAAGGGAACACTGATTGTATCATTCTGACTTCATAAATGTGCGAATTAAATAATGAAATGCAGCAATTTTATTTTAACAGAAAACACACTGTGCGAATACATGGAGTTCATTTCAGACAAATCCATTGGAGGAAATATGAAAATCTTACACTACTGGCTCTCACTAGGCACCTACATAATGCCAGATTTTTCATATCACACATTAAATAGTCTTTGGCAGCTCATACTAGGCAGTGTTATTAATGAAAAACTGTTTTAAAAAATTGGCAGCAATGGTGTGAAAATGAAACTAATGATAAAGTTGTGCTGTGGGAATTATTTCAAGACTGACAGAATTATATTTGTTTCATTAACACAGAGTCATTTTAAAAGGTAAAAATACACAAGAAACATTTCTTGAAATAAATGGATCCAGTAACCAATTAGATGTGACAACAACTTCCTGTAAATTTGTAGTTTTATAGATACTCTCTATTGAGCAACCTATAAAAATATGACATGGACTAAAGCAGTTGGATGATTTCCAGTTACTATTCCAATTTTCCGAACACTTTTCTTAATGCAGACAGTCCCTTACCCTTATTTGGACTTTCTTTGATTTCTTTTGTACATCATGTAAGCACATACTTCAGGATAGAGATCAAAGTTCTAATTATTTGGAAAAATCTATGGACTTGCTTATATTTATGTACTGAGGGTAGTATGTCAATGCTTTATAGGTAGTACTCAGTGCATGAGGAACAGATTTAATGTTTACAGCAATGGTGCAAAGCAAAGCAAAAACGCCACCAAGTAGTACTGAAAGCAGAGATGTTAAAGACAGGAGGGGCCATCCAACCTGTCAGTTTTCCACTGCATGTTGCCCACTCTGGCCATTTCTCTTTTAATAGATAACTGTAGTTTTTCTTTCAGATCTTTATCAGATCAGATAATTTTCCAGTAAAAGAAATCATGATCTTCTTGAATCTCTGCCACTATTAACTTTAGCATTTGTATCTCAATAAAGCACTCATTGTATCTTAATAAAATACTTATCAGAGTATTCCTGATTATTGTCCGGAATATCACCCAGCTCAAGGATCCTTTTAGCCACATCTCAGCTGTGAAGTTCAGACTTGCCGTAGGCCCCAGACTAGACAGCAGTCTTTTACAAACTTGGGGCTGCTGTGGACATTGAAAGTAGTGTTTCCCATCTCTTTGTTATTTGGAATATCTTCTGCCGTCTTCTTCCTGGGAGGGGAAACCTGAAGTTAATTGTCCATGCATGCTCTAAATGAAACTTTCTGCACTTGAAGTTGCTCAATTCCTCATGTTAACTACCACATCCCTGTTACCACATTGCTGCCAGCCTGGCACAGCTGCAAGGGGGAGTGGAGCAGTTCCTGCTGCTGATGCTGCAGGAAACAACCTTCATTCAACATCTGCTTGCTGCTCTGCCTGGCCAACTGCAGCCACAGCCCTTCTCGAGTCCTGCAACGCTGAGCTGCATGGAAGGCTTTGCTCTGTGTTTGGTGGGTTAACATAGAACATGTTTTGTCCTATGTCTGAAGAGACTTTAGTACATCTTTTACTGTACCTCATTGTTTTTACGTTCCTTATAGTATTTTGTGCTGTCCAGATGACTTGAATCTAGAGCAGTTCTCACATGCAGCACTGAAGACCTACAAGTATCACTCATGACTCCTGATGGTTTCCAGAAGATATTAAGTCCTATAAAGGCTAAAAAGGAAATTTTAGGGCATGTCCCTTTGGCCATCTAATTTTTACTGAAATAATCCAAATATAACACAGGATTTAAGATGAAGACTGTACAAATAATACATGTTTCTAAGAGGAGTTTTGTCCTTCCCTAATATGATAATATTTCAAGCTAAATGGTATGAACTCCTGAAGAATAGGCAGGTATAAAAAAAGGGGGTTTTACATGCTGTGAGCATGTTAGTGTTTTCCTTTAAACGACATGCATCAAATTCTCAAACACCATTTTACCATTATGCTCTGGAAAGACAATGACTTACAGTGGAATTGCTGACAAACAGATTAGTTCTAACTGTACTGTGATAACAACTAGATGCCTCTTTCTTTAAATATCTTTGTAGCTTATAGTGAATTCTTAGAAGTTTCAGGTTTCCAGATTTCCAATAAAAACTGAAATGGACAGAATAAATACCTAAATATTTTCCATTAGAGAGGCTAATGCTGTTTATTCATAAACACTTTTGTTGATTTATGATGTGGTGATATTTTGTTGATTTATCATATGATGTAAGGAGCTTATATTCATCTGATACATTTAGATAAAAATTAGAGGCTAAAGGATTTTACAGCATACTTGAAAATGTGCATAAGCCTAAGAGCAGATATGAAACATTATCTCAATAATAATTACAACCTCAATAATGAAGAATGAGACACTAATATAATATTCACTAATATAATAATAGTATTCAGTTATATATTTGGTAGCCCTTCTTTACTTTTTTAAACAACCAGTATTTTGATAGTGCCCTTGTATTTTAACTTCTTTGGTGACAGACTCTCAAATAACACCCTTCTAAACTTATAAACCATGCCAGGAGATGGAACCACTCTGCCCACATATAGGATCTCAAAGGTTATGTGGTGCCGCTGTTATATTCTGTCTGAGAGATTATACTAAGGGAAGCTAAATTCTGATTAGTTTAAGCTTCTCAGTGGTCTCACAGAAATTAAAGAAATGCAATTTCAGGTGAAAAAAAGCATGGTGAGATGTATCAAGGTTCATATGTAAAATACAATTCTACATTATGTATATAAAAGAAAGATGGGAAAAATAAATAAAAAACAATCTGATCTAAAACTACCACTGCCCAAGCATAGCTGAAGATTTATTGACACCTCCCTACAGGAGAACATAACAGAGAAGTTCACATACAGAGGACACAGTATCCCTCATGCCCTCGTTTTTGCTTTCCAGCATACCAATAATATTGCCAAGATATTGAGAATCAACTATGGCCTAGAAATCTAAAAGATTATAAATCAAGGAACTAACTCATTAGCTTAAATGTTAATTCTGTCAAATCTAATTTCATATAATATAGAGTCACGGAATTGTTTAAGTTGGAAAAGACCTCCAAGACCATTGAATCAAACCTTTGATCACCACCTTGTCAACTACACTATGGCACTAAGTGCCACTTCCAGTCATTTTTTTAAGACTTCTGGATAGGGTGACTCCTCCACCTTCCTGGGAATCCTGTTCCAATGCTTAAAAACACTTTCATAATATCCAGTTTAAACCTCCCCTGGCACAACTTGAGGCCATTTCTTCTTGTCTTATCACTTGTTATTTGGAAGAAGAGACCAACCCCCACCTCACTACAACCTCCTGTCAGGGAACTACAGAGACCAATAAAGTGTTCTCATAGGTCTTACTGTTATGATCTGTGGGCATGATGTTCATTGTAAATTCTCATCAGGCTGAATAAAGACACTGGACCATGTGTCAGGAAACTCTTGCGCTTTTATTGTACAGTCCTTACCTCTGGCAACTAGCCCACTATGAAGCCTCAAAAGTGTTGGCTAACAAGCCCTTAAATTCTCAATACCCTTTTGTAAAAAGTGGAGGCTAACAAGCCCTTAGATTTTGTATAGTACATTTTTATAAGTTCTAAACTCCCACAACACCTCTTCTCAAAGGTGTTGGATGACAAGCCGCAACAAACCGCCAAAGGCTCTGGCTAAGAAACCACAACACACCAATACTCAAAGGTGTTGGCTAACAAGCCACAACACAGTTTTACAAGCTCTCCACTTCCAGAATAAAATTCAGTACAGAGTATGGGGTAGAATACAACAGCTGTGCTTTGTACAGTCAAAGCAACAGAAGAGAGAAATAAAGACAGAAAAAAGAGAGAGAGAACAAAGAATATCTCCAGTTCTTAGATACCACATTCATCTTGCTGTGAGCATGGTCCTGAGCTGGAGTGAAAGAGAAAGAGAGGGAAAAGGGAACAAGGGATTCTAATCATCTTCCTGTTATAGTTAAACTGGTGCATACCTATTATATAAACTAGATTTTTTTCTGCTTTTTGCTCACATATGCACAATCAGCCCTCTAGCAATTGAGTTGGGGTAGGGAACATGACTGAGTACAAGTGTCAAAGTAGAACAGGAAGCTGTTCAAAACAGCATTGCTCTACTTCCATGGGATCCTCTCCTCTGATCACATTTTTGCTGTTGTAACAGACAGAATGTTTGAAACAAACATGCTTAGGTCTGATCCTTCTCACTTACCTTCTAGACTGGTCACCAACTTCATTGCCTTTGTCTGGACATGCCCTAGCACTTCAATGTCTTTTTAAAAATGAGAATCCCAAAAGTAGACAACAGTACTAAAGGCGTGGCTTTGTATGGGGGAACAATCACTGCCCTGGTTCTGCTGGTCAGTGATTCTGATACAGGCCAGGACACCACGGGCTTTCTTGACCGCCTGGGGCCACTGCTGGCTCATGTTCAGTCACTGTCAGTCAACACCCCAGGTCCTTTTCTGCTGAAAAGCTTTCCAGCTACTCTTCCCCCAGCTGATAACTCTTTATGGTGTTGTTGTGAACTAAGTGCAGGACCCCATACTTTGCCTTGTGGAACCTTATCCTGTTGACCTCAGCCAATTGATCCTATATATTAAAGAGTGACATAGAGGCACTGTGTATCGAAACAGGTTAGCCATTTCACTCAGATTCAGTCACTCTTCTCCACTACCTTTAGCATTCCAGATATTAACTATTACCAGGGTTAAAAATATGTCTGTATATCTATTTTTCATTTTTCTAATTTTAACCTTGGGCTCTTTTACTTGATTAAACTGACAATTTGCAGTAAGGTATTTCCTTGCTACGTATGTGTTAGCTGCTCAGACTAATGAATAAATTTATGTTCAATAAAATAAATGGATTGATTTCTTATATTTGTGTTAGAAATTATGTTTCCACAACCAAATCCTTGATGTTGCAGTTTTCTGCATTTATAACAGTATTAAAAATCTTGCCAAATATGGACATTAGAAAAAGACTGTTGCAGTATATTCTCACACAAGCATTATTTTACCTATAATACTTTTTAGCTACTAAAGGAAGATGTGGAGAGTTTCCTTGGTCTGTATTTTTCATGAGTTGGACATCAGTATGAAAAAGGATAAACTATCCAGTTTACTTACAGGGTACCAGATAGCTTCTATCTGCTACTTTTTGAACTATTTTAAGTTTGCATTTGTCATGGTTATTTCTGAGAGAAAAATAGGGTTGTCTTTGCACAGTAACTTGAGAGAAAGAGCAGCTTACTTGTTGGAATTTCACTTTGAACTGGAATAGGTTAAAGTAGATTTCAGTTCAATTTTTGTCAAGAGAGATTTTTTTAGAATTCTAAAATCATATTCAAAACATTTCTTTTGTCATAATATGTAACTAAAGTTGTAAGCTTACATTCAAGTCTATCTTATTTCTTTTTCTCTTATTCTATACTCTAAATGTCATTCATCTAAATGGAAGCTTCAGAAGCTTATTAAAAACTTTATCAAAATGTAATACCCGTTTCAGAAAAGAGATGGACTATATCTCTCAAGGAAGAGCATTCATTAAAAAGTTTTAAAATGAAAGGAGGGTTTCTAATATCTTTCAGACATATAAAACAAAGGTATAAGGAAATGTATGCACATGAACTATTTTATTTTTTAAATATAGTCACATTTTGAATATTTGCAATAAATATAAAATATGATACATAATATGGTAGAAATTTTCCCTTTAAAAAAATCTTTTTCACTTCACTGCAATATTTTGCACTAAAGAGCAAACTCAAATATTGCCAGAAAGGCATACTATGGCATAGAGTTTGCATGAGAAAAAAAAAATAGCAGTGAGTATGACAAATAATTAATGGAATAAAATCTCTTACTACACTTCTCCAATAATTCTGCCAACACCACACATGTAATTTAAAGTTAACTCAAAGTGGCATAAACAAGTTAAGTTCAGTATTAAAATATTGCATAAACCTATAGATTTGCCTCTATTCTTTCACAATATACTTAGAGGTATCATTGCCTGATTGACTAGCCATTTAATGATGTGCTAAGCTCGCTCTAATGCAGATCTAGCTCAGCAATTTGATGTGGTACCTCCCTCCTAAACCTCATCACCCATGGGCATCTGATGATGGACAGTAACTGTACAACAGGGCAAATGAACAGTGTGAAAAATATTTAATTACTTCTATTTTTCACCTTTATGTACTAGAAATGTAAAGTAGAGAAATAACCAACAGCAAAGGAACTGCTGTGATGTTCCTATTTCTTTTTTTTTCTTTTAAAAAAGATGAATATGTGATTCAGCTACATGTCAGGCACATGAGGTAAGACAGGAAAATAATGCAATAAAAGCCAAGGAGAACAGGAAGAAGAAAGAATATGTGCAATTTCAGAAGGCTCTGCTGATGTGAGGACACTTTGTTAGGAATGGTGATCATGGACTGTATTCACTACATTCATAAAGTTTTAAAGTCATTGCCTTTGGTTAAAATAAAAATCTAATAAAAATTATTGACAGTAATTATTTAAATAAAGGAGAAGATATTAAAAAACCCCCACATAATTCCAAATAACTCTCTGACTGCTCTAATTTTAGACCAGTGAAAATATCATCCTCTAATTTAATTTTGAATTTTAAAGAAGAGAAAAAAAGAAAGGACAAGATTGGGCAAGAGAGGAGGGGTAAGATTTGGCAAAAGAGAAGAATATAAAAACATAGACTTGTGAGTCTAGCTCCTCTTTCAAGACCTGTTTAATTGTTAGTAGAATATATCTCTGATTGATATATTTACAAGACATGAGTTTTGATTCCAGGAAAGTTAAAAGCAAAAACTGCATGCAGAAATACTGAAAAACCATCAGTAATTCCAGTGCAAAGCAAGAACAGAAAATATTTTATTTTTCTGTAACATATTTAAGGTTTCAATAGGAGTATCATATAAATGTATGAGCTACAGCCTGTTTTACCATTTTGAAATATGTCTGATTATAAATGGTGGAAAATTTCATAGCAGTAACTTGCAACATTCTTTAAAAATGGATGTAAATGTATCAAATGCCACTGCACCTTGCTAATAAGTCCTTCATGCAGGTATAGAATTCAAACTCTTTTCCTGAATATTTAACAGTTGTTAAACAGATTTTTACAGACAAAGGAAATTCACCATGTGTTTTTGAATTGCCAAGCATTATATTAATATTCAGTTGGTGAGCTGCTGTGTAGAAAGAATGACTTGCTACAGGCTTAAAATGCTAAATGCATGTCTCAATTTACTGTAACTGCATACTAAAAGTATTTCTCTGTCATACATTAGAAAGAGAAGTTCAACAGCTGTTGTCATGTAGGAAAAGTCCAAATGCAAGGTACTTGGTTTGAGTTCTTAGAATCAATTGAAGTCACAAGTACACTAAAAGAAGGGGGAAGATCCTTTGCCTACATGAACATATAGTACTTAAAATTATATCTCTTCTAGGCTTTTGTATTAATCAGTACTTTAAAGCATGTCTGTTAGAGCTGAGAGAGCTGTTCAGGTTGAATTAAAGCTGATTTGAACATTTTGCCATGACTTGCACTTTTTGAACCATACATGGTAGTATTGAAATATGCTTGGCCACAGACTTCTTTGTGTTCTGCTAAGGAAAACAGAAGAAAACTAGAGTCTTCCTAGTATGCTGAGTCCCTCCAGATGAATTCAAATGAGATCATATGAACTCAAAAGATGCTCAGGGCAATCATAAGCAAAGATATTCCCTGTGATGCCAAAAGAGCACAACCATGAAATGGGAGGCATACTCAAATTTCATGCAGGTCATGTGCAAATCATAAGCAAAGTCTGATTTGTCTATTTAATAATCAACATTATCCTTGCAGGTTGTCATCATGTAAGTATCATAGTAATGTTAGTGACAATGTTATTACCATCCATGCCAGTCTAATTGATTCAGAAGTTTACAGCATACTCATCAGTGCATTGCACAATTCTATTAAAATATTAAGGAAGACTTTAAAATTTTTATTTTCTTCCAAGAAAAAAGGAATGCAAAATCCTGAACAAAACTAGTATTTTATTTCTTTGAGGTAGCTTGTCTCTTTCTTTCCAGTTCCATTTAAAA
This sequence comes from Lonchura striata, assembly GCF_050655825.1. Classification (NCBI taxonomy): domain Eukaryota; kingdom Metazoa; phylum Chordata; class Aves; order Passeriformes; family Estrildidae; genus Lonchura; species Lonchura striata. The sequence goes on along the minus strand of NC_140704.1, from coordinate 141,222,974 downwards.
AGAAGCATATAGCTGCCTTGCCTCAGGAAGCATCAAGATATTATTCTCTCACAAAGCCATGATTTCCTCCCTATTCTCTCATTACTCTCAGAAGTTTGCAATTTGTTACTAGCTCTGAACAATGCCAAATGCTGTCTCAGCAACACTGAACACCACATGGGACTTGGAGGGAAGGAGAGAGGAAAAATCATGGTTCCAGTTTTCCTTTTGTCCAGTTTCCTTACAGATACAAAGATTAAGCAAGTGCTAACTCTGCCCTTGCTCTGCTCAGATTAGCTGTTGCAGCAAAGAAGACAGTTTGAAATTTTATTTCTCAGCATAAATTATAATAGTCTGAAATCCAGAATTATTAGGCTTATAGATGATGAATTAATAATTCTCAATACATGTAGGATAAAGGCTATAGCATAGAATCCTTCTACCTTAATTCATATTACTTCTATATTTATTGAAATTTCTGTAAATGAGAAAAATTAATTATTTGTAGTCACTTGTTTGGGGAATATGAGTGATTCATTCCCTCCCCTCCCCTCCTCTTTTTCTTTTATTTGAGGTTGGGTTTGAGGGATTTTTTTGTGGATTTGGGGAGGTTTTGTTTGTTTGATTTGTTGGTTTGTTTGTTCGTGTTTTCCTATGGTAGATGTGTGGCTTGGTCACTTTTGGAGGTAACATTTCAAAGAAATATTAGCTATGGTATATAAGTAAATTTTAAACTTTATGGTTACATTTTATTATTATTTATTTTTATGATGATAGACCTGAAAGAAAGACCAAGAATTTCAGTTAAAGGAATTATAAGTACAGAAAACTTCTTATGAATTATATACTGAATTCCTTTGGGAAAGAAAAAAAAAGTGTTAAATGGGTTCAGGTTTATAGTCTTTGCTAAATAATAAAAATGGGGGGAGTGACCAATTCCCCAAAGTGCTCTGCTGCCATGCAGGAGGATCCTGACAGCCTGGAGAGATGGGCTGAAAGGAACATTTTGAAGCTCAACAAAGGCACTGGCAGGGTCCTGCACAGGTGGCAGGAACTCCACGCACCAGTACAGGCTGGGACTGACCCACTGGTGACCATCCCTGTGAAAAAGGACCCCAAGGTCCTGGTGGACAACACACTGTCCATGAGTCAGCAGTGCCCTTGCAGCCAAGAAGGCAATGGTATCCTGAGCATTCCAGAAGGCTGATCCTACACCTCTTTTTAGCCCTGGTTTGCCATACCAGGATTGGCTGAGGTCACTTGTCTTGGAGAAAAGGCTGAGTAGAAAACTGATTGCAGTTACGACTTCCTCATGAAAGGAAAAGGGGCAGGCACTGATCTCTTCTATATGGTGACCTGTAACTGGATCTGAGAGAGCATCCTGAAGCTGAGTGAGGGGAAATTTAGTTTAGATATTCTGAAAAGGGTTTGCACCCAGAAGGTGGTTGGGCACTAGAACAGAATCCCCAGGGCAGTGGTCACAGCACCAAGTGTGACAGAATTCAAGAAGCATTTGAACAATGCTCTCTGGAACATAGTGTGAGTCTTGATGTGCTGTGGAGAACCAGAAGATGAACTTCAATGATTCTTGTGGACCCCTTCCAACTCAGGATATTCTATAGTTCTATAATAAAATGGAGTGAAAGGCTGTGCAAGCAGCAATGGACTTGGCCTGTGCAGAGCAATAGATCTAGCTAATACCTTTCAAAGACCTGAGTGATGTGTGTAAACTGGAGTCTGAAAGTCAAGATTAATTTTGCTCAATGATTCTACCAACAATAAATACATCAGTAAATATTTAGTTGAGTCCTGTTTTTTATGACCAGAATAGAATACAATTCAGTTACCTACACATATATTGACATCACAATACTGACACAGCAAGAAGGATGTTGATGTTGATCACTAAATCAGTAGATACAAACCTGAACACAAAAGATATTCAGACCATAGGGGAAAGAAACTTTGCCTTTTATGTTTTTCCAATCAGCCTAGTTAATCCACTTTCTTTATGTGAACAGGTCCAAACAGTTACCACAGTAAATTTTAGAAAGCATGACTTTTAAGTTTTAGAAAGCATGACTTTTAAGTACAATCTTCTCTTTTTACCAAAAGTGTGTGAAATCATTGGACTGTTCTAAGAGCATATAAGAACAGGGTTGTGATCTAGGCCTTAGAAATGTTCCAGTGGAATACACTGTCAATTTTCAATCCAGGTTTTAGTGACAAGTGATTAAACCATGACAAAATAGTTTTCTTCTCAAACAGCACTGCCTGGAAATATATTATTTTTTATGATTAATGCAGGGAAGTCTGAGCTGTAAGAGGCCCAATTGAGTTGTGTGCATTCAGAGAACCATCACTACTGTAATATAGTAAAAGATTTAAGCTGCGACTGAAGAATGACTGTGAGTTAGAGAGGAGCTCTGAGAAGTCTTTTATCCAAACAGAAGAACTAAATGTTTTTTCTGAAGGATGTTCCTTTGAGCCATACTGAACATAGGTCTTTGTACTAGGGTATATTGCACAGAAGTTCCACAGACAAGCAGCTGTGGCAACAGACTTCAGAGGAATTGTTTCCTTTTTCTTTACAGCTGTAATGTCAAAAAGTTGTGAGCTTAAAAACTTTTCAGGTGCTACAAAATAACAGAATACCAGTAATTAAAGTACATATAGAAGGGGGTTTTTTGTCCATTTGCTGTTCCTATACTATCACTGATATAGGCAAACCCATCAGGTTTAAAACAGAATTATTTTAAAATAAGGAATTGCAATTATTACTATTATTACTGTTATTACTATTACTATTATTATTATTATTATTATTATTATTATAGAATTCTCTGATATTAATCAGAGTATTTCATTCCCACTTCTATAGTTGTAGGGGAAAATGCATAAATCGTAATTTATGCTGAAAACCAGACAACAGCCTTTGAACAGGTTAGTTTTATAAAACCCTCAAAACATCGCTGAACTTCACTGTACATAGGTCGCAACACTTTCAGTTTCTAAAGGCTTAATTTTCTCCTAAGTCTAGCTTTTCTATAAGCAATTTTAAAAAGACCTAAAAAATGAAACAAAAATTAATTTTTTAATTCAGTCTATGTTCTCAATGGCCTCTGTCATTTTCCTTATGTTTAAACAATTCTCTTTAAACAACAATATGGTATCTGGATGGAGAGATCTTTCTTTATAGCAGACTGTATGGTGCAGTGTTTTGGATTTGTGACTAAAACAGTGTTGCTAACACATCTGTATTGTCACTATTGATGAGCATCAAAACGTCAAGGTATTGTCTGTTTCTCACTCTGCTTCTATACCAAGCGAATAGACCAGGAGTTGGCAAGAAGGAGTGGGAAGGGACACAAGAGGGACATCTCATCCTAAACAGTCAAAGGCCACATGATGTCATGCTCAGCAATAAAAATAAAAATTAAAAAAAAAAAATTAAAAAAAGAAAAAAAAATTAAAAAAAAAAAAAAAGAAAAAGAAAAGAAGCAGGGATCATTCAGTGTAGCTGCATTTCTGCATTTCACAGACTGATTGTACATCAATCTGCTAATGGCAGATAGATAGTAGATAGTTACTTCCTTTGGACCACTTTTGTAGTTTTGGTTTGGTTTGGTTTGGTTTGGTTTGGTTTGGTTTGGTTAGATTTGGCTTGGTTTTGTTGGTGGGTTTGGTTGTTTTTGGTTTTTTTCAGGGGGTTGGAGGTGATTTGTCTCTTCTTCTTTTGTTTACCAAACTGTCTTTAGCTCAACCCATGAGTTTTCTTGGTTTTAGTTCTCTCCTCAATCTGCAGCTGGGGGAAAATGAGTGAGTGGATGTGTGGATGCTTAGCTGCTGTTCAGTCAGCCTGCTATAACTCTTGAAGTGTTTGTCAGGGTTGCAAGCATGAGACTGGACTGCTGACCTGACCTTGGGCTGAAGTTAACTAAGCAGGATGTGATAAAGTACCAGAAAAACCGTCAGACATGACAAATAGTAGTCTGAGAAGCAGCCAGGTGTTAAAGACAGTGCCACGAAGCAGAGATGCAGCTCAAGAGTGTTTAAAGACAGAAACAGGAAGGGCCTGAGTCTCACAGATCCTTTCAGGAAGTACTGAGTCCTGCTGGGATTATGCTTGCCCAAGGCCAGCACTGCCAGGATAACTCACAGTAACGCTGTGCACCACTGTCACCCACCTGGTAATAGCAATAGCTCCCTCACCAATTTTGTGTAGAGCACTCCATACCTGTGCTGATGAGATACCTGTGTTCTCATCAGAACAGGTTTGTTGTTCTGCTTCAGGCTTTGCTGGTCATATCAGGGTTGCTCACCAGGGACCTCCAAACAGCCCCACTCACAGGCTTTACATCACCTTATAGTTGGTTTCTTTTTGCCCTATTTCTTTCTCATGGATAAACAATTTACCTCCATTAAACTCTTTTGCCATTTATTCTACATACCTGGTTTAATTAGGGCCTTAGACACCAAACCCTTGGTGAGGAGCAGCATCTGTTTCTTTTATTTTTTTTTTAATTTTTTTTGGTTTTTTTTTATTATTATTTTTGGGTTTTTTCTTTTTTTTTTTTTTTTGTCTTCTTTGGCTTATATTCAGCTCCTGATACTACCACAATTTCCATAGTTTCTGCCTTTTCTTTCTTAGTAGCTAAGGCCCTGGTTAGATAGGGCAGCTACTGTTCCCCTCATGTTTTCTGCAGGATCCAGAAAATTCTCATCTTGAAACCCGAAGATGGAGCTCTGTGGAATTCCACTCATGACAGGTCACCAGTCTAATGTCATACCATTCACTGTAATCCATTGTGCCTAATCTGTGAGCCAGCTGCCCTCCCATCTCATGATGCATTTTTGCAGTTGTGTGCTAGACATTTGAATATAAAGAACAGTGAACATCTAAGTGTGCTTTATGTGATGCTGTCAGGAACAATCAAATGGAATTTTCCATAAGTTTAATACATTCCATGTGTCCTGCATGTCTAGCTCCTTACTCAGTGATTTTTATTTTGGCTAGATGACCTATTAAAGAGGAAATGCCTGCTATCACATTGAAATTGTGTCCCATTGCTGTGAAACAGCAATTCAGAGTATAAGGCAGTAAAAAAAAAAGCACTCAAAGCTTTATATTTTGCAAGTTAAAATAGAAATTCTGTTTATTTGTATTGATGCAGTTACTAATTATAACTTCAGATCAATATTCCATTGTTCAATAAATAACTATAAATAACAATGCTTTCTTACTTTTTCTGAAAAGTGTTCCCCTTCAACAATGACAAAAATATCATCTGTCATTCACAGACATTCTCGTTGGAAGGTGAAAAATTGCTTGTTTAGTTTCTTTCTTTGCTATTTGTTTTATGTTCTGTCTTTTAATAGCTTCTTTTTGTTTTTTGTTCTCTTTACATACATTTGCAAGGCTGATGAAGCAATTAACCAGATAGGACAGAGGCTAATTTCTCTAAATTACTCCTGAGAGACCACAGAATACTTTAAAATCAGTTATAAACTGAAAAATCAGTTTTTGTGAGTTGTGAATGGGTTTTGAAAAATCACTGGAAATTAGTCCTGAAATAATATTAGCATAGTAGGACAATAAGAAAAAGCTAAGAAATAAACTGAAAGTCTAGGGAGAAGAACATAAGTTTTTTTCTTTAGTGGAGGTTACCTATGTGGGATGTGATCAATTTTTTGGTTTGAAGTGCAGATATAAGAAAAAACTGAGCTAGTGCTCAGACAGCAATAGCTGTCTTGCAGTGATAGTGATGACAGAGGGTGATTATTTTTTCTTAAAGAAACAGCTACATAGAAGAGTTAGTGGAAAGCATAAATAGCAACTTCTCTCCATAGTCACTGAAATTAAGAAGGTAGGTATAATAGAATGTTAGTTGAGTAAATGATAGATGAGTTTTATGTTAAACAGTTCATTAGCACAGATCAAATAAGTCAAGGAGCTTATTAAAATATTACTCAAGAAGGTATATTAATAATCATAAATATTATGCTAAAATCTTTTTGGAGCTGGATGAAATTTTGCCTTCTCTGTATCACAAATTGGAATAAAAAATGTGAAGTTTCAATATTTTTTGAAGAAAGTAGTATTGTATATAACATTTTGTCTTGACAAAACACTTGTTTGGTAAGGTCAAAAACTCTTGTATAGATAAGATAAAAAAATTTTACTATGGTAGTATAATTTAGAATATATTATACAGTAGTCTAAATACCAATACAGATATTGAGTCATAGAGTTATAGATGTTAAAAGATGTCCAGCATCAGTCCTGATACTGATTCTTGATGAACACCACTCATCATTGCTCTGCACTTGGACATCAAACTATTGACTGCAACTCTATGAGTGCAACCCTTCATCCTATTCCTTACCAACTGCGTGGTCCACCTGTGAATCACAGAATCACTAAGTTGGAATAAACCTTCAAGATCATTAAATACAACTCAGCCCTAACACCTCAACTAAACTATGGCATCGAGTGCCACATCCAGTCTTTTTAAAACACATTCAGGGATGGTGACTTCCACCACCTCCCTAGGCAGACAATTCCAGTACTTTATCACTCCTTTCATGATTTTTTTTCCTAATATCCAACGTAAACTTCCCTTGGTACAGCTTAAGACTGTATCCTCTCATTTTGTCAGTTGCTGCCTGGAGAAAGAGACCAACCTCCACCTGACTACAGCCACCTTTCAGGGAGTTGTAGAGGGTGATAAGGTCACCTCTGAGTCTCCTTTTCTCCAGGCTAAACACCCCCAGCTCCCTCAGCCATTCCTCACAGGGTTTGTGTTCCAAGCTCCTCACCAGCCTCGTTGCCTCCTCTGGACACACACAAGCACCTCAATGTCCTTCCCAAGCTGAGGGGCCCAGAACTGGACATCAAGGTGTGGCCTCACCAGGGCCAAGCATAGGGGAAGGATGACCTCCCTGCTCCTGCTGGTCACACCATTCCTGATCCAGGCCAGGATGCCGTTGGCCTTCTTGGCCACCAGGGCACACAGCTGGCTCATGTTCAGCTGGCTGTCAGTACCCCCAGATCCATTTCCATTTCCATTTCCATGAGCACTGTCCAGCCACACTGTCCCCAGCCTATAAGACTGCAGGGGGTCATTGTGGCCAAAATGCAGGACTTGGCACTTGGATTTATTAAACTTCACCCTATTGAACTCTGCCAATCCATCCAATTCCAGGTCTCTCTGCAGAGCCCTCTTACCTTCCAACAGATTGACACATGATCCCAGCTTAGTGTGATCTCCAAATTTACTAAAGAAAGGCTCAATACCCTCATCCATGTGGTCAATAAAAATACTGAACAGAACTGGCCCCATCACAGAGCCCTGAGGGACACCACTGGTGACGGTCCCCAGCTGGATGCAGCACTGCTTACCACTATGTCTGTCCAATTTTGAGACAAAGATGTCACACAGAAGAGCATCAAATGCTCTGCACAAGTCCATGGAGATGACATCAGCTGTTCTTCCTTATCCACCAACACTGTAATCCTATCATAGGAGGGTCCAAATCTGTCAGGAAATATTTGCCCTGAGTGAAGCCATTCTGCCTGTCAACAATCACTTCCAGATTTTCCATGTGCCTTAGCATAATTTCCAAAAGGACCTTCTCCATGACCTTCCCAGGCACAGAGGTGAGGCTGTAGCTCCCCAAAGCTCACTTTTTAAAAATAGTGGTTATTTTTACACTGTTTATGCTTTCCTCTTTACAATTTGAAATGTTTTGACACTACTGAGGATGTTATACAAATTCTGACTATTTGTTTTGCAGTTTGGAGGTGTTGGAGAGAATCTCTTAGAGTACAATATAATAGTGAGAAAATAAATGTCAAAAAAACGTATCAGCTAACAAATCAGCTAACAAACTTTTATCAAAAGTATTAAACTGTGACATGGCAACTTCTATAAAAGTTATCAAATTAGAAGTGCAGGTTTTTGACATTATCAAGTGTTGATATTAATAACTAGAAGTGATGTTTGAGGGATTTATTAAACACTTGTGTTATAATTAAAGAGAGGGAAATTGGGTAAATTTGGGAAAGTAAAGCAGTATGGTGATACAGTAGGAAATGTCACCACTTAAATAAAATTTCTTTCTCTTCTCTATCTAGACAATAAAATTTACTAATGAAGCTTCACAGAAAGGAGCAAAAAAAAAAAAAAAAAACCTGTGGTGTTTCAACAATTATGTTATCCAAATCATTGCAGATGAGCTGTGGATCATCAATTAACTTTAATTTTTTAACCTAATGATGACAGTTCATGTGAGGAGAATTGGTAGTGTAGTGGATTGGGAATGGAAACATTTCTTGATTTAGTCATTTGAAGAGGCAAATCAAACATAAAGATCTAAATCGGTGAAAACATTCAATCTCTTTCAAAAACTTGAGTCACCAGTTCTTAGATGAGTCATCATTGTTTCTAACATTAATATAGCCTCATAGATGTGCATAAGACTTACAGTGTTCATTTAGAAAAATATTGTTTCATCATCATCATGCTCCTTGTTTCCAAAGTGTCTGTATTCTAATCAGTCTTGACCAGATAAATAAATGGAATGTTTCTCAGAACTATTAAAAAAACACAATTATTTTTAGTTGATAATAAAACTTCTGGGAAAGCAGAAGTGCCTTTGATATGACTAAAACATTTCTGGAAATTAAAAAAAAGGCTAACAAAACTCAACTTCACAATCTATTTAAAGGACATCAGTATCATTCTAACAGAAGAGAGAAAATTTATTATTATCAACAGTGATCCATGTCTATATGTGATCCTTTCCATATTATGTGTTCAGTATACGGGCTTCCTTTCTTTGAAACCCATATGCTGAACACAAGTGAAAAAATTATTTTCAATTAAAAATTCAAAACATAGATGGCTGAAATTATAATTTACATATAGTGTGAAAAGAATACGAAATATAAAAATTGAGGTGTACTGCAACTCCACAGTGTACCTATTGCTAATTCACTCTACTACTAGAAAGTCCACCTGACTCTATAGGGAGCTGGTCACAAGGTAGCTAAGACTGCTCTCTGTTTAATGAGTAGATAACCTTCCTCCAGACAGAAGTAATAACAATCTTAAAATATTCTTAGTGAAGAGTATTACACATATACTAAATGAAATGATTCTGTAAAAAGTGCTAAATTAAAAACTGGAGAAATTTCATTAGGACACTACAATGTCAATTTCAAAACTAAAAACTGTGTGTCACATTAAAAACATGGACAGATGAAAGGAATTCACCTTATAAAAATGCAAATTGATATAGTTGACTGAAAAAAAAGTGATACCAAAGCAGTAACTGTACCATCTCAACAGGCAACCCCATAAGAATTTTTTCCTTCAAAAAATAAGATTTTTTTTCATTAAAGATGCCTTAAATTGGTATTCTAGAGGAGCATTGAGACTAGCTGTGCTCTCAGTTCTGCTGACTGACACACATATATTTGACAAGGCATTGATTCTAGTAATTCTTTTTCACCCCAGAGACAGTCATAGACAGATACCCTTGTGCTTAGGAATGATGTTCCAGTCTAGGAATTCACCAGAAGATGTTGGTCTGACAGTGAGATCTGAGGCACATACTTTGTGAAGAAAGGGAGAGATATTTATAAAATAGTTTATTCCCACTGAATTTCTAAAACATAGGCTTTAAAAATTAAATTTCTTTTTTTTTTTTTTTTTTTTTTTTTTTTTTTTTTAGAAGCCAGTGCTAAGAAGGAGGTGGCAGAAGTTTTGGCTAAAAACATTGGTTGACTTGGAACCCAGTTATAGAAATACTAAAAGATCCTCTGTTCTTTCTGTCCAGTAACTCCTTTTCTATCCTGAAGTGGACATCCCAAAACTGGAAACAATACTGATGCAGTCTCACCTGGGCAGAACAGGGGGGCAGTGTAGCTTCCCTTAACCTTGTGGCCACACAATGACTCCACTTCAGCTACTTCCTAATGTGCTCCAACACTCAGCCACAGAACTTCTCGCTGCTGTTACCATCTGCTTCACTGACTGACTTTGTTCTACTGAATTACTTCCTCTGTAATCATAAATGTCAGCTAGATTACTCTTCCTGATCATGTTGTCAATATGCTTGAGTTTTGAAAGATTGATACTTTAAAAAATGTTTGATTGATTAATTTAAATTTGAAAGTCAATAGATGATATACCAGACTTCCAGTACCTAAAGGAAGTCTACAAGAAAGATGGAGAGGGATTTTTGACAATGGCATATGGACATTGGCCAACAGAGGATAGCTTCAAATGGAAAGAGAGTAAGTTTAGATTAGATGTTAGGAAGATATTCTTTGCTGTGAGAGTAGCAAGGCACTGGAATATGTTTCCCAGAGTGGTTGTGGAGCCTCCTTTCCTGGAGACATAAAAAGTCCCTGGACAAAATCCTGAGTAATCCACTCCAGGGGGCCCTACCTGATCACGTTCTGTGGTTCCGTGACCATGATTTTCAAACACAAAACAAGTCCATCCATTTGCAAATAAAAGTATTGTTACTGTCTATTTACATATGTATTTTGAGAAACCAGCTTACCATTAAATCACTTTGTAATCAACATATTGAATTCAATAAATTCATTCTGCAGAAAGATGGGAAATTCACATATATATGTTGAGTCTTACTCAATACATTTATGACATTGATTGTAAATTTTCAAATTTTATGGGGATTTATTTCTATTTTGGTAGGTGAATTTCACTTCTACTAGGAAGAATGACTAGGGTTAAGAAAATCTTGTAGGTTGTTTGTGTTCAACTCAGTTCAGGGGCACAGAGGATGCAAGCTTCTAACTTTATTAATCATTTCAAAAGAACAAATCCATCCACAAGGAGCAAATGCTATGTATATCATTAACTTTAAAACAAATTCACATACTTTTTCATTTTCCTTTGATCATGTAAGCTACATCTCTTGTAAACTCAAGCAATTTTCTCAAAGACTATATGAGCTACCAATTAAAGCAAAAGACTTCTGTTGATACAGCATTCCAGACAGCAATTCAAGTCAGTTCCCTTTACAAGCAGCAACAATAAGCTCTCTCTCTGTTGCATTTTCAGCTACAATTGCACTTGAAAAATGCCCCTAACTAACTAATGTGAATGGCAGTAATATTTTGAGACAAACATTTCTGGATGGCAAAAAAAGGGCAGCAGCCTTCTGCTTTTTGTCAGTGTGATTCAGCCTGGAGGTCCAAGAGAAATGTTAGCTTTATTTGTATAGGAACATAGGAAAATGAAAGAAATGTTAAAAAAATATGTATGTCATGACTATAACAAAACACTTTCTGGCACATTGAATTTCTATTGCTAGATATATCCTGTGTATGGGTGAATTTGCCTTACACCACACATGATTTTCAGTTAAATATTTTGATTTTATCACTGTTGTCACATAAAAAAGTTCCTAAGAAGATCACCTAGAAGTAGACTTCTGATTTATGTATCTTATGTTCTTGGCTGCGTTCTCTGCTATTTCAAGGCTAAAAGAGAAGAGAAAAGAGAGTATAAATGTCACAACATGAGTCTGAGGCCAGGCTTTTGGGAGCTTTCTTAAGTCGTCAAGTTTAGACATAGTGAATGTGGTTAGAGAACAAACCAGCCATGTATATCCAACATAACTGGGTTGTTTTATATCTGGAAGAGCTAGATTTGGGCAAAACATGTTCAGTCTTTACATTTTCAGGCATGGGCCAAATGGGTTGCAGAACACTGACATATTTTGTACTTCACCAAAATCCTGTACAGAAATGTAAACTCCTCAGGAACTGACCAAACACAAATTTTGGAGTAGAAAAAGCATCAAGTGGATAGTTAATCATCCCACAACACTGCAAAAATTCTAGAAAGATAAAAATTAAAAAGAGAATAAGTGAAGAGGGGAGAAAAGGAAAAGGGAATAAATTAAATAATTAAAAATATCAGACTTGTAGTCCCTAAATTTGTGTTTCAGTGTACATGATGTGAATCTGGTTTTTTTAAGGCAAAAATATCTATGCACTGTAAATTTAACTAACTCATTTTATAGTGGATTGTTTGTTATCTCACCTGCAGATGTTACTGAGAGTAAAAGACTCAATGAATTTGCAGAGCTCTGTGCAAAAATGAGTTTTCTCTTTGTCCCAGTGCTTCAGAAAAAAACACATATAATCATTTTATCATTTTATCCCTTTGGTACTGAGAAAAAAATACTACATTGAGCATTCCTATTATACCCAAAGTAGTTAAAATAAATTCCACCTTGCAGGAAAACTATTAATTGAAGAAAGTGAGAGTATAGTGATCATTCTTTAATTTAGAAAAGGTAGTACTAGAATTCTGTGTACTTTACAAAAAAAAAAATATTATGAGAAAGTCACACTGCAAAGAAATCAAATATATTTAAACTCAAATAATTAAATTCCTGTGAACTACTTATAAAAGGCGTACCCAGCAAATGTTCCCTCATGATTAATATTTGTACGTGCAAATACAACTAAGATATGTCTAGAACGTCTGGAAGTATTAGGCAGAGGGAGTTTTTTCTGACTAGCTATTTCTCTAGGGATCATTGTGACCCTTATTTTCTTTATTAAAATTGTTAGGTTCTAATTAAACAACTTTAAATTCACTTTATTAAAACCCTTCTTTTTTTTTCTGAATTCTGGAAAGCAAATACTATGTTTATGCTAAAAGATAATCTTGATGGGTTATTTAAATTTCCCCCCACCAAAGTGTACCTCCTTAAAAAAAATTCAGTTATTATGCTAGATGTTGAATTCCACATGGTTTAGAAAATAGTTTCTGCGGTGTAATCTATGATTTACTGACTCGGAGTTTGAAATTCCTGCAAGTCAGAAATCCATATCATGTTTACAAAATAAATTAATAATATTCCCCAGTACTCTGATGACAATCTCTTAATAACATATTGTATTATAATTAGCAGTTTCTAATGAATCTTAAAAAAATGTGTTTAAATTAAACTAATCTGACCTATAAATAAATTAGAAAACATTTTGAAGTTTAAGTAGCCATAACGAGCCAAGTTGTTTTTTCATCAGTTATGTGAATAAACAGTTAGAAAATTTAAAGACTATCACCTATTAAAGAATTAATTCTCAATTATTAGCCAAAAATTTTAGCTAGGTTTTCACTTTAAATTCTATTTTTAGCATGTTAATGATTTTAGTTAAAAACTCATATTTACAACTGCAAATATATCAACCAGTATGAAAACCCATCTCTACCTTTTAATCATATTTCTCTTATTTGTCTCCATATGAAAAATTCATTAATTGTAACACACATACCTGTGGCAGTTTTGATTCCAATGGATCTTCATCTTTACAAAATTGTTTGAAATTCTTAACCTACTTTATCTCAACAGCACCATACAAATTTACTGATGTCAAATCATATTAAATCACAGTAGGCAAAGTCATAAGCATATTATATCATCAGCTAATGTGTTTAATTTAAAATGGCTTCAGTTTGCAATTTGTCAGTTGAGAGTTTACATGAGTTCTTTGTGGAGCAGCAGTTTGACATTGAGTTATGCTTTTATATTGTGTAGTAATGTAAAATGTTCAGAGCACTTTTCTTCATTTCAGGCAGCTGCCCATGATGTATCTATTGACACTGATGTTCTAATACAGCTCATTCCTGCCAGACATTTTAATCCTATCTGCCTGAAAAAAACATTTAAGAAAAAGTATTCATCTTTATGCTGGCTCATACTACAATTATTACAAGGGTGAGAACTTGTAAAAATGTGCTGCAGCCTGAGCATTATGTGTTAATCATCAGCTTTGATCAATGTTTTGGAGCTTCAATGCTGATGGAACGAATAAAGAGCAATTATATAGCATTACCACTGAGGTGCTATTCCAACTTCATAATGGTTTTCATTCTTTTTCTTCTTTTGCTCTAGAAACTAGTAAGTTTTATGATATTTCCTTCTACATTTTCTCAATCACTCTTTTCTCCTTCAGTTATAAACTATCAATAACAATGCCTTAGTTACTTAATGCATTAAGTGAAATATATGTATAAGTTATAGAAGATAAGTACATGCTTCAAAATGGTGAGGACATTTTTATTTCTTTGTAAAGGACACCCATATCCTTCTCCTCAGAGCTACTCTCAATTTCTGTTCAGCCTGTATTTTTGTTTTGGATTGTCCTAGCTCAGCTGCAGGATCCTACACTTGGCCTTGTTAAGCAAATAATGAAATTTGCACTGGCCCATATAGATGGCATCCCTTCCCTCCAGAGTGCTGACCACACCCCACAGCTTGGTGTTGTCACCAAACTGGCTGAGTGTGCACTGGATCCCACTGTCCATGTCAGCAACAAGGATGTTAAACAGTGCTGGCCCAAACCAACCCTTGAGGAATGGCGTCAAAACATGCTTAGGTGTTCCCTGTTCTGCAGTTTTAGGATGTGGCTATCTATTTCTTATTGTTTTGATTACTGTTTTTTATTACATGTATCAGTCATGGGGGCTTTTTAGTTTTCTTTTTAGTGTATTCTGCAATCTGATATAGTTTCAAACATCCTTTCCCCTTTTAAATTATTTTTTTTTCCAGAAATGTTGACAATGACACCATAGAGTGTCTGTTAAGTGCTGTGAGATTTGGTACTGTGAAATCCCTTTTTCCCACCCCACTCCTGCCCAAAAGAGTGAGTGAAAAGGTAGGCATGAGTTCTGTGATGAACTTCACCTTATCAAAAGAAATTAAATTTATAAATGTACCATAACAGATACATTATTGTTAGGTGTCTAAGGTCAAAGCTGACCATTACTGAAGACTCAACTCTCAGCGTTGCTAAAAAGATATTTCAGTTAGGAGTACCCCATTATCCTGACTGTCTCTAAATTAATAGATTTAGTTCAGACCAACTCGTCAAACAGTATGACAACTCACTCCAACTGTGTGTCAAAAATGAGTGCATATTTCTAAGAGACTTGGGATTTTTTCTGCTCAGAATTAGATATAGGGGTTTTCCTTGTAACCTAGATCCTCTGGATGTTCTCTGTGTTATGTCCCTCCGAGCTGAGAGATGTCTCATGGGCAACAATCATAAAGAGACTTTAGGAGAAAATACCATTTCCAATATCCAAGCAGTCTCTATTACTCAACTGTATCATCATATATTTTATGTCCTGCTTTATGTCCCCTAAGATGTAAGGAAGGTGAATCTATTGTGAAAAGAAAAATCTCAAGCTCAAGCATTAGATTAGAATCTATATTCTGTAATTGCCTTGAAAATATTAACATGATTTACACATACACATCTCTTGGGTTCCGTGTTTTCTTTATAAAGGAATATAGGATTCAGAATCAAGACCTAGAGGAAGTGATTTCTTCTTCAAAGCATATGTACATTTATAGTAAATCCAAGAGAAGAAAAAAATTGAAAAAGAGATTTTCTAAAGCATTACTTGATATAAATGCTTTGGAAAAAATATAAAGAAAATCCAGCCCAAAAACAGGATATACTATTTTTAAAATTAATGCACTCAGAATTGAAACCCATTATTTTCATGATGTCATACATATTTACTGGATTTGAATGTAATAAGAATGAAGAATTTCTGATCTCTAAAAAACATTTAGTTACTGACAGGATTCAAGTACAAAAATGCAAGAATGAACAGATTGTGGAAATGATGTAACAAAAAAATTAAAATGTTAAGGAAAGTGGTTTGTGTCAAGGACTAAGAACTAATGTTTAAAGAAGAGGTTAAGCAATAAGATAATCAATGAGAAAAAGATCAGGTGGAATATCCTTTTCACATGTTCCATATTAAAAACAAGTCAGAGTAATGAAATCATATAAGAAAATAAGTTTGAAATAACAATATATACATTATTAAGAATATTATATCATTATATTTAAAAAAACAGGGATGGATTTCAAACAAGAGTACATTTGTTTCTGAAATGAAATCAATATTACTGAAAATATCACAAGAAACTGGCAGGTATATATGTGTGTTTAAAAAGTACAACTTCACTTTAAAGATTCAATTTAAACAGTGAAATTCAGTAGAGACTCATTGGAAGGAGTTAAGAAGATGAATTAAATTTCCAAAGTTCATGTGTGTTAACAGACTATATAAGAAAGATTTAATTAACATCATTAAGGTTTTTCCAATATATACAAAATCTCCTTATGACAGTTATGATTTCTAAAAAATTTTAGTTGAGATATCAAGCTTAATAAATTTGTGTGAGCCTAAGAATAGCTGTTACATTCCTATTTCAATTACATTAAAAGGTAGCTTTTATATGTCTTTCTTTTATCCCTAAGTGTTGAATAATTTTAAACATTAATTTAAATTACATTTTATTATTGATACAACAAGCAATGACTTTCCATCAAAAGTGCATGTTAATACATCTCTGTATTTTTAATCCTACTCTCTGATAGGTATACATTTGCTAACCTTAGTGAATGAAATGTCAATTTAAACAATTTTGTTCAAATGAAGAATTGTAGCTAGCAACTGCTGGATGAAATCAACTACTATTTTAAAAATTGGGCTTTATTTTGAGGTATAATAATGGTAAGTAACAATATCTACATGAAATAACTTTGAATAAACATCACTACTCTTTTAGAACAAATGGATTAGGTTTTTAGGTTTTGCATATTATGAAGTGTATTTTTAAACTGTAAAGACACAAACCACAGTTTTTATTTTATTCCTAAATTCATGTCCTTTTAATACTTGTTCCATAATGTCTGTCCAAGTGAAGACTGGGAGGGCAAGAACCTGGAAAAAAGGCAACTGGATGTCTCTGGAAGGAAAATGTCAAATTATAATAAACCTCTCCAAGTTCCAGCAGCTGCTGCTACTTCATTGGGAATGCTCTTCTAAGGAAGAGGTGTTGCCAGCCATATCTGGAAAATGCTGAAGGAATAAAGAAACAACATTTTGTAGCAATTCTTTGTTGCTAACCAGTATGTCTTAATTTTATCATTTCTATCTTTGAAATTCAAATAATTAAATAAATCTGTCATCCATGTATGCCAATAGCATACATGAATGAAAACCTCCATTTTGTTGCGATACAGTTGGGAAAGTGTTGTCATACAACAGCAGCTACATAACTCCCTAAGAGTAATTTCCTGTCAGAGTATAGATGAGATATTGTGGGTGATAAATTGCAGTCAACCCCTTAAACCAAACTGCAAATCTTATTCTATGGATAAATACCCAACCTTTGAGTTTATTATCTGACACTGCACATAGGAACAACTCAGCCAACACTACCAACATATTTTTAATTTAAAGCCTCCAGAGGAATGAAATAAACTTATACAGGGAAACAACATAGTGGAAATCTACTAATTTCTTATTTCAGATCTCTTGACTATTGAGTCTTAAGGATTCATATTCCACAGCTGTTGGTAGAACTATAAGTATATTGGCAGTCTAGATAAATTAGATTAATGAAGATATATGTCCTATGAAAGAAACAGTTTCCATATATTTGTCTAAAAAATACTTTTAGACTCTAACAACTTCTGCAGCTTATACAGTGAATAATAATAAAACTGAATACTCGTATGTTTTTGTACTGGATTTACTGTGCAGGGGAGTTTCATTTGGGTCTACAAGTCTTTAGACAAAAGTGTAATCTGTTACCAACATAATGTCTTTCCATTGTTTGAATGGTATTTAAAAAGGATGTAAAGGTCCTTTAACACATCCAGATAAAGGCAACCAAGCTAGTGAAAGGGCTGGTAGGCATATCCTGTCAGGAGTAGCTGAGGACTTTGGGCTTATCTGGTTTAAAGAAAAGGAAGCTGGAGGATGAGCTCATCATTTGCTACAGCTTCCTGAGGAGTAAAACGGAGAGGGCAGGGCGAGGCTGACTTCTTTTCCCTGACATCCAGAGACAGGTGTGGGAATGGTTCAAAGCTGCATCAGAGAAGGCACAGACATGATGTGAGGAAACCTTTCTTTACTGAGATGATAATCAAATACTGGGAAGGGCATCACAGAGAGGTGATCAGTGCCTGATAGTTCTCAAAAGGCATTTGTCCAATGTCCATAATAACATGCTTTAACTTTTGGTCAGTACTGAAGTGGTCAGGTAGAAGGACTAGAAAATCGTTGTGGTCACTTACAACTAAAACTATTCTATTATATTTTTGAGATAAATGTGCAGTTTTCTTAGATTCAGAAAAAGTCTTAAATGAATACTCACATATAAACTCAAACGTTCAAACCTGGAGTAAAGCAAAAAATCTGTTATCAATTCTTTCATTCAGGTATTCATTAAGACTTCTCATAAACCTAGAGTTTTGACTAAAAATGTTTTAAATTTTGGCCTTGGCTAAACTTCCCTGTTAGAAGACTGGACTTGTTATTTTCCTGAATTTTAGCTGGAGATTTTGGTCTGGGTCACAAGCTTCTGACACAAGTGTTAGAACAGCCCCAGTATGTAAGTTATGCATCTTCTGACATATAGTAGGATCCACAAGGAGAGAAATGTGGCAGCTACAAGCTACCATATAATCTTCCCAGAAAACCTAAATTTTCTTTATGCAGTCAAATTATACAGTCTGTTATACGGTCAAATATCCTGCAAACATTTTCCCATGTTGTTCTCTGGAATATTATGGATCAAGGTTCATTAGATTACAATGGCCTTCCCTCATTGACATTTGATCACTGAGCTTCATCACAATCACTGCATTAATGCTGCCTCTTAAAAGGACTGTTTGCATTTTGTGAGACATTAAGAAATTCTTACTGATAATCCTTTGTTCTTGATACAGCTGTTGCAATAGGAATTATCTAAAGAAAATTAGCTGGTTGATAAAATTTTATACTATCTCAGAAGCAATTATGACACTTTTTCTTCTTTTTTTAAAGATAAAACTTTCAGATTTAGAAAAATTCTTTAGTGAATGGTCCTGTATAATCTTACTTTATTCACCTACTCTGAACCAATTTTAAACAAAGAGTAGTGTTTTGTTTATGATTTGTATAGTGTTTTCATTTGTTTTTCTTTTTATGTCTTCCTGTGTTCTGCAGAGTTACAATCTTGATTTACAGCTGGTTTGCCTTGATTAAGTCTTTTTAATACTCTAGAATGTGGGGTCCCAGAGCTCAGACATTTTTTTATGGTAGTGAAATTTGCCAGCTCAAATTCTCCTTTTTTATTGCATTCTGCATTTAAACACTTGCTTCTGGGAAATGCTTGGATGCTTTTAAGCAACCTTCATCACATAAAAGACATTTGTAGTAAAAAGAGTGACTTGTCTCAGCAGGAAATGCAATTTCCAAAGACATCAACCATAGGAGATGTCCACATTCAACTATGTATTATGACAAAGAATTTGGTTTCTATCAGCAGGAGTATCTCTGAGCTATAAGAAATCACAATACTCTTTGAAACTGGAGAATATGCAATCTGTCCTGTGCTGAAGATATATTTAAGAAGTGATTAGGCTTCTATGCATAAATGGGTAGCTGAAACAATGGCTGCCATCACATAAAAGGTGAAGAGTGTGAAGGTCATCAAAAACTAAGTATATGAAATAAAAACTGCTTTCAGTAGAATGTACAAAAAATAACGGATATGGATTTGTCTGAATGTGGAACAATGATAATAGCAGTAAGAGAAGAAAAATAAGATGAAAAAATGCACAGTGTTCTGGGGGAAATACATTTGGGTTGCAATCCAGGAAGATTATTTTGGTTCCCTTTATGTTAATATTCAGAAGCACTGTATTTTGTAACGTTTTATGTATATAACAAGAACTCTGCCAAACATATTTCATCACTAGTATCTTCCTTTCTTCAAAGGGGCTTTAGAGCTGACATTCACAGTAACTAGTTCAGTTGATTAGAGCACGATGCTAATAAAGCCAAGGCTGTGGGTTCAATCTGTGTGTAGACCATTCTCTTATGGCCTATGGACTCAATATTCTTGTGGTCCTTCCATCTCAGAATATTCCCTAATTTTAATGAATTCAGCTGAGTGAGGTGCTGTACTAGCTCACAGACTGCTGAACAACTGCTCCTATGGTTTAATTGTTAGGGCTTCCCACTTGCATGATTTATCCCACACCAAACCTCAGCCTCCCAGACAGTGCCTCAGTGTGGCTCAGGAGAATAATGGGCCAGAGCACAGGCAGCATGAATGAAGATACCTGTTTTATACACTGGAAGAGAATATAATCATATGGAGGTGAATGATATTGGATCATTTGTTCACTATCAAGCAAGAGGGCCTTTTACTTACTGAAAGAGACATAACCTATGAGTCTTATGAGTCACCTGGAATCTGATATTATGTTAGGTGTGAGGCTGATGTTGCACAATGCCAACCAGTTATAGCTTTAACACTTTGTCTTTTCCAAAACTCTTAATACTTATACTATTTAATGTATAGAAACATTTTTTTTTTTACATTTCAAATAATAATTGGCTTATTACAGAATCACAGAATCATGGAATATGCAAGTTGGAAGAGACTCACAAGGTTATTGAGTCCAACTCTTAACCCTGCACAGGACCCTCCCCAAGAGTTATACCATGTGCTTGACAGCACTATCCAAGCATTTCTTGAACTCTGTCAGGCTTCATGGTCACTGTCTGAGGCAGCTGCCAATCTCCACTCATTCATGAGATCCACCCTGTTCACAAGCAGCAGATCAAGGAGGGCATATTTTCAAGTGGGCTCCTTTAGGATCTTTTCCATAAAGTTGTCATACAGTTTTTTTTAGGAATCTTCTGGTGCAGGCTGTACTACCTGTGTGATGCTCTCAGTTCTGGCAAGTTAAAGCCCTGCATAAGGACAAGGGCAGTTGACTTGGAAGTGTCCCTTAGTTCCTCAAAGAATAAATTTATTAGCATCATTATCCTGGATGGGAGGACTACAGCAGACTCCTACAATAACATCTGCATTTGCCCTTTGATTCTCACACAGAGAGTCTCAATTGTGCCATTGCCAACTGTGAGTTCCATACATTCAAACACTTTTTTTCATGTACAATGACAAACCCCAGCCTCTTCTGTCCTGCCTGTCCCTCCTGAAGAGCCTGTAACCACCTAACAGGGCACTCCAGACACAGGACTCATCCCACCAGATTTAACATATACCAGTAATGTCAAATCTCTGGGACTGAGACAAAGCCTGAAGCTCCTCCTGCTTGTTCCTCATGCTACATGCAATAATGTAGAAACATTTCAGGTGTGGTACATTGGCCTAACACCTTATGAAGCAGACTGAGATATCCCATTAGTGATCATTTCCTCAAGTTCTGGCAGACCATACCATCACTCATCATTGGTCATCCTGGGTTTGTTACTTTTCCCCTTTTAAATCAACTTTTAAATGAATACTTCTGAGGATGACTGTTATTCATCCACATTTTTGTAAGATCTATTACATCAGCATTTCATTTCTAGGTTTACAGAAGTTTAAAAAAAAAAAAAACAAAAAAACAAAAAAGAGAAATAGCAAGTAAGTTTTTTCTTTTTTTGTGTTGTGAATTCAGTTGTCCTCAAAATAGTGTCATATTTATAATAAGGTTGTTTTATGCTGCAGTATTCCTGAAATAAATAAAATCAGTCTTCATTTATAGAAATTAATGTATATGATTTAAACTTATATGCAGAATGCAGCCCACTTTGTTCCAAAGAGATCCCAAACAAATGATTTTCATTGCTGTGACTGTGAAGATGTCATGCTTAGTCCTACCTTGCAATATTAATTCAATCATCTCTCTTGGATTTTTCCTGATGTGAGAGTCTAATAATTTTTAGTCTAACCTGTCACTACCAATATTTATTCTGACATAATGTTAAATACTTTGGCACCCAAAACATTTTTGACTGGCCATTTTCCAGTGGGAAAAAAAGTATAGATCCCAACCAGAAGAATGCAGAGAAAAGAATGATATCCCAGAAGAGCAAACTAAAAAAAATGCAATAAGTTGTTGCCCAACTAGATAAATGCTTTTCCTAAATTTAAGTTTTTTGAATGTCCCTTGCTACATTCATCACTCTGCTGTATATAGAGCTGCCTTGCAATGAGATTTTCTTAGCTGGATGACCAGAAGGGTACAGCCATCCCAGTAAAGCTTCATATATCAAAAATTCTGGTGATGACTGCAATAAAACTCGGAAATCCAGTTGAATATATTTTACGCATATATCATATGGTGACAACCAAAGTTCTTATGAGGTGTTGACATGAAAGCAGAGAACAAAAAAAATTGTTAATCTTCAAACCAAGAAGTCAGTGCCTGGCATCAGAGTAAATCCATTGTTTTCCAGAAATGCTCATTTGTAGCAATGTATCTGAACAACTTAGAATACAGGGTGCATCAGCCATTTTGCTTGTAACTGTTCTTATCAGGATTTTCTCAGGGCCCTCTGGAATTCATCAAGGTTACTAAGACATAAACTGTGCTAAAATAAGAAAGATGAAGCTGAGAAACCAAATTCCAAGACCAAAAGAACTTGATAAAAGGGGGCAGAAAAGCAACTGGAGTGTAACCAATCACATATTCTGAGAAGTGCATGCAAAACACCTGGGCAAGCAAAGGAACCAATAAGAAATGCATGATCAGGCATGCAGTAGAGTTAGAATGCACAAATAAGTGCATAATGTAAAAAATAAATGGCTCCTGCTTAATCATTCTGGTTAGTTGTCCAGGATTCCTAAATTTCCCACATTTATTAGTGTTTCTACATGCACATTTGTCCCGTGGTTTGTGCATAGAATTAAACCTCAGCCATTTCTAATGATCACATAGAAAACAAATGTAAAGTACAAACATATCCCCACCAGAAACAGAGGAGACCTAGTCAAATCAGCCTCTTGTCAAACCAGTTATCCTCATTATCGGTTTACTTTTGTGTACAACCCTCTACATATTATATCCTGCTAGTCTTCCTGGTTATGTAAATTTTAAGTCAGATCCATGAAGTTGATGTAATTGATGAAAACTGTTAGAAATGTCTAGAAGGTAAATAAGATAGCAGAGGTACTGATTTTTCTTTCTCATTCTTTTTTAGATTACTACGCAGTGTCTAATCACAAAGAAGGCATAGACTAATTATGAAGTTCTATGCAAGGTTTAACATACACAATGTGTAACAGTGTTTCTTTCATTCTTTTTTTTTCTCTGACAGTGAAGTACAGAGAAATGACACATTTCTGACCCTGCAAGAATCCAGGAGATCAGGGAGGCAACTGAAGGCAACCTATGACATTGGCAAGATGAACTCTTTAGAAAGGAGCTCTCTTAAATTGGAAGACAGTACTGTTTCTTATAAGCATATTCTTAATTTAAACAGATGTCCTTTAAATAATTGACAAACAATCTTTGAATTTGTATAATAAGGGAATACCTACAAGCAGGAGGTATTGTGCTGGAAATTAATAGAAAATGTCATGCAGTTCAGCATCTTACAGAGTACAAGTTATGACAAACTGAAAATTCTTGCAGCCTGCCACAAAAACCAGGCAATAGGAAGAGATTCAAAATAATTACTCTTATTTGATATTAAATATGACATCACATTGTATCTCTTGTCTGACAGCTAAGGTTCTGAGCATCTGATTAAGGCCTTTGAAACAAGTCCATAGAATGTAGATCCCTGGAAAAGAGAATTCCAAATGTACATTATTGTGTTAGCCAGGGGCATCTGCTGTTCAGTCAGTATTATCACCCTGGACCAGCAAGAGTTGTAAGCACCTTGGCTACTTTTATCTTTACATGGGGCTTTTTATTTCATTAATAGAGTCACTAAACATTTATGTGTTTCAGTTCTGCTGTTATCTTCTGACAGAGTCTACAGAGATTTTCAAATTCCCAAGAGGTTTTTGATATTGCCTGGACCTACTTAGAATATATTGAATTCAACACAAAAAAGCACATTAGATATTTCTTCTTTCATTAATATTACATTCTAGTGAAGTTCTACTGCCTATATACAACCATTAAAACACTGCATAAATTTTGGAGACTGGACTTCAAATGTCATTCATTTGTTAAAGTGTCTCCCTTCCTTAATATTTAGCAAGTGCATAGTTTTCACTTCTTATATGGATCTTCTAAATATATAAGCCTTTTAAACATATAAGCAAGCCTGTCTTCCTTCCATCCTTCCTTCTAGGCAAGGACTATTAAAGAAATAAGAAAACTAGCTCCTTAGCTTAATGACTACTCCTCAGTTCCTTTTAGAGTGGTTTAGTATATAATTGGTTTAGTTTCCAACACTTCACTGACTAAAATGGATGCTTAGTTCTGGATTCAGGACCAGGATGTAAATAAACATTTATAGAAAAGTGTCATAAATATTACTATATATCCCTTCTTCACAATTCTATTACACTTATTTCCTCTGACTATTGCATCTTTAGGTATTAACTCTCCCAAGCAAAATCCAACTGAGGTTTTTTTGTCTTTCTTATCTTTTTCTTTTTTTGTCTTTCTTATTATTCTCTTGGGAAAATCATTTTTTGGAGGGGCAAGAATTTCAGGTGAATAGGAAATGATAGAATTTCTGATGAGTAACTGGTGCAGTGTTACTAATCAGATTGCTGGAACACTGAATCACCTTTTCCTGCACCTCTCTCCATCCTTCAGCTCCTTTAATTATCTAAACAGCAAGCACTGTGAATCACTGTCATAGGCAAATAGGCATTTTAGGAATGCCCATATTAGTATTCCTTATGCTGTGATTGTATTGACAGTAACAGATTTATTTCAGGCACAATCAAATATGTAAAAAAGACTGTATGGATATAGCTGAGCATAACATTTCAAGAAAATGCAGACAGTACCAAAGATCAAGACAGTATCAAAATCAGAACTGATATTTGAAGCCTAAACTGAACTTGTCAGATAAAGCAGTGACAGGCATCTTTAAAAGACATGTGTTTAGATGCTAAGAATTCTGATCAGTTATCATTTGGAAGAAGTTCCTGAATTGCTCCTGATACAGCAACTCCAACAAGAAAAAAAACATGAGTTGGAAGAGGTTACAAAGAAATAATTAATTGACATAATGTGAAGGAAATACAGTAAAAACTAGGTGGAGAAATGGAAACCTACACACACACTAATGTGCTCATTAATCCTTGTGAAGTCTTAGTGTAACATCAAATAGAATGAATGTTGCATATGAAGTGTGAAGGAATTTCCAGGTCCAGTTTTCAAATACAGATTTCTAAATATAACTTCTTAACTGTATATTTAGGCATCAACCACATATGTTGGTCATAAATTAGTACTGACTAGCTAAAACATATATTTGGATACCTAAAAAAAACCCCAACACTTCCTCCCCCCTTCTCAAGGAATATTTGAAAATCAACAATAGAGAATTATAGGAATACAATTTCAAATAAAATGTAAACAAAATATTACCTGAATTATATTAAATTATGCTTTAAAAAATACAGCTATTAGGAGCTTACATTAAAAAGTGTCAGTAAAAGCATTGACTAAGAATATCTCACCCATCCTCATTCCTTCTAATTATCTTAAGATCACTTAAAGAAAATAAAGAAAAAAGATTAACATGAAGGAATACTATGAATTTTAGACATTAATAGAGTGTCTTATGCAATAAGTATTTGTAAAAATGTATTAAAAGGTTAATATATCATAATAGGGTTTTACAAAAAAGAAACTCTAAGGCAAAACTAAATATGATTGCTGATCTGGCTTAAAACCCAGCAGAAACACTGACATCGCTCAAGCTACACCTCTTCCCCTGCCCATTTCCAATAACAGAGGAAATACTAGGACAGATCTCAAGTAGAATCATAATTTTACTAAATAACTGACAGTAAACACAAAAATTATAATAAAAAAGGGTACAAAAGAGACAGTGCTCTACCCACAAGACGTAATTCACCAGCTAACAAATAAAACCACTTCAAAGAGAAAGGAGGATGAGAGAGGAAGAGCCTGGCATTGTTTTCTAGACAAAGGCAAAATGCCTGTCCCCACTCTGCCCATCACATGGCACCCAGGAGAACAAGGGCGGCACTCCGGACAGGCTCCTCCCGCTCACCTTCCTCTCCCAGTCCGCAAACGCTGGAAGCCAGGGGTGGAACAGGAGCTGACAGCTGGCTCCAATAAGGAGCACTGCTGCCCAGCTGCTCGCTCTGCGCTGCCGGGCAGGGCTGGGTCCCAGGCTGGGGCAGGGCTGCCCCAGCTGTGGTGGGCGGCTTTGTCCCGACCCTGGCCTGCCTTCGCTTTCTCCCTGGGTTTTGAAGGTCAGGGTGACCCCGAGAGATACTGAAGAGTCTTTGCTTCCCTAGTCCGACGCAGCCAAAGAAGGAGCCTGGAATGCTTCCCATAGCATTGTCTCTTTGACCTGCCAAGCACCAGCTAGCAAGGAGGCCATGGCCATCTGTCGTGCCCTCTCGGACAGTGTTTACCTTTTATATCAAAAGTTACATATAGTCTGCTTACAACAATGCACCAATATCTAACATCTATGTTGGACAGTGTGTCCCCATCCCAAACCAATAGAAAAGTGTCATCACCACACCAAGACATGGAGGACAAGAAGAAAGGAAGGAAAGCTAGGACATGCCCAAATTCCTCTGTCTTGAATCCTATTCTAAAAAAAAACCAAAATTCTACTTTTCCACCCTGTGTTATTTCAAATATTACACTACTAAAGCCCTTGTGACTTGTAATTCCTCGTACAAAATTGACAGCTTTTTCCACAGGCTAAAACTGAAGCCACAGATGTTTTTGACCTCATGCCAGGGTCTCCGAGACCCCTGCCAGGGTCTCGAGACAGCCAGGGCAGCTAGAGGGATGTCCTGGATTCCGACATCCTGCCACAGACCTCCCACAAAAAATGACTGACAAATAGATGAAGTCTCTTCCAGCGGCCCCACTGCGACATGTGTGGTATGGAATTAGACAGGACTAGAAATGCCACCCCTCTTTCCCTCTGTAACCAGGACAACTGCAATAGCCCTTCACCTTTTGATATTATCAGATGGTTTTCTGTATTGGTTTTATTATTATTTTTCTCAAAGTCATAGATATTGTGAAAAGCTTCTATTTTGTCATCTTTGAGGAACTTCACTTGGCTGAGAAAATTGGTTTTCCAGTGCAAAGGTTTCATCTCCGCATCTCTGCAAAAGGTTTTGAATTTATCTAATGCATGATCAACATGACAAGATTTAAAACACACCACCAGTTCTAAACGCAATCAATTGTGTACTATGCCATTAAAGATTAGTCTCATTCTCATCTTAAAGTGTTCCAGATATATCAATTTAGAGTATATGAAATTTTATAAATGATGCTCTAATTATGTATATTAATTCCAATGAAACCGAATTGTAAGCACCTAGAAAGCTCTGTCAGCAAGGGCATCATGTATATGAAAAAACAATACGTGACACATCTGGCTGAGTTACAATACCAATATCTCTTAAAAGATCTTGAAACAGTGGAGAATTCATAGCATCTCATCACAGCCCCAAAGGCACTAAGAGCTTCACCTGGGCCCTCAGCCACCTTTGCACAAAAACTTAGGACATATTACATCTCAGCTTTGGGGCTATCACAACTCCCCAAACAATACTGCAGCCCAGTTCTGGTCCCCTGGATATAACCCCCAGTACTATGATTTGGCTTGCCTTGATTTCTTCTCCTTCTGCTCCCAGGTGAGATCTTGGAAGGACTCTGAGCCTGGTTCATCACCTGTCCTACTGATGGACCCTATCCCCTGTACTCAGCTCTCCCCCTGTGTTCAGGCCTTGCTGCATTTTCCCCCACCATCAGCAGGGAAATGTCCTGCCAGACCCAGCCTTGGCTCACAGATTCCTGTCCTTTCAAGTGTAGCTGTCCCTCACTGCTCTGTGGCATTCCACTATTAAAAAATCTTTACCTTCATGTAGTCTGAATTCCTCTAGTTTTACATTTTTGATAACAGTTTTCGTTGTGCTGTAGCCATATAAGCTATCTTCTTTTCTGTTACAAGCAACTACAGAACCAGTGTTTGTTTTTACTACTTCCCTTAAGTAATCGCGCAGAGGTAGACAAATAAAAATTGGTCAGTTTTGTTTCCCTTATGTGTCTATTTTTATTGAAAAGCATGTCATGCTACAGATTTTGTGGTACAATCTGAAACAAAATGTTAGGAATGTTACAAAGAATTGAATTTTGCTCATGGCTATAGATGAGTGAGCAGGATTGTTTGAGGACTTTCCTACAAAAACTTCTGAAAACTATTATTTTCCAATGACACTGTAAGGATGAAAAACACAGTTGGTTCTGCAACTGCTGTAGACAAAAGGAGCTGGTGACACACAAGTGCTACACTTTGGAGTCTGTACTAAGCTAGAAACTAAAATATGGTGCTAGAGGGCACAGACTTTCTAGAAACATCACATTTTTGCATGAGACATAGAAACATTAAATCAATGATTATGAAAGTCTCAGCTTTGTTCAGACATGAACAGCATCTTAAAAACCCTCTGGAAGCCATTTACCTTGTTATATTGGAAATATCCATTTCCATCTTTTTGCTAGAGTTCTGAAATCCTGGAATATTTAGATGACATCTTTCTTAACAGAATTTCTAACCTTGCTTAAGACCATTACTTAAGATTGCCTTACAACTCTCTCTCTCATATGGAGCCCTTTGTTACAACCCAAAATAAGTCATATATGTTCAGTACAGAGATAAGGAACCTCTCATAATTGAGCCATGCAGGTGTAAAAGTTGTGCTGTGCATTCATGAGTATTTTCTCTGCAGTGCAACAATACAAAAATGTTCCTCATGCAAGTGAGGCCCCAAGTCCATATGTGGGTCCTTTATTTAATCAAATTATGGTTTTTTTTCTGTAGAAAAGGTTCTATTCTCCTGAAGGGACTGTGGACTCCCAAATGTGGGATTGTGGGGAGACAGTGCAAACCAAAGCATGGAGAGCCTTGGCAGTGCCTAGCAGGCATGGTACTACACTTGGCAAAAACAGCACTGAAGTTTTTACAGTAAGAGTGAACACTGAGATGGAGCAATGTGTCATAATTCAAATCATCTTAGGTGACAAATTGAAGAGGGAAGGAAGAGCACGTTAGGAAAAGCTATGCTGGAGACCTGTCAGCAGATCAGACAGCACAGAAATGATGACAGAATTAAAAAAGAAAAAAAAATGTTGAGAAATAGTAGTTTCACATTACATTAAATAAATTGACAGGAGAAAAAAATCAGCAAGCTTCACTGGCATTATCTGTAACTAAGGTCATAATGGAAAAAGGCAGGAGAAAGGGATCAGTGAACTGATAGAAAAAATTTATTCTAATAGCATGCTAACAAATGGTCATCAGCCTTCCTGCTGCTTTATATCGCATTATTAACATAATTTAAAATAATTTGGGGAAATTATTTTACAAAATATTTGCTAAAAATTTGCTTAAATATGTCCAGAGAGGAGAGAACTCTTCTCTATTTGAAAACACTCATAGTAGGAAGAGGAAATGCTCTGTTTATTTTAACCAGAGACACTGGTCAGATTCATATCTCTGTAAAGTCAACAGAAACACTTGTCATTTGACATTATTTCTGCTAAATCATCTGGTTAACATTATTTCTGCTAAATCATCTGGCTTCATTGCTTAGAAGTTGTCAGGAGAGCCCTCCTTGGGATATTTTCAAAACATAAGTTGCATTTCAACTGACAGTTGATGTTAGTTTACGTATAGTTACTATTTTTTGCACTGAAAAATTGTCTATAGCCTGGTAAAAATAGAGAAAATTTATCCTTTTCTTCCATTCCTAACACTCCCCTTTATGTTGCAATTGCCAGTCATTTTTATCTTCATGTTTTCTAATCCATTAATGTTATTAAGCTAAATTTACCATATATTTGGCTTGAAATTTTCTCTTCTTGACTTTAGAGAAGTGGAAAGATTTTCTTGTTCAACCCTTATATTCCTTCTCTCTTCCCCCTTGCAACATTTTATTTATATAGAAGTTATTACCTTCTACAAGCTCTCACTTTTATCCATAGAAATGAATGTTTTTTACAAAATCAGCATCTAAACTTATAACACTTGGTTATAAAGTTTATAACACTTGGTTGCAACTACCTTCTGCAGATCAGATGAAAAAACACCAAATATATTTGTTGATGACCATTAGTACTATCCTGCTGATCAAATCATTGTGTATTTTTGCCTGCATTCACAGGGTGTCCTTTTAAAATAAGAAAATTTAAAGAAATAAAGTTTTAAAATTTTTGGATTTCCTATATGATTTCACTTTGTCAATTATTTCCATGGAGAAAGAAAATATTTTAAGTAATGGAAAGATAGCGATGAGTGTGTATTAAAAATGCATGTCAGAGATCCATTCTCCCATAAGTTATTGTATTTCTTAAGAAATAATATAGGAATTCTTAATATACTGTAGATATTGTGAATGCTATACATGTCTTGTAAATAATGTAATGATAAGCAAGAACTAATCAGTTGTACTAAAATGGCTTTACTTCTTTTTCTTTTACTATTGATATAGTTTGCCTGTAATATAGAAAACAACCAAAATTATCATTGTAAATAAATAGGGAAATTTATATAAATATTTAGAATTATTAAACTAATGCAATTTTTTAAATGATGCAAATTTCAGGCATTTCAAAGGAGAAAATAAATAAGTTCAAAATTTTATTTAGCCAAAAATTTTCAAAGGATTGTCACACTAACAGTGTGGAATTTTTCGTTAAACACATACAAACAATTTGGTTTCAAATACAAAATGTAGTTATTTAATAGGAGGACTGTCTGCTTCTAGTGCCTTCAGTAATGAAGAAATTAAAGAAATTGATTGCTTTATTTAAGAGAAACAATATGTTATCAGTTAATACTATTTTGTGAAGTTGCATCATAACATATAGTTTTTTTTTGAGGATGGGACTTCATATATAGAAATGTTTAACCATGTAGAACATTTATGTTAAGTAAGATTGTGGTACAGGTACACAGTATGGGTATAAAAGGAGAAATAAATCCTTTATCTGGGTGCTTATAGTGCTGTTCTACTTTCATTTACAGGTTTTACAGAAAAATTTCTTTTCTCTCCTTTTTTTTTTATAGTTTAAAAATGATACAAACAACACCTACTTCAATGAAAACTGAAGCCAAGGTTTATGTTCCAGAAGATCAAACCGACCCCTTGGCAGCCAGTGTTATGAACCTTGATGTCACAGTTTGCATCTTGGGATTTGGCTTTGTTTTAATATTCTTGACATTTCTGACATCCAGTGACATTCAATAGAACTTCACTGAATTATTACAGAAATTAAACTATAACTAAAAGTTTAGTTTGCACATGCCAATCCATTACTGCCTGTTTTATCAGTTCACCTTTACATGGATTTTGACAGTAAAACAGCAGTAGTTGAATATGGCCACAGATGCAAACACCATTGCATTGGGTTTGCATGGCGAAGTTTTGTCAGTGGGGCTACAGGGGTGGCTTCTGTGAAGGCCGCTGAAGCTTCCCATAGGTCTGACAGGGATGATGCCAGTTCTGCTGGCCAAGGCTGAGCCTATCAATGACAGTGTTAGACCTCAGGAATACTGTATTTAAGAAGGAAAGGAAAAGCTGTGGAAAACAGCAATGAGAATATGCAAGAGAAACAGCTCTACACACACTGAGGTCAGTGACGAAGGAGGAGAAGGAGGTGCTCCAGGTGCCAAGCAGAGATTCATTCCCCTGCAGCCCCTGAAGGATCCCACATTGGAACAGGTAGATGTGTCCATCCCACAGATGGGCTGTGACCCTGTGGGAAGCCCATTGGGGCAGGCTCCTGGCAGGGGTCTGCAGAATTGTGGACAAAGCAGCCCATGCTGGAGCAGCTTTGCTGGCAGGAATTGTGACCCCACGAGGGCTGCTGGAGCAGCCTGTTCCTGAAGGACTGCACCCTGTGGAAGGGGATCATGCTGGACCATTTTGTGAAGAACTGTATCCTGTGAGAGTGACACTGCACTGGAGCAGGGGAAGAGCATGAGGAGTCCTCCCCTTGAGGAGGAAGGAGCATCAGAGATGACTGATGACTTGAGACCCCTGTTAGAGTCCCATCCAGCCTGACCACAGATATTTCCAAGAATGGAGAATCCACAATTTCCCTGAGCAACTTAGTCCAGTGCCTCACCAGCCTCACCATAAACAATGCCTCCTTTTATCCAGTTTAAATCTACCCTTTCTGTTTAAATAGAAAATTGTCCTTTATCCTGTCATAGAGGTCTTGGTATGAAGTCTCTCTCTGTCTTGCTTGTACTCTTCCTTTATATATTAAAGTCCTCTTTATTCAGACAACAGCAACATGAACATAAATACAAATAATATTTTGCTGTGTAGTCTAATGTTCAGTCCAGTAAATAATGATTCCACATCACAGTTTTACAGAGATCTGGTTCCAGGCTTATGGTTTTGATTCTTACTGTCTTCCATTATCCTCAACTTCCACTTATAGTACAGAAGATTTATGTATCAGAAATTAGTAGATAAATAATTGCCATGAGAAAAAAAAAAAGTCAGATTAGGACAGGAAAGTTGGTCTTTAATCTTCAAATTAAGAATGATAGGTTTAGAGTTCTCCACAATGAACAGAAACTGGGTAGCTGAAAAACTCAATTAAACAAAAGACAAAAGACAGATTTTTGATTTTTTTTCCAGGAGAAAAGATGAGTGAGAAAGGACAAAAATAACCTAAACACAACAGAAAAATATCCTTAAGCTTAGCACAGAATGTTTTCATGCTCACACTTTGTTTTAAGCTGATAGAATTTATGGATGATAAGCTTGATTCCTGAAGACAGTGTTTATAGAAGTAGCCTACAAGCTGAGTTTCAAGACCATTGGCCTTATTTATTCTGAACATAGTTTTTTTCTGAAAACCATAGAATTACTCAAATATAACTGTTTAGACCTTATACACAGCACTTATAAATAAATAAGAAGGTTAGAAAAGGTATATCTTACCCCTAAAATTACTTGCATTTTAATTTATCTGGAAGAAAAATGAACAGCCAAAATAGCAAAACCAAAAGAAATAGTCTACAGTGAAAATTCGGGAAGAATTGCACCTGTAAAAGAGCAAATATATTAATTAGAAATAGCATCTCTGTTATTTCTCATAATATAGCATTATTAATACCTGCATCATCCATGTCCCTCCATTGTCATTACAACATTAAATTTCCTAGCCAAAGATTTTGTACATAAACGTTTTGCAGAGATGGAGTAGGCTGACAAGTATTACATAGTAGTGATAAACATTTTAGAGATGCAGGGTAAGCATTTTGTTCAGCAGTCAGATATCAAAACCAGAGTCTACAGAAGAGAGCTAATCCATCTTGCACTACCTAAGTCCCACTGTTACTTCATTCCTTTCAGTGCAATGATTAATGCCTCTCCTGTTTATCATATGCATCCAAATAATGATACAGACCTATAAACAAGTTATATGAGGGAACCTAGAGATGTCCTCTGCTCCATATAAATGTCTGTCTGTTTAGCTAATACATAATGGAGGGCATTTTGCTCCTGAATTGGAGCTGCTACGGAGAGCTTACAAATAATAATGCAGAACTCTGATGTATATTTATTATATATGCAAGATTAAGTATGTTGTATATTGTATATATATAATATATATAAGTATTGTATATTTACTGACTCAGCTCATGTCCATAGCACCACATTCTTCTAATTTAACATGGATTTTTTTAAGGGTTCTGTGCTACTATGTAATATAAGTATGACTGTGCAGAAATTAAGAACAAAGTAATTTGGATCCAGAGCATGAATTGATTTTTGGTAAAAAATGCAATCTAATCTGAGTTGCACAAATCCCACAAAAAGGCAGGTGGTATTTTTATTTCTTTTATTCACCCATAACATGCTCTTTATGGTTCATTACCTTTATACTTACCACATAGGTTAAATTAATAGATTTAAATTCCCTTTTTACAGACTTTGTTTTCATTGTTCTCTATGTTTGTTTAGGTTTTTTGATCTGTAGTGATTCTCTTTTTGGTATTAGACAAGACATTGTGCTATCTCCATCCCTCAGAAATGTTTGATTAATATCTAATTCAGCATCCAGGGAGATAGATTTATATACAATAGATATATTTAAATGATAACAAATAGTTTACATGATAGAAATTATCTCCATGACCATGGAAAAAAAGGCTTCACTAAAAGTATTTTATAAAATACATGTCCATAGCCTCACACAGCCTGTAAATGCTGCCAAATGTTTGTCTGTAATCTGAAGAGTAAGTGGAGTACTACATCATATATGTATATAGATATATACATATATAGCCATAGATAATAGATATAAATATTGATATAGATATATTGCAGTTGTTAACTTTGGAGCAAAGGAATAATATGGTGGTGTGAGGGAAGGGAAAAAGATCATTTAGATAATAATTAAGAGAACAGATAAAGAACAGAGAAGAAAAAGTATTGACACGCATGCAGAAAATCAAAAATTTTGGTGGTGCTTCTGCCCTTTGCAATCTAACCAGCACTTGTGGTTCCAACACCTTCTATTACTATTTTTTTTTAAATGCATGAATCAACATGCATATGCTTCTTTGTAAGCACCCTGTCACAAATTAATAAGGTTTCCATGACAAAATCTCTCTATGACCAAATTGACACTATTGTAGTAAAAAAAGGTTGAGTCTGGTCTTTCCTGGACAAAACTGTAAAACGTCATTTATTCTCAAAAGTATATTTACCATTTTACATAAGATATTAAACTTTCATAGCATCTGGTGATAACACTTTAACAGAACCAGACTGCATAATTTACATCAGTTAACTACTGAATTTCATAAATTTTTTTCACCTTTATTCTCATTATGCTTCCTTCTCTCATATTTCATCCTGAAATTGTTGACTTGGATTTTATGCTACTGGGGAGCGACATTCATCTTTATTTTCTTTCCTCCCATCCTTTTCTGTCTTACATTTATTTCTTTACCTTCTAAATTTACCTCCCATTTTCTATTCATGTTGTGTGTGCATTTATCAATTACCAAATAATAACAAATGAATTACTGTGTAAGTATAAAGATTTGTGTCCCAGACTTGTTGTATGAGTTATGTTTGCAGTTCCATCACAAAATAATATTTCTGAAGATTTATATTTCTTACATATTACAAAAGAAGTCTGAATTGGCTTACTGGTGATGTCAAGCTTAGTTACTGATGTCCTCTCACATAGCTTCCTCTTCATAGACATTATACATGTCAAATGATGCCTGCACTGTCATGAATAACATGCTTAATCTCAGTTTAAAGGATATTTGACTTCAACTTTGCCTTAATTATAATTACATTACATTACATTACATTCATTTAAACAGTGCTTTTAGTATCAAACACTGAGAATGTGTTTAATTTTCAAAGGCTGTCCTTCTAGCATCAAGCTTCATTACTTTTTGCCTTGCCAATGGCTAGTAATTGCTTGATTAGTGATACTTTCTGAGCTGTGAACTTTTGTCTTACATTATTAATTATGCTATCACAAACCCTCTTCTAGGACTACCAGTATAAATTACTCCAATAAATAAATGGAAATGGATGAATACTCATGTATGAATATAAATATTTAAAGTTATATGGTGAAATTCTTTTAACAAGTGGTTGCATATATTAATAGATTTGTGTCTTGGTTTTGTCTGAGATAGAGTTAGTTTCTTCTCAGAAGCTAGTAATGTGCTGTGCTTTGGACTCAGTATGAGAATAATTTTGGCAACACATTAATCTTTTGGTTACTGCTAGGTTGTGTTAATCCTAAATCAAGGACTTTTTAATGACTCATACTCTGCCAGTGAGGAGGTATACAAAAAAATCTGTGAGAGATCATGGCTAGGGTAGGTGCCTGAAACCAGCCCAAAGGATATTCTGTACTGTAGAACATCATGTCCAGTATATGAACTGGGCAAGTTATCTGGAAGGGGGACTGATCAGGGTTTAGGACAGGGTTTTGGCATTTGTCAGCGGGAGATGAGCAATTTTATTGTGCATCACTTGTTTTTCCTTTGTTTGTTTTTTCATTATTATTATTTAACATTATTATTAATATATTTTACTTAGTTTCAATCATTAAAATGTTCTTATCGCAACATACAAGTTTTACTTTTAATTTCCCTTCCCATTCCACGGGGAACGGGGGAGGGTGTGAGCAAGCAGCTGCATGGTGCTTAGTTGCCAGCTGGCTTTCAACTACAACAATCCTTTCTGGTGTCCAATGTGAGGCACAATGGGTTGAGACAACAGATATGACCACACTGTGTTAAATGAAAGTTGTTATAAACATTCATTGTATTGGTTCAATAGTTACTGGCTATAATGGTGATTCATTTGCTTTCACAGCTGTGTTTTAGGCCAGAGTTTTGTACTGTAATAGCAGTAGTATCTTGAGGTGTGTGTTCCCTGTGTTAATGTTTATTGTCCTTGAGGCCTGGGCTAAGATTATCATTGAGGGGTATTTTGTAGTATTGGTTTATGATATGCTAGTGTTGCTGGTTGGTAAACCAGGCTGCTGAATGTATTTAGTACTGCATACACATCAATACTTCAGGATTCATCTACTAAATGATCTTCTGGGAATGATTAATAATCATACTTGTGGCCTTTTCTCCTCAGAAAGAGAGGTGGATATCCTTTAACACATAGCTTTATATATTTTGTAATACAGTAAGAGAAATAAACACCATACATTTGTTTACTCCACAACAATTAAAATTTATTATTGTCCTGGGTAACCCAAAAGGTTTTTGCATTCCATAACTATTTGTGCCCAAAAATTGTTAATGTCTCTTAAAAGCCCAGAGGTGTGACCAGAACCAGAACTGTGTGCCATCAGGAGGTGCCAGTGCCTTCAAAAGGCTGGAGCACCTGAGCTGACTCCCTCTGGCAGACTTTGCTGAGGACAGAGGCACTGCTTTGGAGGGGGTTGCTTCCCATGGGTTTCTGGGCTTGCAATTGGAGCAGCTTGGAAAAACTGCATTTTGCAATTTGAAACTGTTCTCAAAGTGAACTTTGCAAACTCTGTCAGCAGTGGAGCATGAGCCAGACCCAGGCACCCATTTCAACCCTGTGTGAGCACCAACAGAGTGGTTCTTTCCCCCCAACACACACGGATCAGGGGACATGAGCACCAACACCACAGAGTCTGAGAGACAGCAGGAGAAAGCAGTGGGCAGCGATACTGACCCCATGCATGCTGGCAAGCCTTCATCTGCTACTAGAACTCCATAAAATCCTTCAATCGAGGAAAGGTCTGCCGCCCACTTATTCCTTTGTTTCCCAGAGCATGCAGTTGCCCACGTGGCTCAGGGACTGCCAACAGGTCTAAGACCTGACATGGTTGGTCCACAGCTGTGCATGTTGACAAGATAATGTAGAAGAAGAACTTATTGTTAGCTGGTAGGATTAACCTTTAGAAATGAAATATGTATTGGTCACCTGGTGGGATTTATCCGGTGAAAGGGAAACAATACACAATAAAGCAATTGTGATCATGGGCCATTGCGACCTCATCTCATGTGTTGGCCCATATGATTTGATGTTGAAACTGGACACCCCTGAGGTGGAGATGCAAGGTGTGGTCTCGGGTGGAGGAGTGAGGACGACATGAAGCAAATAGTTTTCATCCAGGGGATGCTCTGAAGGTGCGCTGCCCTCCTGCTCCTCCCAGCTCAGGAGCCATTCTCTATCTCCTCCTCCTGCTTGGTGGCTTCTCCAACATCTAGAGGTCAGTATATATTTATTGTCTTGCTATGCTGACTGCATCTTGAATTTTTTGTGCACAGGAAATCTTCCGTAACCTGTAACACCATGGCAGGCTCCATCTTGGGAATGGTCTGATGTCATTTTCCCTTTAATAATCTCTTTTCCTGATGTCTCTGTACACACAGCCAGCAGTGGGGCCATCTTGGAAGGGAGTGGTGCCCTGCCATTTTAGGTACCCTTCCCAAGGAGTTAATAAGATTTAACAGCTTTTTATCTAGTGATTACTGACTGTTATTTTACATGTGCTGTTTTTTCACTTATTAACAAACTGTTCTTTTTTCACTTGCATTTTCTCGTAGTAGTTGCTTATTGGTGGAAAGGGATTGGTTGAAACTAAAGGAAGGTAACTCATTTTTGAGTGTTGACCTCTTTAAATTGTTTTAAACCAAGGCAATGGTAAGAGAGATTCTTTCATACTTATATAATTATTGCTTTATTGAATCACACACACACAAAAAAATGGTATATGAAAACAGAAGAAAACTTACACAGAAATTTAACTTTGTGTAAGAGACTAGACAATAATGTAACACATAAAATGGATCTATCATAAATAGACTAATAAAGACTACCTAAATAAACTGATAAAAATGAGCTTCTCTTTTGGAATTGTGCAGCCCAATATTAATTATTTTTAAAATTAATTTATGTAATTTTTCTTTAGTTCTCTGTTGATAGCTCCAGAAAGGATCTTCTCAAATAATTACTTTGAACTCATTTTCCAGAGTTGTCAAACAAAAACTCTCTCAGCAACTCAATATCCTTCACAAAGCATTTCTATTTTCCTTTCCTGAAAGCTATTAAAAAAAAAAATAACAGAAGTTTCCCTCCTTGAGCTGTCAGGGAAATGTTCATGGTAACTGAAATCCTATTTTGAATGAAATAATAGCGCTTCTTATCATAATTCCTACATTAAGATTACAGTAGAAATTATATATACGTCAATGTTTTATCTTTACAAATTTAAAGACAGGAAACAGAGAAACTTAAATATTAGTCACAGCACAATGAAACCAGTCACTAGCCAAAAATATATAAAAGTCAAAATTTGAATGGGTATTAAAATGCAGTAAAACATTGCTTAAAAAAAAAATGTGCAGGTTCTTCTATGCAATTTTATCCAATCTGTTTATATGGACAGTACAAGGTGTATGTCATTATTTGTATAACTGGCAAATTTAGTGTTCTTTTAATAGTCTCAAATACATTGATATTTTACAAAATAGGTTGGTCCCAGTTCTGTATCAATAGATAAACACCTTTCTATGTTCAGATAGATCTTAAATTCTATTTTAGGATTCCCTATCAACTTTTTCATAAACACTGCTCATTCATTTCTGAATACAGTCTATTCTGTACAGTTAGCTGTCAGACTTTCTGATATATTTATTTGTACAACATAGTTCACTGATTGGCTAGTCTTATAGGAAACAAGTGAAATAATTCTGAAAGCAACTTAGATATCTTTGTGTTTGGACTAAGTAATATTGTGATCCTTTATTGGATCCAACTAAAATCTTTGAAGGGTTGAATTCACAGGGTATGATAATCACCATGATAGCTACTAATTTTCAGTCACCCTAAACCTTGTTTTAATTCCTACTGTTCTTGTTATTTTATGACTAAGACTATTAAAAAACTGCCAAGAATAAGATTAACAAAAACCAGAACACCAGCTAAGAACATCAGTACCTACAGCTTCAATATTTAGATATATAAGAATATAATTAAACACTTCACTCCTCAGAACTTCATAAACACACCCATTTCATCACCATTAGCCATTTCTTCATATTTCCTTCATGGTACCTTTGTGCTACACCCCCATGTGTGTGTGAATAAGTTTCACAAAATGACTGGAACAAGGAGTTGACTTGAAAAATAACAGACAAAATACAATTAGTCTCCACAGAATTTATCCAGCTTTTCAGTTTGTACAATTTATAGTTAGTTCCATGCTATAAAGCCTGAGAAATCCCAAAATACTATATAATAAAGGCATTAAAGAACTTTTATGTGCAACATGAGCCCATGTTTTCTCAGATGAATAAAGGATTTGAGTTTGTATCCTCCATGTTTCATCTAAATATTCTTTTCTTCCCTAGAGTAGGTGATTGGTACAAATTCTTCTCAGAAACATTTTACTAAATATTTTTTCTCTATCTGTTTGCTTTTGGTTTTTACTAAACCCCTGACTCTTTAAAGGAGTCTACCTCTGGAGAAAAGAGATTAGACCAATCCCAAAATAATCTCTTTTCCTAATAAAAACAATGAAGACAGAAGCATTTACAATGTGTTTAGTTCTCCTGAAAGCAATAAGTTTTCTTTTTTATTTTGTTTTGGTTATTGTTATATATGTATAATATGAAATCATGTCAGAGAAATTTTTTTGTCATAGTCTTGCCACCAAGAATTGCTCTCTGTGATAAATGTAAAGATGTGCTGTACTTTTCCCGTAGTTATCTTTACTGTTTAATTATTCTGAGTATTTTAGGGAAAATATTGATTGCCAAAAATCTATACTGCTATTAGGAGACTGCAATGAAAACTGAAACTTCTTAAGTTGAAATGTTTATTCTACTGAAGTGGTGTCTGCATAAAGTAAACAAGTTTTTATTCCCACATTATTTTTAATAGTTTTATTGCCATTATAAGATAAGCCAGTCAAATCAGATATAAATAAACTGTTTTACCTCTGAGTGAATTAAAATAACAATTATGCAAAAAAGCAAATGGGAAGAAAAATCAGAAAACTTAGCCAGACCACTATTTTGTTCCTCAAGGACACAAATGTGTCAAGGACACAATATGCCCCTGAGGGGTATACCAGGTTCACATGCAGTAGAAAAATACCCTTTTTTTTACTAGTATTACACATGAGATTGATTTAGGGATTCATATTCCCATGTTACAGGTTGCTGGATTGGGTAGCCTGATGGAGATGAGGCTGCTGTGCTCCCTGTTTCCAGAGTCCAGCAGGTAGAAAGGCTCATCACACAATCCCCAACAGGAACACACAATCAGACTGCACTCACAGCCTGCTACATGAGCAGCCTGTCACACATACACACATCCAGCATGCACACAGCTGGCTGCACAGACAACACACAGGGAAAACTGTGCCTTACCAGCACCTATGCAAATGTACAGCAGTCACACAAATATGAACAGCACAGATGGCTTGATCCTCCTCCTCCACAGGAGCAGGGTTAGGAAAGTCTGTTGGTAGGATGATGAAACCCAAAGAAGTCAGTGACTGGGAAAAGGCAATATGCCTTTACTAATGCCAGGCTCACTTGATCACCTTCTACAGCAAAATAGCATATTCTGTCAACATGACCAGAGCACTTGCTTACTTCAGCAAATCATTCCACACCATTTCCCACAGCCTCTTCCTGGACAAACAGCCATGGCACAGCTTGGATAGGTGGTCTTTTATTTGGATATGGAATTGCCTGACAGGCTGCACTCAATAGATGGTTGGTGATCAAATGTTTTCTCTCAGGCTGGCAGCCTGTCTCCAGTGAGGTCCCCCATGGATCAATAATGTTAATCAAAAATGGGCCCCATAATGTTAAGTATCTTCATCAATTATCTGGATGATGGGATTGAAAGCAGCCTCAGCAAGTTTGCTGATGACACCAGACTGGGGGTGAGAAGGAAGAGACATCTTACAGAGAGACCTGGGTAGGCTGGAGGAGCAAGCAAGAAAGAACTGTTTGAGATTAACTAAAACACCTGCAAGATGCTGCCCCTGGGAT
The DNA here is from genome assembly GCF_050655825.1 of Lonchura striata. Taxonomy (NCBI): domain Eukaryota; kingdom Metazoa; phylum Chordata; class Aves; order Passeriformes; family Estrildidae; genus Lonchura; species Lonchura striata. The sequence goes on along the minus strand of NC_140704.1, from coordinate 141,181,365 downwards.
GACAGAACCAAAGAGCCCAGAACAGGCCATGATCTGTGTGGCTGGGGAGCAGTGTCACTGAAAGGCTCCTGAGGGTCTTGGTGGACAAGAAGCTGACTGTGAGCCAGCAGTGTGGCTGCAACAGTGAAAGCAAAATGGATCCTGGGCTGCATCTGCAGAAACATTATTAGCAGTGGTAGAGACGTGATCATCCCACTTTACCCAGAATTTTTAAGACCACACTTGAAGTACTCTGCCCATTTTTGTACCTGAAATTTAAAAGAAGATACAGACCGACTGAGGAGAATTCAATGGAGTGTCACCATGAAGATCAAAGGTGCTGGAGAACCAGCCCTAAGAGGAACCAACTGAAAAAGAAGCTAGGACTGTTGTACCTGGAAAGAGAAGGCTTATGGGAACCTCATAACACTATCCCTGTACTTAAAGGACAGTTACATAGAGGGATGTCTCTCTTCATGACAGAAGCCACATGAAAAAATCCATGCCCAGTTGGTATAAGTTGAAGACCAGGACGAATTTAATGTTGATAGAAGAAAAATTTTTTTTCAGTGAGAACAGGCAGTGACTAGAACAACCTCCCCAGAGACATGGCAGAGTCCCCATCATTGGACTTTTACAAGACATGATTAACAGGATGCTAGATAATCTCATCTAGGCTTATTGGAAATGTCATACAATCATGTCAAAAATTTCTCTATGAATATCCTGAAAAGCAATACTTACAAGCATGAGAAAGAGAAAACAATTGCATTGTTAATATTTTTGGGTGAAAGATTCCTTGAAATAAAAGTTATTTGTATTATATATTTGTTTAAAGTTATTTTTCATAATATTTGAAATTTGATCATGTTTATTCATTTATATATATCACATCATGCTAGATGACATTTTAATATATTTATAAATTATTCTGATTTTAATTTATTTATAGCAGGAAAGTATGTTATGTATTAAAACTATTGTAGATTTCTGATAAAAAGTGTTGCTTATAAATTAGAATATTGATGTGACTTTTCTAAGCAGTTTGAATGGTACCATATATGTTGACATGTGAAGTAAATACTGTATCAAATTCTTGCTGAAAGTACTGACTGACCAGGATTAATGAGCCATTGTTTTATAAAACTACTTTCTGAGAAATAGCAAAAGCTAAATATTAAGCTACTGCAAAAACATGAGAATCTTCCAGATAATCTTTCCAAGCCATCAAAAGCTTCATTTGTTACTAATAAAACAAATGACAAATAAAAGGTTTCCCAGATCTATAAAGAACTTTTAGTGAAATTAAAACTGAAACAGAACTGACTGCTTGATATCTTGATAAACCTACTTTCCTCAATGCTTTAGCCCAGTGGATTGTTAGGATATTAAAAGATTGGGAAATATATTTAAAATATGTAAAAAAAAATAAGAAAGAATTCAATAACCAAAAGTATTTTTATATGATTAGCTGTCCAATTTAAGTCTAGGCACAAGTAAGAGATGGGAACATACAGAGACCAGCTTAGTATAGCTCCCCTAATATGACTCCATTTTTTGAATAGTGTTTCCTTAGAATGTCTCTGCTCCCTAGCTATGGCAGGGTCAGTCTAGGTTGTCCTCCCCCTGGAAATGTTAAAATATGTATCTGGGTATGTGGACAGCAAAGGAGCTGGTACATACCCTGAGGGGGGTGGTAGGGAACCAAGGCAGCCAGGCTCGCTGGGTCAGTATTGACTCAGCTTCCTACCCAGTGCAGGAAAAGGTTATGTCCCTGTGTTAGCTCTCCTTCAAATAGGCAAATAGGCAAAGCCCAATGGTTTCATTAAATAAAAAATTTTCAGAAAATCTAACTTTTAGGTGAGCTTAATACCATCTTTATGCTAAGCCACTCCAAAAAACTTGAGACAAGCTTTATTAAGAAACTGAGCTTTATGCAGATACATTCTTGAGATGTCAGCTGTCCTCTGCAATTGGCTGTCCTGAGTTTCTGGATCAATATGGTATTATACCAGTGATAGTCATCAAAAGATTAAGAGCCTCTGAGGAAAGAAATTATCACATTTTACATTGTTAACAGCTATTGCATATGTATAATGTAATATATGAGTATTCTGAATTAGTATACAGTATTGCAGAAAACTAGACTACCCAGCAAAATATAATAACAACAGATGCAGAGAATGAATTTAGTCATGAACTGCAGAACATGGGAATTTAAATCCAGCTTCAGTTGAAATATCTCAAAAAACCTTAAGGACCTATTAACCATGGATTTAATACTTATGCCTACATATTTTTCTTTCTAAGTAGGACATTTTTTTCTCTCTGTAAAGCATAACTTGATACTCATGGAATGCTGTGGCTTTACACATGTGAAATTTTAATGACAAAAACACAATTCACAAATTAGACATCTATGCAGATGTACATGATTTATGCATTGAATTATTCCTGTGTTACACAGAAAGGACAAACAGGTCCTTTTGACCCAAATTTGACTTTGATTTTGCTGTTTTAGCCATGACCTAATTTAGAGCTGTCTCAAGCATGTTTATTAAATACTCAGCATTTAGACCATATGGTGTAGTTAGAGGCATAGAGCATCATTTGAACCTTCCCTAGAATTAGACTTCAAACTCTTTGTAGTGTTAACATTAAAACCTAACTTTTTACTTTAGTAAATACTACGCAACATAGATGTAATCCTAAAAGCACAGAAATCCACCATTAAATCTTCAAATTCTCTGAAAAACAGTCCATCACTTTCTCATGTCTATAAATAGCATTGTTCATGAAAACACAAGACTGATGCTTCTTAATTTATGTCTGAGTAATTAACCATACATATAACTAAATATCTGATTCTGCCTTTAACTTAGGAATTACCTGCAAGTACTAAATCACATTCTCTTTAACCAACAATTAGATGCATTTACAAAAGCTCCAGAAATGAATGCATTTAACTGCAAAAAATACCATTGATGCTAAAACTGCAAATAGACAAAAGCAAATAGACAAATAAAACCTGTAGGCTAAAACATTGCCACCTATTCTTGCATCAATTTATATGTGCTAAGGAAAGAAGACACACAGGCAGTCATCTCAAGAGATTATCCAATTTTTCTAGCTGCCTCTGGCAGGACATTCTGTTCTATTATATATAGAGTCTATAGATTTAAATTTGTGAGTGCTTTTTACTCTACTGTTGAAGATCCAGTGAGAATAATACAACTCATTTCCAAGCAGGATTTTTACTGCTTTGTTTTATTTACAGATTCATGCAAACCCCCATTTTTTTGGCAGTGAACTCAGGACTACAACAGACACAATTTCCTTGCCAGACTTGCTGGAATTCCACCCTCAAGCTTTTTCATTCAAACATTTTCTTTTTTTCTCAGCTTTCTTAGTACTATCATGAAGCACAGTGTTACAAGACTTTAAAAGCTAAGTTATATGACTCTACTACTTCTGTTCTGTCTATGAGGGCTATTATCCTATTGCAGAAGTAAATCAGAGTGTTTTGAGGTGGTTTGTTACTGATAAACCTTTTTTTGGCTATGGCTCTGTTCTTTCTTATTTGCAGGTACTCCAGGTTTGTTAGATAATTTTTTCCAGTTACTATTTAGAAATTAATACTAAAAGATGCACAGTTCCACAGCAACTCCTTCTCTGTATTTTCTTTAAATGTGTCACAGCAATTACCTTTTTGATCTGTAAATTCTCAAAATAACCACTATTTGTGGTCTGATTTCACCAGTCAAACCTTTAACTACATAGACTAAAAACCATCACTCTTAAAATATGAAAACCTAACTTGTATAAGTAGTCTCTAACCTATTCTTGATTTATTTAAGGCTGAAATCTTTGCTTGTTTTAACTACATTTATTTCTAGGCTACAGCTGATATTTTAGTCAGGAATTCTAAAAAAAATAACAGCATGTTGACCTTCTTATCATCATCTGCCAACAGTTTCCTACTCTCTTAACAGTGGACCCAGTAACAGTAAACCAATTTTTTCATTCTCTTCATGCCTTCTTGTTATTGCAGTCAGTTAACAGTCAACCCAGTGATCTATTATTATATTTTTGGGAAGGATTAATTAATTTGAAGACATGTAAATGTCTATTACGACTTCACTTTGCTGTATAGGTAATATAATGAATCAGATACTCTTAGAATGCAATTCAGTACATATTAAACTGCAGCAGACAGTGAGTAACAGTTTTCTTCTACTGCCAGGAAGAGTGCTTAGAATTACCAGCTCCCATGCAAAAATCTTTACTGTGTATATCTGTAGTTATGTGAGATTGCTCACAACAAGCCTAATTCATGTGATCTCTCAGATTTACTGATCCGTGGGGACTCCTATAATGTTAATGTTCCTTTTGTGCTGAATCATTACCCAGAACATTTACAAGAGCATCATCTAAAGTTTCAGTGAAAGAATGTTTTCTCTATGTTAGAATGCTGAGTTAGTCCCTCTTCTGTTGCCTTTCTACTCTAGCAAACCATACCCCTCTCTTGGGCACAAGGGCACACTGCTGGCTCATGGACAGCCTGTTGTCCACCTTCACAAAACAGCTTTCTAGCAAGTCTTTCTTCCAGTCTCCTGATCACCACGACCCTTCCAAAATGATCATGTGTGGCATAGCTAGAGTGTCTGCCAGCTTTTACAACACTCATGGATGCAACCGGCCGAGGTCCATGAACCCAGGGCCCAACCAAAGGACAACAGTATAATATAAAATCATAAAAATAAACTAACTCAATTAGCTGTCCAATTTAAGTCTAGGCACAAGAAAGAGATGGGAACATACAGAGACCACCTTAGTATAGCCCCCCAAGTATGCTTCAGTTTTACTGAATGTTTTCTTAGAATATCTCTGCTCCCTAGACATGCCAAGGTCAGTCTAGGTTGTCTAACTTTAACTCAACTTTGTAGTGATAAGAATAGTTAGCAAATTCTCTACATCATCTTTTCAGGTTTTGTACTTTTAATTCTTCACTGATAAATATTTTCTAAACAAGTATCCCTTCCATATTTTATTTACCCTAGCATTTGCCCTCTGATATTTTCACTCATGATTAATGAATGGTTATTGAATGCTTAGTGTCGTAAATAATTTTTGATGGTTAGTGGTCACAGAAATGAGAAGTACATCTATGCAGGTTTATCCCCAGCCTCTGCGAAAAACTAAACATGGAAAAAAAAAAAACAACCAAGCTTTATTTGTTCCTTTTTAGAAAATCAATATTTTTAATGGTTTTTCAGTGTCTGCACAAAATCTTACTAGTTTTATTCCTCAAGCTGTTTAGAAAAACTGTTTTTTAAAAAATCTATTAGAACAAATTTCTGTTACTTATGACTTCAGTGAAAAAATTCTATGATACCTTATTTGGATAATGAATACAAAATATTAATTTCTTTTTTCCATTGGCAAAAACTTCACAAACAAATGGCAGTCCCAAAGAAGGATCTTGGTAGAAATTAGCCTGAGGTACTAAGAAAGTATGAGTTTTAAATTCTTCTCAGTGGCCCGTTAACTGCCTTCATATGCATTCAAGCAGCAAAGGATGCATGACTGAAATTTTGGTTATAATGAATTCATTATCTGTGGTACATTAAGTATCACAGTTCCCTTTATTCAAATTACACAGATAATTTTATATGTTCCATACCTAAACCCTATGAATTCTAACTAACATAGATTATGTTTGCACTGGCACAAATGAATACTAACTATAGATCTTGTCCTTTTCTAGTCAACCCAAATTGCTACAGATTTTCTTCCCTTCACTATTGTGTTAGAATTAAATATAGACTAAAATCACATGAAATATATGAGGTGACATATCTGAAAAGTAATTGAACATAGAGTTCAAAATTCTGCAAAACAATAGAAAACCTTTTTGTTTCTTTGTTTGTTTGATCCTGAACCTCTTTATCACATAACTTCAAAGAACATTTGAAGGCATGACTTTTCCTTTTGAAATAACCTGTTGCTCACAACTCCAAATGAAAATCTTCATCACATACATTACTTCAGTTGCTGTGAGATACATGTTTTGGTTTGAAAGCAAAACCAGTGAGACACTCCAAGTCAGAAATATAATTTATTAGGAAAACGGGAAAAGAATACAAAATACATGCAATAATACAAAAGGAAAACCACTGACAGAGTCAGAATACAACCTGGCACCCTTTTGGTCAGGGTGTTGGTCGCAGTCCAAATTGGAATGGCTGCAGTCCTCCTGAAGTGGCAGATGTGATTCTGTCGGAGCAGTGATCCTGTAGAAGGTTTTAGTCTTCTTCTGAAGGTCCACTCGAAAGACTCAGCTGCTTGTCTGCGAATCCAGGGAAAAGGCTGAGTTCCAAAAGCTCAGATTCTATCCAGTTAGGAATGCTTGCCTCCTCCCTCTGGGCAGAGCATCTCATTGAGTGTCACTGCATGATTGATAAGAAATATAGCACCCCATAACACTGGGGTGTTATAGTTCTTATCAGTCATGCCGTGACACACAGTGGCCCATTATCTGCGGGGTTACCTGCCACGGTCCCGGGCAGGTGGAAGCCCGTGTGTGTGAGGCCACGTGGTCGCCACGTGAGCGGCACCTCGGGGGAGAATCGTCTGTCCCTGATGGTGCTGAGCGCTGCTCGTGGGTGTGCAGCTTGGGTAACTCTGCACACTGAGAGGAGGTGAAGGGATGAGAGAAGGACATTTGTCTGCGAGCCCAAGGAATCCTTTATTTCCCCAGGTGTGGCATGAAAGGTGCCCTCTGGGTGGTTGCAGGAACAAATGCCGAAGAAATCAAAGATTACAGCAACTTAAATAGGGGGTGGGCAGACAGGGGTGTAAACCTGTCCTGCCCAATGGGGATAAACCAGAAAGGGATACAACAACCTGTGATAATGTGGCAGGGGTAGGTACAAGGTCAGGGGCCAATAGAAAAGCTAAACTGGGGTGACTGATACAGAACTTTCTGGAAGAAACTGGGGGTGGTCATAGGATTGGCAACCGAAAGGGTATGAACAAACTCAGATTGATGGAACCAAATAAGGAGAAAACAGGGAGAGGTGAGAAGATTGGCAGGTAACTGGGGAGCCAAGTGGCGGGAACTTTTGGGGTGAACAACTTGGATCAAACTAACTGTAAGGGAACAAATGGGGGAGCATAAAGGCTAACTAACATTGATAAAACCAACTGACTAAATCAATCCACACCACAACAATTATCAGCAGATGTCTCCCTGGAGGGAGGATTGGTTATGGAAGAGATAAGGAAAAAATGCCCACTTAACAGAAGACAACTGCCATACAGATGGCAAATAGAATATATCTTGCCTTGCAATCTGTGACAATACATGAACAAATGCCTTTCTCTCTTTTTTGTATTGTACTTGGTATACTATTGGATTTCTATAGGGAAATAAATGCTCTTGACTTGTTTCCAAAAATCTTTTAACACACTTTGGGAAATCTGCTAGTAATGCAAACCTAACAGGGCTTAAAAGATCACTGATGAAAATTTTCTTAAATTTCAAACTGAAATGGTCATTAGGCACATATTTATTATGTTTATATTACAAAATTATACAAGAACCTTTACACAACATCTTTACACAAAAAAGTTTCAACTTTAGCAGCAGATTAATTTTTCTGATGAGAGCTGAGATTTCTCACTGTATTTTATAACACTTTTGTATTATTTCAGCATCTCAGTAGAAAGGTGTCGTGACTCAGTAGCTAAGAGTCTTGATGCATTGCAAATGTCAATTCTTATTAGATTCTTTTGGATAATTTACTCTTCTCTGATGTGTAGAGCAGGTATATATACATACACAGACCAAAGGATATAAAATATTTAAATTATTCTGCAATTTACATAGACATTCAAATTTTCTAATACTTAATTTTTTTTATGCATCTTGGTAACTGTGAATGAAGGAGAGAATGATGGGCAGAGATTACCTGAAAAGACTCTCACATTTTTTGATCTTCTCTTGGAAAATGTGGTATGTGTGGTACTAATACATTTCCAGGGGGAGATCAGGAAAAAGTGAATCAAATGAAAATGTAAACTAACATTTCCCTTCTTGAAAGAAAAAAAAAAAAAATCAAGTTGTTGAGTAGAATTGATATGGACAGAGTGATAGCAATGAAAACTTATGTAAATATTTCTTCCTTATGTCCCTTATTTGCCTTATCTTTGTCACCTTCTGCAAAGGAATGTTATAAAGTTGGGGAAGCCTTTGCATTCCTACTGAACTCTCAGTCTTTAAAGGAATGTAGGACAGGGTTAATTTTTCAGTAGCCAGAAGGAGGCAGGTTCAGAACCCAGAGGTTGTTCTGTACCACGTCATGTCATTGCCAAGGGCAGGGGGAAGGGAGTCTCTTATGAGGAAAGAGGGTTCCTTCTGGTCGAGTGAGAGTGGTAGAGGACAAGGTGGGCTTGTAGCCCTGGTTTCAGGCCAGAGGGAACAGCTGGGTAATGCTGCTTTCAAGCTGGAGTGAGTGTTGAGGTATTGCCTATTCACAGGGTCTTTTACAGTGAGCAATAGCACTTTTTTTCCTTGTATTCTCTGCCATTAATATTTTCCTGTTACTGTTCGGTTTTCTCTCATTGCTCTTTCCAGGAAATTGTTCTTATCTCAATTTGTGATCTTTCCTTTTTGTGCCTCCAATTCTCCTCTCCAGCCCACCTCAGGGGGAAAGGCAGTGGGGAGGCCAAGTGAGTAGTGCATAGTTCAAGAAGTGTCTGTGGGAGTACTAACCTGGATGTATCATTCCTAAACCACGACACTTTACCAGGCAAACACAATTAACAAAACTTTGGAGCAAATATTAAGCTATAGTTCCATATAATGGCAGTGTTTACACAGGCAGCAGAGCAATATCTGGCAGGAGTAATCAGTCTGCAGCTGAGTTTCTCAAGTATACTGCAAATCTATTCCTATCCATTCCCATCTCTTTCTGCTGGAGTCTTCTGTAGTCTTCTAGAGCACTTACAGATAGCTCTGCCTACATTGTCATATATAGGTTCCATATTAGGGTATGATGCAATTTTATATCAGTAAAAAGTCATTTTCAAAAATAGCCTAAGAGCCTCTTCACCTTTCAAAAACCCTGGTTTTGGGGTGGGAGAAGTCCAAGCAAGGTCAGATGTGACTTTTACAGTGTTTATATAATTTGGTCACATGCATTCTTATTGCAAATATATTAATAATTTTCTCTAACAACAGAGTCCAGTATATATATAATTTATATAGCAACATACATAGTATAACACCGTAATATAATAATACAATAATGTGTGTAGGAATCTTCTGATATTGCTGTGATATTGGTATCTGTTTAGTTTATGACCCTGTACTGATATGAGCGACAACTTTGTTGCTTTCTGGATGAAACTAAGTGCATATATCTGTGCACATATCTTGCCAAAACAAATTCTTGTTCCACTAAGATTTAGCAGTAGTAACACACAGTGATTAAAAAAAAAAACCAACATGTTGTATGTCATACATGCAATTACTGGACACTGTGAAAAAGGATTTTTCATTACTTGTTTACTGTTAGTCTCATTCATCCCCAGAGATGAAACATCCCCAGAGATGGTACAAAAACATGCCTATTCTTCTTTAAGGACTAGAGAACAGCTTCCCAGGCAAAATGTCAAACATTCTTGGAATAACATAGTCAGAAATTTGCTACCTCAGTCATAAATGTCTGCTCCAAACAAGTGCTGCTAGACTCCTCCTGAAGGGTCTACCCAGGAGCAAAGAGTACAGAAGTGGTTTTTTTAAGCTATTTTTCAAACCTGTTAAAGTCAGAGACTGAAACAAACATTAAGATGCTAATGTAGCTGCTAGTTTGGCAGTTAATTTTCGGCACCATCTTGGTACTCTTATTTCATTATCCCAACTGACATTTTATTCACTTAGTCACAATTACACTGCAGGAAAAGTGTAACTGTATTAACATAACTTGGAATGGAAAGACATAGAGCATCATACATTTCCACCTATTAACAATCAACAGTTGTTGGCTTTTTCCACAATGTTAAATGCAAAAATCTTTAATTCCTAAATTGTATAATATGCTTAGTCTTTGCATCATTTGCATATTGAAATGGATGGAAAATAAGAATAATGAACCATGCTGGGAAATCTGAATATGAAGAATAAGGAAATAAAAAGTTTAAACTTTGTTATTATTTTAATAATTTCAGGATGTAGCTTCTGTATAAAATGTTTTGCTGGAGACAATATATTTAATTATGTAGGCTTCAGTAGACATTTAGATATGTCCAGATTAGACTCCAAAAATTTTCCACTAGAATGCAAATCCTCAATTCATCCCATGATTATATCTTTTTTTTAATTTTGGGAGATATATATCCATTTAGCCCTTTCTCAGCTTTTTCAAGGTTCCTTTCTGCATAGTCTCCAATATTATTTTCAGCTTTTAATTTCTAAATTTTTCAGCATATTGATACCCAGTTTTCATTCAAAATTATCCTTAGAAGCCACAGAGTACTGTTTCTTTCCTATCGATCCAAAACTAGAACTAAAGCAAACAATGCCAGAAAGAAGAATGTGAATGAACAAAAAAAACCACAACCAAACCAAAAACAAAATAAACCCCCCACAACTTGAAGAGGGTTTTTTTTCCCAAATAGAATATTCAGTCAGTTCATCCCATTTCATTCAGATTGTTATTACCTAAATCTTCTGGCAATTTGAAACAGTCAGCCATTGCACATTTTCTGTGCAAACCTTTAGATGACCTACTCTCAATCCATAAAACCATAATGACTCTTAAGAATGTGGACTCTTTTTTCCTCCTTGCATTGGATATGCACTTCTTAGAACCAAAACTCTATTTTCAACACTTCAGTAAATGACCTGTTTGCTCGGCTCCTACTGCTTCTACTAATGTCAAGGTTAGTTACCCTTTACATTGTCCTATTTCTTTCTCCAATACATTTACATGGCAAAGCTACAATTTTATGATCATTAATAACAGTTACAACTATGCAAGCTAACATAATTACAATAAAATTGTATGCTTCAGGGCATAAACTGATAATCTGTGGGAGTCAGGAAAGAACTTTTCTTCTCTCATTATGACATTAAACAATGGACAAGTGCTTTATGGTGGCTTTTGCTGTCATTTGAAGCATCAAGTACAGGCAGCTACTTATGGAATCAGAATGCCAGAGTAAGTTTTAATAAGTCAGTAATCCAACATTATCTCTTTTATAGTCTGATAAAATCTCACCCATTATGTCTCTTACTCTAACAAATAACATTGATATTAGAATGAATACAGAAGTAATTTTTATTCTGTCATTCCTATGCCAAAATATTCCTTAGTGTTTCCACTGGCAAGGTTGATATTTTAAAAAATAGGGGTTTTTTTGTTATTAGTTTTTGTTTGGGTTTTTTTGTTTGTTTTGGTTTGGGTTTTTTAAATAAATAAATTCCAAGTGAATAGTTCTTAAAGAAAATCTTAAAATGAAAGGTGAAAAGTTGCTGGGAAACAATGAAACCTAAGAATGTTGACTAAGTGTGCATGATAAGTCTGTCAAACTGACTCCCAAAAATGTGCTCCAAAGTTGTGTTTTCCTTTATTCCATTTCCCTTAGAATACAGGGAGAGAGTGAGCAAGAAACAAAAGAAGACAAGCCTTTAAAACAAAATTGATTATAGAAACCATGACAAAATGAGAGTGTAATACAACAAATACACCCTTGATAAACTACTCCAGTTTTTTGGAGGATGTGTTTCCAGCGACAATGGATGATTTTGGACAACTGAGAAAATAAAATTAAAACTTTTTGAAATTATAAAATTATTTCTCTTTATTCCTTCTAAATTATTATCCTACAATATTACTTCACAGCTTTGATCAAATGGTCAGTGAAATAAAAAATTAAGTTCAAATCAGTAGATTTTCTTCTTAGAATTTACATTGTTAACTTGATATCCAGACAGGATTTTTCAAATCATTAACTTCATTTTCCTGGTATCCTCAACGGTGTACTTTCCCTTGAGATAAATACCTAGTTGTCTTAGTAATGACAGAGGAACCAGAGGGAGATAAAAATCACTGGGCTACAGTTAGTCTTTGGGGATATCTCCTTCTATCCTTAATTTTGTTGTTAAAATTGGGTGAAGTAAATTCTGATTCTGTATATGAAACATGGAAAAAATTATTATTAGAAAATAAAGCACGTTATTATTGCATGTGGATCCATAATAAAACAGTTCTCATCTTGGAGGGGGAGATTATCAGGAAACTGCTATCTTGGTTCCCCAGCAGCTTTATCTAGTAGAGAAACTATCCAGTACCAGACCATTTACCTCTCTCCCATCCAGAAAATTGTTCTCACATCACAGTTTGATGTTTAGTTCCCAAATGAGAAATATATTCAGCCAACTTCTCTCAGGTCTCTTGAGAGTGTCATCATCATTCTCTGTCTTCAACATGTTATAATTTCAATTTCAGGTAATGCTTGAAAGAAAAGATAAAATGAGAGTTTGCTTAATTTCACTGACCTATCTAAGCACTCAGATATCAAATTTCTGTGATACATTAGCCATATTATTGCTATCAAGGTTATCTCTAACAGCCCTTTCTAATCCACTTTTTTTTTTTCAACATCAGGATGCCTGCATGAAAAAATTCAATTTGACAAAAGATATTCGTGCTTTTAAAAATGAGATGAATTCCTGGTTAAAAACCTGCACAAATGAAGCCTTCTTGTAGCCCTATTTTATCCTCCTCTCACATAAAGAGAAGACAGCAGTTTCTTTCTCTCTGAATCTCTGTACATCTGTGTTTTCTCTAAATTATTTAAGCAAACAAAACCCTCTTGGTCATTTTTCCAGTGGACCCACCAACGGAATAGCTGTTCTTCAAAACCTGAGAACAGAGATGTGTTTAATTCATAATCTTGTACACTCAAATATCTGTACCTTATTTAGTCAAATCTGGAAATTGCTATAATGTCTCTATAATTAGGCATACCAAATCCATAGAACCCAAATCTGAAACATTGTATATTTATAAAATCCTGTTTGCTATTATTCTGTGAAAAGAAAATCTACTTTTTTTATAGACAGGCTTCAGAAAAAATCACAATGTGCTCACTAGTACTGAACAAAGGAGAAGGATTAGATTACCACAACATTTAAATAAATTTCCAAATTCTGGATAGGGTGAAAGCATTTAATTTTGGCAGGGTCTCATACAGATACTTTTAGGCTGCAATCTTCATGAAGATTCTGTGTATCTATGTATAAAAGAATAATATTCAGTTTAATTTTGGGGTGTAGAATTTTTACTGCATCTAAATCTGTTCACTTGATCTTCATTTACTCAGCTTGAAGTTGAAGCAGAATCCTGATTAAGTTTTCACAACTAAATTACCAACATAAATCTGAACAGACTCTAAATTCAGGACCAGACTTTGTGGCTTAGGTATATTATTGTTTTAAAAACCAGCAGAAATAATTTTTAGAACACAGAACATAGAAACACATTATCTATCTGAGTCAGTTATTCCTTGAAGGAATATTTTATATTAAAAAGACCCTTCAGAATAATATCTGAGAGATCTGATGGAAGAAAACATAAAGATTCTCTTTTGTGTGCTGCTTAATTACCCGTGCTTCACGCCAGAAAAATTAACTATTCCCTTTAGGATGTGATCTGCAATGTGAGTTATGCTAATCATGAAGGCTACTGGTGCTGATCTTTAAGGCATGACTACAAAATTTTTTTCTGAATTCAAAAAAGCTGAAAGTGAAATAATATGCATCTTGGATCTCATTAATGATGAATTTATTTGGTCAGAAGGAATTGCTACCCACTTTAAATTTTCAGTTACACCTTTCTGTAAGTCAAAGTATGTGTACATTGCAAGTCCACCTTGAGGAGACTGCACAACTGCCTTATCTATAAATTCATAAAGATGATTATAGATTTGTCATTATATATATTTTTACAAAATTGATTGGTGCATAGGTGTTCTGACTGTTTTCAGTCCCAGTGAACACTAATAGCACCTTATATCTGGTACTCTTAATAAATGTAGAGGTCAAATACCTCCCCAGAAACGTTCCATCATTTCAAAGAAAAATGAGAAAAGAAGCAATGCTGCAAGTAGCTGAGCTATAGCTCAGATAGAAACTACTGTCAACCTTGTTTGGATTAAGGAGAAATTTCTTTGCCAAAGACAAGCTGGAAAACTGTAATTGTTGGAGAAATTACAATACATATTATTCATTGGTGGTGTGATAGGAATACTTCAAGGAGAACTAAAATTGACTCTAAGGTACTCAAAGTTTTGCAATAAGAAATCATATTTGCCTGGAGAGTTTGTGGAATCTCCCTCACAGGAGATAATCAAGAACCATTCAGACACAATCGTGTGCAATGTGATCTGGAATGAACCTGCTTGTGCAGGGAAGTTGGACCAGAGGACTCACTGTTCTCCCTTCCAGCCTCACTCCTTCTGTGATTCTGTGGTTTTAGCAGGAAGTTCCTAATGCACAGATGCAAAGGCTTTTGAAATTCAGAGAGAAAAACAATAAATAAAGAAAGTTTAAAGACATTGGCAGAATTATGCATGTATAAATAAAAGCTATTCAGAAGAAAAATTATCCCAACCTGTTGAAGTAAAAAAATGGCAAATGTCATTTCCAACATAAAATGGGTGCACTAAAATATACAGCAGATATTTTATTGAAAATATTTTAAATTCTGCACAGTTTTTCATTTGTATATTGCAATTTATTGCTAGTTAAAGTTCCTGTGCCTGGGAGCTGGCCCACTGAGTTTCCATGCATTACTACAGTATAAGCAGTACAAGCAAATCGTGAAATGGAGCCTTCTGGAATTCACATAACAGGCTGGGGAACTATGGAGGGACCCAGCTGCCAGTGTAATATTAATCATCAATACTTTTCTTTCATTTTTACCCTGGTGTATCCTGTAAAATGAAAACCAAAAAACAATTGCAATTTTTAAAATCTGCTCCTTTCTACTTCATAGAAGTCTTGTGGTCAGATAATAGGCATCACATATAAACTTAATAGGAAACAGGCTAGACTTATTCAGTTAATCTGATTTTGCTGTTGTCATTCTCAATCTTTTCTCTGTGTGCCACAGAAAGAAATAGTATAAGAATAAAGTTGTTCTTGTTCAGTGTAGTATCCTCTAAAATAGAAATAAATTCCTCAGTGTTACCTCATTACAAATGATTTTTATTCTCAAACAGTAAATGGACTTGATATCAGATCACTTTTTAAATTTATATCTTATCATTGCGTCATCATGCAAAATATCATTAACATAAGGATTTAAGGTCTTTTAACATCTGTCATTCAAATATAATACAGATTGTTGCATTTAAATATAATAGATTTTCAGTATTTTGTCATGTATGAAAGGAAACCACTCACCAAATGTTCAAATCTGCACATTTTTACTTGATTTTCTATGGGTATGCATTGATACATTTTTGTGTCTTTATTCAAATACTTGTATATCTTCTGCACTAAAGGCTGATTTTATATTAACTACAAAAAGTATGGACCTTTTACTAAAGAAATCAGTCTTATTGAAATTATCAAATCTACACATTATGTTTTTTCATTTTGCATTTTAAAGAAATAAAAAATACAATAACTTTTATACCAAAAGATTTCATTTTTCATACAAAAGCAACAGAATGAGCAAGAGGAAATTAACACTCTCTTCTACTATCAGAAGTGCATTCTGAAATAAAATATTCTACCTCTAGCACCATATCATCACCTTTCTGTAAGTGGGTATATTTAATAGATATATTTAATTAATTTGAACTAAGTGAAAGTCTTCTTATTTTCTTTAGTCACTTTGTGTAAGACCCCAAACCATTTATTTCTACTATTTCAATTTTTGTACATTTAACATATCCAGTTTACCTTTAGAACATAATTTATTGCAACTAATATTAGCCTTATATAGTGTTAGGTACTTAGGAGGCCTCTGTGGTCACTTAAAACACCTGTCCAGGATATACATTGCATAAAGGTTAGATGTGCTTGTCTCTTCCTCCTAAATACCAATGAAGCCTAGATAGGTATTTGTCACTAGATTTGTGGCAAGTAAAAAATTTTTAATTGATCTCAATCTGTTGATTTTAGAGGCTACTGCATATTTAGAAATTACATATCCAGATCCCCTAAACAGACAGCCCAAATTTCATATCTCCTTAGTAAATTGTACGCTGATGATAGATAGCACAGAACTATTGAATAGGTAACCTGCTGTACATGCTAAAAAAAGTATCCTATTATTCCTAAAGATGGTCTTTTGATTAACATGCTAGACAGAGACTCAAGCAATCCTTACATTCACAGACAGCTTCACTGAACAGGAAGAGCCTTTTGTTGTTCTTTAAAGAAGTATTTTAAAAGAATTTCCCTTCCCTCTTTCCATTTCTTTTAACACAGAGCTTCTTACAAATTCAAATCCTCTGGCTTGTGGCATTTTTATTAGTGCCTATTAAATTAGAACCAATCACACTTAGTAATATATTATCATGCATAGTTATATTGACATGTTCTCTGGTTTTTTAAATATAATTTCAAAATTACATTAAAATATCTACATTTATTCATTAAAATTAGAATAGAAGTCATCTTTTATACAACATATGTTCTATTATTAAAGCACACAGCTAATGCTCCTCAATTCTATAACAATACATGTCTTATTTTATTTTTCTTTTTCTTGTTTTTGTTTGTTTCCAGAGTGGTAAAGGTTAACAGCTTTTTTTTTCCTGGAATCAGACTAGCAGGTGCAAATGATGTATGAAATGAAAAAAAAAAAAAAAAAAAAATTCCAGTACAATGTGCATACAGAATATGGACAATGTTAGGCATTCTTCAACATTCTTAGACATCCACAAGAAAAAAGTGTGGAGGGGAAAAAAAGATATAATAAGCCAGAACACTTAAAGAGACAACAAAAGCCCATTGCAGTCACAGAAAAAGACTCTTATTAACCTCTGTAGACTTTGGATGTAGTGATTCTAGATGGCTTCTTTGAAGGGGTATCTTTTCTTTATCCCTTCTGTCAGATTTCTTCCTTTGAATCTTTAAAGCTTCTTGCAGTCATACAGCTCTAATACCCATGTTCCTTTAGACCCTGTATTTCAAATCACTTTCAACTGGAATATATATACAAGAAATTCCATAGAAAAATGACATAATCATAGAAAAGTCCAGGTTAGAAGGGAGCTCTGGGATCAGATGTTCACCTTTCTGTTGAAAGGGAGCATTAAATTAGACTACTCATGGCTCTCTCAAGACTGTCTAGAATATTTCCAGCAATGAAATTGAAATATTCCTCTGGGCAACTTATTGCAATATTTTGCTATTCCCACAGACATGATTATGTTTCTTAAATGCAAATGGGACTTCCCTCTGAATAAAATCATGCATGTTGTCCTGCTACCATATATTCTTGCGAAGGAAATATCCCCATCTTTGCAGTAATGATGTTCTAGGTGTTGGAGGGCAGTAATTAGACTCACACATGTCCATCAGCAACCTCCCCTCATAAGGAATGAAGCCACTTCAACATTTTCATGCATCAAGTTCTTCAGTGCTTTAATCATCAGAGTGGTGGGACCCCACTGGACCCTTTCCAATATTACAGTTCTTCCTCTTATTTGAGCTGGGGGAAGCCATAGCTAGACACATTTTTCCAGGAGTTGCCTATGTTGTTCCAAGCAGAGTGGACTAACTACACACCTTTATCTTGTGGATTTTATCTTACAGGTGCAGCACAGGTTTGCCTTCCTTGCTGCCCTTCCATGCTGCTAGTTAATGTTCATTTTACTGTCCACAGAGGCACTTCAGCAGAACTATATCTGAACCTGAATTTCCTTTGGAGACTGTTCTCCTGTGCAGTACTTTCCATATACCATTGTTAAACCTCATAGCATTATTTCTATCTCAGTCTTCCAGTCCATTGCAGTGTCTCCATGCACTGCCTTGTCTTTGCAGTGTATCTACCTCTCCTCGCAATCTGATGATGCCTGCAGTCTTTTTTAGGAGGCATAGAGTCCTGTAATCCAGATATTTTACAAGGCTTTTGAAGACCATTGGACCCAGTATTGATCCTTTTATGGGGAAAAAGCTTTTCTGAAAATGCTGGTTTTTTCACAGCATGAGGATCAAAGAAAGCAGAAACCATTTTATTCTGATGGAATGATGGCTAAACACAAAGTCCAGAGGCATGAATGACATCAACATTATACATCTGGTGTGTTAGAGAGGGGTGTTTGGTGGCAATTTGTTTGTATCCATGCTCACAGGCCTGCACATGCACCTGAGGGCACTGCTGATATGCTCAGAACAGTTTCACTGCCAGCAGAACCAGCACTAAAGCCACAGAACAGGGAGTTCCTTAAAGAACCTCACCTGCCCAATGGATGCAAGGTTCTCCAGCTGCTCTTTCCATGTGTGCATGGCTTGTGCTAAGACCAGGATCTTATGCAAAATTTGTTGCTAATAACTACATGATGGTCCTGGAACCATAGCAGACCATGTTAAATAAGTGTTTGACCTTCCTTCCCTGCACTGCATCTGACAATATTGTATATACATCCACAAAGGAATATTGGATTCACTGTAATTTGATTGGACTGAAAACACCTAGAGTAATCCTGACTAAAAATCAGGAAGTCTTTATTTCTTCCAGACTGTCTTAGATTCTTCTGCATAAAATACCTACTATTTGCTCAGGAAGATTAATTGTAAATGATTGTAGCTCACAAAATATAGTGTTGCTGTCCACACTGCCTAACTCTTCAGGGCCTCAGGAGTAAAAATTGTCCAATTGATCTTGGGCTGCCTAGAGGTAAAACTTGCTTGTTTCACAGCAACAACTACGTTGAATACTACCTAACTCAATCTAGCTCTAGCTGAATTTTCTGCTATTATTACACCTCTTCTTATAATATATTTTTTAATTTGTGTAACAAACAGATCCTCACAGGAAGTAGGTGTTTTTTTAATAACCCTAGAATAAAAATGAAATGCAGAAAATGACAAGTGCAAGATGTTAGCAGAGGCTTTGAAAATGGGGACACAACCTGAGCCTTCAGGCATACAACATCTAAAAAATTATCAATTCCTGGTCAACAATGTAATACAGTCCTTGAATAATTTCCTTCAAAAAAACAGTTAAAAGCCTTTCATCCTGTGTGGAGGTACCTCACTAGACCCATAAAATTAGCTCAGATCTCATAGTCTCAATTTCTTAGGTTTGCTCTGTGGCAGAGAACTCTAGAGATCATGAAAACATTTTAAGGCTTTGGATCTTGAGTAGTTTGAATCATAGAGCATTTGATCTGGAAAAGACCTTTGATGATCATTTAATCCAATGCCCCTGCAATAACAAGGAACATCTCCCACTAGATCAGATTGCTTAGAGTTCCATCTACACTGATATTGAATATTTCCAAGGGTGGCCATCTGCCACCTCCCTGGGCAAACTCTTCTGATGTTTTACTGTACTCATGATAAAAAATTTCTTGCTTCTATCTAATCTGAATCTACCCTCTTTCAGTAGAAAATCATTATCCCTGACATATGGCAACAGGACCTACTAAAAAGTCTGTCCCCATCTTTCTTATAGCCCCTTTTAAATACAGAAAAGATAAAATATGATCTCCTCCCCTCCCCTCGCCACTTCTTTTCTCAAGGCTGAGCAGCCCCAGCCGTCTCAACCTTTCCTCACAGAAGAGCTGATCAGAATCCTCTTCATGGGCCTCCTCTGGACCCACTCCAACAGGTCCATTTTTTCCTGTACTGACAAGTCCAAAGCTGCAGTCTCAGAACAGCAGAGTAGAAGGGGCAGCATCTCCTCCCTAGACCTGCTGCCACTCTGCTTTTGATGCAGCCCAGGGCACGTTTGGCTCTCTGGCCTGTAAGTGCACACTGCCAGCTCATGCCCAGCCTCCCATCCAGCAGCACCCCCAAGTCCTTCTGGACAGGGCTGCCCTCCATCTGTACTGATACCTGGAGTTGCCCTGACCCAGGTGCAGCACGTTGGACTTGGTCTTGTTGACCCTCATGCTTCACATAGATCCACTTTTCCAGTTTGTAATAACACAAAGATATCATGTGGTCATAAGGAACTAAAGAAAAAACCAAAACTATAAAAGAAAAAATTCTCATCTTTGACAACTTCCTACTATCACAATTTTTATTTAATATATTCCAATTAAAATATTGGTGAACTGTAGATCTGTGGCTAAAATGTTAAAGATATAGAAGTTGAAGGAGTTTCACACAGAGACATCAAGGCTACACTCTGTTTTACTTGGAACAGCATAATTTCAGTATGCAGCAAAATTTGGACTATTCATGAAATTATTTCATGGTATTCAGTAAGACTGGCAAAAGTGTTTTGATATCTAACATCAAAAAGTTTTGCAGACTAGATCACAACCAGGGTAAAATATGAAAAGTTCACTCCCAAAATGAAAATATTAATCTCATCCTTGAGGTTGTAGTGATGTAGATAAAAGGTTCATGTGGTTATACCAATACCTTTCTTGTTTCAAGATAGTAATATTTCTCTTTAGAAGAAATTATTTCACTGTATATTTTAATGTCATATGTGTAAATGATGACATACCTCTTCCATAAGTGTTTTTCTGCTGTAATTTTATGTCAGATCAAGTGAAATCCCGTTCCAAATTAAAACATTTATTCTTTTGCTCTCTAAGTGTAGATTGGTTTATATCACAAATTACAGTCAATATTATATTATTATACTATATATATGATAGTCAATATTAACAGTATATATTATAAAATCTTAAGATATTACTGGATTTTTATTAGTTACTTCATAAACCATGTACACATCTTCCCAACAGGTATTTTGTGAATACCTTCCAATTGAATGGTGCAGTAATAAGAGGCAACCAGGTGACTGGAATATTTTTTCTATATGATTACAAGTTAGAAGTAAGATGCCTCTTGACAACAAACAGGGACTCAAAAAAAGGACTGATTGTTTATTGCATAAAACATAGTTTGATTTCTCTCCAGGTTATTTAAGCATTTACAATACAACTTTAACAACTTTTAGCACATTGTGAATTTAAAATTATGTTATGTAAAATAAATATGTGGATCTGCTCTATATCACTGAGCACTTTAGGCTGACTACTTTTTCTGTCATGTTGGATTGTAGTTTAACAACTTTTATGTTGTTAAGCAAACTTACTTGACAAAGGTATACAATAGACTGAGAATTCTGGGATTCTAGTCTTAAAAGAAAAATTGCATCAAATTTTATTGATGCATATTATGGCTTGCAATCTTCCAAAATTGGAAATATATGAAAAATCATCCTTCTAATTCTTATTACAGTCAGAGCGTGTATGTCCAGACTTCTCCAGAGGGTACCATACCTTTCTATCATGTATACTGTAAAAGAATAACATTGAAAAGTTAAAAATTAGGACTAAATCAACAAATGATAACAAATGATAATACAAATTTTTAATGCAGAAGTCATCATTTTCAAAAATGATGATTAAAGTCAAGTTCCTAAGTTTATGTTTAAGAGCAATTAAATCACAGGAACTTTCTAAGAGTTTTATTTTCAGGAGTCTTTGTCACTTCAATAGGTGCAGAAAAAAAATATTAATTTCTACAGATTTTAAGATTTTTTTTTAGTTTGGTGAACATGTTAAAGGATCAATGCACAAAATGAGAAAAAATTGATGTTTTTTCCCCTGTACATCTTTTGTGCAAAGTGTTTCATTTTTCAAAGCTAACAGGTTAATTTAAGTAATTTAGAATATTATTTGAAAATTTTATTTTATTTATTATTTATAGCTACTTTTTCTACCTTTGTTAAGAAGAGGCTGTGACTTCACATGGATTTCTCCTGCCTCTATTTCAAGCAGCAAGGAGTCTCCAAATCCTGCACATGGCCTTCCCTTTGTAGTACCAGCTGCGTTGGTAGGAATTCCGGGGAACTGCAGAAATATCAGGTGAAGGAACTGCATAAAAATAATTTGGAGAGAAATAAAAAAGTGAAACAAAAAGTATTTTTTCCCCCTAATCCTTCTCCAGGGATAATTGTATCAGTGGAAACAACCGGGGCAAGGCAACTGAAATGGAAGCAGTGGAACTAGGTAGAGAATCCACATCAAACCATTTCCTGACTGTAAAAGGTTCAGCCCTTTGTGGCAGCCAGTTTATTGCTTTTTTCCCTTGATATTTCAAACCTATAGTATATGAGTTCTCTAACAGAGGACTCTCTACTATAAGTGTTACTTGGGCTAAGTAATAGCTATTAATTCAACCTTTCATACTGAAGTGCCATTCAGGTTGAAGCCAGTAAATGCCACATGGGTGGCATTAAGGCACTGGTCTGTCATCCATTTGTTCAGAAACTGTTCAGTCAGCTGACATTTCTGACATATAAATTACTCTTAATCTCAGGAGTTTGGTTTTCATTTACTAAACATTTTCAAGTAGATATATCCAAGGCAAACAAAATTAAAAGTTAACGTGAAAGAGTCAGTGAATCATTCACTTTACTGACTCAGCAGCACTTGAGATAGTAAACATTAGTATTAAAAGGGAATAGCACTAGTAGTCCTCAAGTAGGATAAGATATCCATCTACTTATTTAAAATACTGCATTACCTTATCATGCTCCACCCAAAGAAGCGGAATACTTGAAAAGGACTCCTCCAGAATCACAGGAAAAAGGAGACAATGTTTACTCTTAAAAAGAGTTTTGAAGAATGAGAATTATTAAGATATGGATGGTAGAATCTTAAAAAAAATTCAAATTTTTTTTATCATAGAAAAATGAAAGATTTTAAATTTTCTTAATGCTTTTGATCATTTTGCCTCCATGGCAGAGGACATATGAATTTAAACAGGTAACTAACTTTTATTAAGTTATTTTAACCTAATACTGAGAGGAAATACTGAATGCTTACTTGTTGAAGTTACTGGTGATTTAATAAGAGTTTGGTGGAA
Source organism: Lonchura striata (assembly GCF_050655825.1). Lineage (NCBI taxonomy): Eukaryota > Metazoa > Chordata > Aves > Passeriformes > Estrildidae > Lonchura > Lonchura striata. The sequence continues at coordinate 141,158,300 of NC_140704.1, read as the reverse complement.
GATTTCAAAGCACTTCCCATAACCAATAGCTTAGCTTTACTCTGCTGCCTCATAGAATTGATTATCTGTTTCACTTTATACAATTTTATCCCATAAAGGACAACAGGGCAAACATAATTTTTCAATGATTCTTTGTTCCTCTTACAAGCTAAAAAAAAAAAAAAAAAAAAAAAAGAATCATGGCCTCACCCTTAAGGATTGGGCATTGGGCCATTCCGATTTACCTCTGCTGGATATTGTTGACAATTTATGGTGAATCAGCCATGATTAGAGGTACATTCCTGTTGGTTTAATATGAATTGTGTTTCCTAAAGCCCTGATCAGTTATTAACCAGATTCATGTAATCTTGAAAAATGAATTTGTATGCATCAGAGCCAGAAGGAGAGGAGGGTGAGAAGGACAAAAAAGGCAATTTGGCAAGCAAAAAAGGGCAAAGAAGAAGCAAGATAAAGGACTGTAATAATCTGGGAGATAAACATTAGCAATAAATGGAAAATGCTGGTAGCAGAAAAATATTATTAGAAATTTGCAATCAAATAAATGGTTTTTATTAATTTATTATTAAGATTATTATTTATTGTAGAAATTTAAAATTAGTGAAAATATTCCAGAAGTAGCTCAGTGACAATGATGTAGTGAAAGGATATAAATCAGAAGGAGCAAGGAAGGATGAAGGGGATGCAAAAATTTCTTTAATGATAAACTTCGATTTAAGAATAAACTTCAATTTGTTGGCAAAGTAAATTATCTGGGTTATCTGTCACAGCAGATGACTCAAGAAGTAGAAGGGATTTCATAGTTAAATGCTCTGATCTGATGAATACAGAAGAGAAAGAACATGAAAAAAAAAAAAAAAAAGGTCTTATGACCAGCTTTGAAACATGTTCATGTGTCGTATTAGGCAAGCAATCTCATTGTAGCAGTACAAACATGAAAATTAATAGGTTAAATGACAGAGAGTATTGTACTTTCTTTTCCTAAAATGACAGCAAAAAAAGCTAAATTACAGTTCCAGTTGTAAATGAGGAGAATTTATGCCTTTGAATAGGTTAAAGTAGGGGAACATGGAAATTAACAAAGTTCCAAAATATTAAAAGGATAAATTACACTGAATTTTATAAGCTTTTCAATAAGACGTTGAAAATACTAGTTTTTCTGGCACATTTGGCATAAGATTTATAATTTTATTTTTCTACCATCACATTACTCTTGTGCCATTTTTAAACAGCATGGATTTCTATATCACTTGCAAAGCCCATATTTGTGGGCCTGGATCAATTGTACTTGCCATTTAAAGCCTGGGTTGATGAGTTTGGGGACAAGGATATAAGACATATATATGTGTCAGCAAATCCTGTTGCACATTTCCTTATAGTTCTTTGGTTTCATTTCAATTTATAACTGCTTTACTTTGAAAAGTAAAAGGATTTTTGAATTTTCATTATTTGAGGGTAGTAAGAAGAGTCTGTTTATGATATAAATTACATCTTTTGCACAGAAATAAGACAACAGAACAAATTAAACTGCTGTGTTCAATTTATTAGTACAATTTATTTGCTTTCTTTTTCTAAGCAACAGATGTAAGGGACTGTTGAGTTTATAAGGAATCACTCACAGTTTCTCTTTGTCCTGGAACACAATGAGGCTGAACTTGAATTAGAAGATCTAAATAACTTCCAGCTACTCTTGAGAAATGCACTGTTACAGAATACAGCAAGAGGTGAGCTAAACCACAGACATGGAAAACAGATTTGAAGGAGGCAGGAAAAACCAAATCTTTGTAGTTCACAGAGGCATTAGTTAATAAGAGAAGTTCTAGGATTCCTCTGAAACCTTGCATATAAGCTAGAACAAGCTGAATCTTCAGCAAAGGAATCCTCCAGGACAGGCAGAGGGGAGGGGAGTTTGATGTTCTCTAGTCTTGTAGTTTGTATTGCCTGTAGTGTCTCATGAAGGCCTCTTAGCAGTGCTCCTACTTAATTCTTCACTCAGATGATATCTCTATCAGTTCTTCATTAGGAGATGCAGAGCATAGTCATCTATAATTCACTTATTTCCCTTTTATCACCCACAGTCTCCTCATTTCTCAGGGAGTTTGCTACAGTGCCAGAGGCAGAAAACTCCAAATCCAGTGCAGGTCCTTTCTACTTACATATTTAGCCCTTATCCAGGATGAGCACTAGTAAAAGCAGTAAAACATTTGCAATAGTAAACCTCATTTTATTCAAAAGAAAGTTATTCAGTCCATTTTTAGCTCTCCAGAGATTACCTCATAGAAGAAATTAAAAGACACACAAATTTAAAAAACAAAAATAATCAATACAGGAGGTCTTGCCTTTCTCTCTCTGAAGCACCATAAGAAAAATTGACAGCTGAAGGGAAATACATTCTTATCAGTGGTCACTGGGAAAATCCAGACAAGGTTTCAGAAAAGGAAACAATATGTTCTCAGCAACTATAAATAAACTTCCTTAGAAACAGTTTAAAACAGATAATCCAAATAACTTTAAGAGATACTTTAGTTGGTTTATGAATAGAAAATGGATGAAATAGAAAATTATGATTACTACATCACTAAAAAAGACAAGTGTGTTGAGACAGATACCCTTTCTGATCTTTAAAGTGTTCTCTGTTAGTCTATAATGGAGTAAAATTATGGAATTGATAAAATTAGCTACTTTATCCAAATTACTCATAATTTCACATTTTTTATTTTTTTTAAGATTTTTTCCTTTGTTTTTTAAGATGGATGATCTATTAAAATTTGACATATTTATTCTTATTAATGTATACAAATTTAATATCAAAGACTGTATGAATTGGTTAAGAAGCAGCATCATTTTCAGTATAGATTTTCTTAGTGTTTAACACCAGCAAATCATGCTGTGCTGGAAATGGAAGATATGAAGCTTCTGGTGAGCTACAATACAATGACTGATTGCACTTATCTAAAGTGAAGACAATTTACCTGCCATGCTAAGATTATTTACTTTGTTATTTACTTAGTATTTTTGTTGATCAAAACAGCTGGCAGTAATTACTGTCAATACACAAACCCATTGCTTACATCTCGAAACCTAAACACTGTATTTCTGATCACAATTTTATCACCAATGTGAGTTTTTCTATACTGAATTTATGGTTATGTCTCTACATTAATTTCTTTTTTGGAGAATGAAGTTCATTTCTTTGTGTAGAGTTTCAGAGATTTAAAATTAGAAAAGATATTTCCTTAGATTTCTAATTGGAGCAATTGAGTAAATGAGTAAGATGGATATTAATTCAGTAGAAATGTCCCTTATCATATGCAACAAAAAAACCTATACATCAACAAGAGCCTCAAGTTTTTATTTTGCTATTTGTGTATGTCAGAAGTAATTAGTTACACAGCCCTGCAGTGGTTTTTGTATCCTAAGACTATTCAATTATTGAGGAACATGCTAGTGTTTTGTTTTAGAAAGTCACTGAAGTCTTAAAAAGAAAAATACATTAATTCAAGAGCCACCAGTGAGAAGGAACCAGAATCTGGTAATTAAAGAGAAAACTCATTATGTAGAAAATTCCAATGATCTTCCTTTCTCTATTTTCTTATTCCCAAATAGACATTTCTACATACTTTATTTAATAGAATCATGGAATCATTAAGGTTGGAAAACACCACTAAGATCATCAAATCCGATCTTTGGCTGAACACCACCATGCCAAATATTCCTTTAGATGCAGCTAACTGACAGAGCATTTCAAATTCTACAATATTCCATGTATCATCACAGCAACACTGTGTAGTGGACAGCATCATGATATTCTGTTTGCAGAAAAAAAGATTGTTGTGCTTTTACCCCAGGTAGCAGCTCAGTTCCCCTGATGGAATGGGGGAGTGAACCAGAAGAGTAAAAGTGATAAAATGCATTATTTGAGCTAGAGACAATTTAATAGGGAAACCAGAAGGTGCATGTGCAAGCAAAGCAAAACAGGGAATTAATTCACCACTTCCAATGGACAAGGAGGTGCTCAGGAAAGCAGGGCTCCAGCATGCATAATGGTGACCTGAAAGACAAACACCATCACTCCAAAAGCTCCCCCTTAGTCTTTACTCCCCAGTTCTATGTGCTGAGCACAATGCCATATGGTCTGGAATATCTCTTGGGTCAGCAGAGACCAGGTATCCTGGCTGTGTCCCCTCCCAGCTTCCTGTGTACCCCCAGCACCCTCTCTGGCAGGGTGGCTGAGAAGCAGAAAAAGCCTCAGCTCTGTGTAAACACTGCTCAGCAGTAATGAAAAAAATCCCCATGTTATCAACACTGTTTTCAACACAAATCCAAAATACAGCCCTATACCAGGTACTATGAAGAAAAGTAACTCTATCCCAGCAGAGAGATAAAAAGATAAGTGTTTAATTGCATGTCAGAAAAGACATCTATAATAATTAAGACTCTGAAATTTGCTATTCCAAATGCTACATTTCTATTTGGTAAGACTTCATAAATTGAAAGCCTAACTTTTATCTGGTTGTTTAAAATGAAAATGGTTTTTCAATTCAGTATTGTTCCAGAAAAAAAAAAAAGCTTAATTTGCTGATCAACATAGGCATAAACACTAGTATTTTAAAGGAAGAATTATGTCTATTTTCATTCTCTTCAATAATCATCATCATCATCATCAATGTCATCATAGTATTTTGTTTTTACTGATTTTTTACTGATTTTTTTGTTTTTACTGAGTTGTTACAGGCTGCTTGAGGTATTCCCCTGTTAATATTCCCCAATATTTCATGCCCTGTGAAATACATAAAAACCTGTTCACTCCAAACTGGAAAATAAGAATTCAACCTGGATTAAGAAAAAAAAGAAAAGGAAAAAATGCTTCTGTATAGAGTAAAGCAAAATGATGAAAAGATAAGCTGTTTAAATTACAAAATACCTATCAAAAAGAAGAAAACACTTCAACAAAAGTAGATGTGAGAATGTAGACATTTTAAAAGAATTTCACTTGGTGGAGTTTTGCTCTTGTGAAAATAAATATAAGTTTCAAAATTAGTTTTATTTGCTTTCCTTTATCATTTAATCACCATTGAAAAGCAGATTTGAAAATGCAATTTGAATGCCAAGTTATATGCTAAACATTAAATAACCTTAGTGCCATCGCCATAATCAAAAAATATAAAATCCCTGCAGACAAAAAGAAAAGAAACAAAGGTGTCAAGAGATAGGAATAAGAGATAAGGTAGTCTGGAGATTTTGATAACAGAATAAACAATGGAAGCTGGTACACTGCTACAGAAACAGATTAAAAAAAAATAAATGAGTATTTCCAAAAGGAAAGAGGAGAAGTTTGTATGTTTTACACTACATCATGGATTATAAAATACATCAACAATAGGAGTAGGTAGTTGTATCGACAAGACTGAGTCCAGTCCCTTTTTCTCTCTTTTTCTTGTAAAAATAATAATTATTCAAAATCCAAGTTTTGAATGCTTGTCTCTTATAGATAAGTCATAGTTAAACTCAGACATGCAGACAGAACACCTTAATCAGCATTCAGACTGTTGTAAATTTTGTAGCCTCTTTGAAGAGAAGCAAACATGGGATTTGAGAGCCGTCTATCTGGAACTCAGCATGAAATCTGCACAGAGGAAAAAAATCACTAAAAAAGAACACAGAATAAGAAACAACCCCCCCCCCCCAATAAATAATTCAGACAATAAAATCCTAGGCAGATAAAACACCATAATTTATCTTGCTCCTACTAAAGCTCCCTGGTTACATACAATTTTTTATAGCTTTGTCTTAACATGATGTTGAAAATATACTCTGATTTTTGTATGACTGACCTCTTGGAGTCTTCAAAGCTGCCATATTTTAGTCCTACTCCTTACAAGTAATTGTTTCTTTCTTCATCCATAAAGGAAATAGACTCCTGAAAAGCTTGATTTACCCCTTTTTTAAATGCCTAAATTGGACATGTAATTAATTAATTAGTAGCAATTTCAATTATACTAAATACTGCTCACTGCATTAATCATATTGCTCATATTAGTCCTTACAGATTAGACAACAGAACTAGGAGGCATAGAAATTTGAGCAAGTTTCAGATCTCTCACAGAGTGAATGTAGACACCAAGAGCAGGTTAAATGAGAGCCCCCAACCACACAGGAAACAAAAAAGGCATTAAATTAGTCCAGATTTTGACCTTATGTCACTATGAAAATTTTTCATCTGTTCTTTATTTTTTCATATTATTTATTCACCAGATCTCAGCTGAGGAGCTAAATCAACTTTTGGAAGGATACTTTCAGGAATTTAGTAGTATTAGTTGAGACTTTTCCCAATACTTTTGTGATTATGTTTCTGCTTACAAAAGCAAATACGGCAAAAGCCGTTGATAAGAATGATTTTAAAGAGTGTCATTTATGACCTTCACAACTTTCACAACAATGCAACAACGGACTAGCTTTAGAATAAGGCAGAGCAAAAACATAAAGTGGAATGTGGAGATTAGTTCTGTTCTCTAGATGTTTGAATTCAAAGTATATAAAACTAGATGCCAAAAGCTAATGAAAATTAATTTCTTCACTGGAAATTAGTAAATTAGGACTAAATCTTTCTCCTTTTTGTAGATTTTAGAAAGGCACTGATAAATCTTCTTGAGATATTGAGCACTGATAAAACCCAGAATAATCACTTAAAAGGTCTAGTCTAATAATTGATCAATGCTTTCTTTTCCTTGTTTAAAAATAATGAGTGTTGCATTAGAAATCTTGTCCTGAGCATGAAAAGTACATATTTTATTTGAGATTCCAAGAACTTAGTCAGCTAAAATCATTTTAACAGTCTATTCAAAATAGGGCAGATATAAAAATAAAATAGAGCATCATAGCAAGCCTTCAGAGTGCAAAGGTGTCTTCCAGCAGCTTGGCTCTGTCAGTTGGGATACTCTTGGTTGTCTATGTGTCCTTTTGTTCAGTTATTCCTGTTTATTCAGGCTTTCTATGCCCCTTGTTAACTTTAACACAGATTTTATCTTGAATAATACCTGGTGTGATATGTGATTTCTGTTTGTGAACTACCATTTTTAGCTCTGTAGCCCAGACATTGTTAGTAACAGGCTGTGTAATGACTTAGTTGGGACCTCCAGACTGACGCTTACAAAGTCTATTTTGTCTGAATTTGCTTTATCCTACCTGGAAATTTGTTTTTATTTGATTTCTCTGTAACAGCAACTCTTCCAATGACAGGGGCTATACCAAATTTGGTTTATTTTCACTTATATTTGTATAGTGTAGCTGCAGTTTTTATATAGAGAGAAGTACAAGCGTTGGGGTGGCAAAGAGACAGAACACAGCCTCCAGACCTCAGGGCTATAAACAACTCAAATAAATGCAGACATAAGAATTGGTTTTGGGGTTTGTTCATAAAGAGAACAAAGGAAACCTAAACTATATATATATATATACAATGCACCATATGTATGAAATGGTTACAGACCACAGGAGAGAGATCAAACTGCAAAATGGGTTAACAAGGGCATAAAAATAGCCCTAAGTAAATTCAGGAAAGAGAAGGAGGAAGAAATCATTATAATTAACACCATACTCCTCTGTGTGAAAGGACTTAGGATGATGGTGGGTTGCAATACCCCAATTATATTGAAGCCATTTACGTCAGGATACAGAGAAACAGTGAAAAGATAGTCAAAACTCAGAAAAAATGGGTTAGGCACAAGGATGTATGTATAATAACTTCAACAGTATTCTAAAAGATTTTTTTATAATGGCATTATGCCTTATTTTCCTACTCTGTAATAACTGAATCTTATAATAAATGAAATGAAATTAAATGAAATAATGAAATGAAATGAAATGAAATGAAATGAAATGAAATGAAATGAAATGAAATGAAATGAAATGAAATAAATGAATAAAATTAAAAAATCTTTGAATAGACTGTTAAGATTTCAACTGTATGAAAAGCAAATTTTTGGCTACATATATTAAGTGTTTACCCATAATAAGATTTCAGTACTAGGAAGTAGCCTCTGGTATCATTCTGTGTCTTCTCATCCATACCATATTTTATTCAGAGACAATTTAATCTGCACAGAATAGCTACGTCTCCTCACTGTAGGCTAAAGGAAAAAATTTCAGTTACCTGATAATTAAACAAGTGCTAATATATCTAAAAGGAAACAAGTACAATCATCCTGAGTCCCCAAAACCTGTGGCCCTTCTACCTGTAATGGAAATAACCTTAATTACAGAAGATTGGATAAAGTGAAAAACGCACAGGAGAGTTGGATTAGAAAAGTAATTGATAAGGAGAAATAGGAGAAAAGGAGTAAAAGGTGCAAGGGATAGGTGTGCTGTGGGGGTGAGATGAAGAAGCAGTGAAGAGCTTGTCACTGGCTGCTCTGGTGCTAAAGGACTGGTATTAGTGCACTGCACCCCAGCACCGAGTCAAATACCACTGCAAATGTTAGGGAAGAGCAGGGCAGCATTCTTCATTCTGAATTTGCTATCATCACATGGGCTGTCATCAAGTGCTGTATTCATAATTGTCACCTTTGACACTTTAGGAGCACTTACCATTCATTTGCCTACTTACTTGTTTTAGATAAAAGATTTTGTTACTTGTTTTAGATTAAAGATCTGCTTGTCAAAAGAAGAGCTAGTCCCAACTAAAATTAGATTGGGACTTTAATTCTTTTATCCTCAAGTAAGGTTTCTTAGACCAATGTTTGGGTTAAAGTGTATTCCTTACCACTCTTCAGAAGAATTGGAATCATAATAAATGAACTGAAATAACTAAATGGCAAGGTAACCAATTATTCTTTAGTTATATGAAGCATGCTGATTCTCCAAAGGCTATAGAACATGTGTAGATTTATTTTAATACATATATGTAAAGGATAAACTATAACTAAATAAATTCTAGTAATTCCTGCACTTTTTAAGTGTAGCACAGAAGAGCTCTTAGTTAACAGTGGGAGCTGTGCCCCACTGGAATTCTTTTCAATTCCACTGAAGAGACATAGTTCTTTGTAATGGATAAATCATTTCATATCTACTCAGAAAAACTTAACAACCTTTTCAAAATTAATTTTAAAAATCAATATAAAAAGCCAGCTGTAGATCCAAATACTGGAAATGATGTGTCACCAGAAAAGAAAGTCAATGAAGACAAGAAACCACTAAAAGGATTCAAGGTGTTACCAATGAATATTAGAGGCTCCAGCTTGACATCATCCAGACTTACATCAGCTTTTTATCAGCTGAGGTTCTGGCCATGAACTTATAAGCGACCCAGGGCAAGATGCAACCTACCGACCACAGGAAAGTGGTTTCCTGGCTCCAGCAGGACCTCCTAAGGAGGCAGCCAGACTCCTTCCACAGCTTCCCCAAAAAGATCTTCTGGAGGAGTTATTTTTCTCCACCAACGTATTTCTCTACCTGCACTTCCAAAGGCTGTATCAACTAACAGAACCAAGCAACAGAAAACATAAGTCACATCAAAATACTCTTTTAGGAATCTTTTGTCAAGTACTTTTTTGAACAAACAAGACCAATGGAACAAACATAACAATTCTTTCACAGAGCAGTCCTGTAGTAATAGCACCTTAAGTATTGAAAGTAACAGAATTGAGATATTAAGTCTTTCCTGCCCAGAGCAGCCTTAAACCCATAGCTCTGCTTTCTGAGAAAGTGTCTGAATTGACAAACTGCAGAGCCTGGGGCTGAGCAGTTAGCCTTCCTGATAGAAAGGGAATACTTTTAGGTACCAGGAAAGTCATACAGAGAATAAGCAAAAAGAAGCCTGATGGCATCCATATGATAAGGCCTCTTCTGAAATTTAAGATTTTTCTTATTTCTGACCAACAGTCCCAAGGCTAATCATGCATTTCTCCAATTAACTTTAAACCTGAAGTTCATAAACAATCTTTGACGTAGAGTTCAGGCTCTCATTCCCTCCCACCTCCACACCCACCTTGCTGAGTAACACAGTAGGAATTTCATGCTGGGAAGTACAAAATCAGGTAGAATAGCAAGATCAAGGGCAAATTAAGAGTTTCCCATTATAGGATTTTCTCCCAGGTGACACTGTTCATTGGATTTATGTCTCAAATTCACAAATTTCACTGCTTAGCACATTTTTTGAAATATCGATCATATTGGTTAAGCCTTTTTTTTCTTGACTGTAATAACAATATATCTGATTATAAATAAAAATTATATATACATTATGTCTTTTATTTGGATTTTAGCTTTTGTGGGGGTTAGAGGTTTTAAGTGGTTTTGGTTGTTTATTTGGACTTTTTTTGCAGCATTCCCTATAATTTTAAGAAATTATTTTGGCGTATATGAGTACATTTATAAAATGTATGTTTTGTATGAAGAAACATTATATTAAAGGCTAGATAACATTTCTTCATTATAATTATCAGTTGAAGGAGCTGTAGTATGCAGGCATATTTCAATGGGTAATATGCTTAGATTCCAATAGCCTTCTCACAATATAAGATTTTAAACAAACTTTTCCATAACATACCATGCTTTCTATAAATGATATACAATATATATTCATCACATATATGTTTTTTCACATAACTGTAATATGCACAATGCATTATATTATTTTTTTATTCTTTGAACTTCTTTTGCGCTTAAAGCCATGAAGTTAATTATCTTCTATCCCAGATATGAAAATTAATTGAACATCCCAAACTTATAGCACAGTTTTGGTGGAGGCTTTTGAGTCTGATTTTGCATTTTTTAGGTGGTTTCTTGGTTACATCAAGGTAATTTAGTTAGTAATTTAGTTCTGTTCCTATTAGAACTGGCTATACTTCTGAATCGGCACTATCCTAAAAACTTGCAAATAATCAGTTTGTAACTATGACTTCATTCACAACCATGGTTTGCCTGGTTTGAATAGAAACTCTCAAACCAATGTAGGAAATAACTGGCATAATTTCAAATACTTGCTTTGCCCTATTCAATTGAACAGGATATGCCTAAAATCCATAACCCAGCCACATGTTATATCCTGTGAGCTATGGATTCTCTCCATGATCTAGTAATCACATTCCATTGCTCAGGAAAAAAGACTGAGAAAAGCAAGACAAACCAGTCAAAGCAAAATCCAAAGGGTCAAAGCAAACAAAAGGTATTTTGTGAATAAGATTCCTTTAATGTGGGAAGACAAAATAATGGGAAGACTGGATCTGAATGTTTTCAGTTATGAAAACATGTGAAGTTATTCCAAGGTTTTATTCAGCTTCACTGTTTCATTATTTTGATTTTTTTTCTGAAATTAAATATATGTCTTGGTTACATTTTGCATAAAATCAGTCTGCTTCTCAGGAGATCTCTTGTCTAATACAAATGCAAACTTGTATTATCTAATAAAATATATTTTATTGTTATACCAGTGTTTGCTTATGCTTGTGTCTACCAACTCTAATGATAAATGCATGCCTGCAACCTTCTCTAAATGTGGGTTTGAAGAGTCCTGAAGGAACAGAGCTGAAAACCCCCCATCTTTAGAGTTAGAAACCCCCATCTTAGAGTTAGAAACATAAACAAAGAATCGCTACTTCAACCCTTTCAGACAGCAGAAAGGAAAATAAAAAACAAGTAAACTAAGAGTTACTCTAAATTATTGTTTTATATGCAGTGTGACAGTTATTCTTGTAACCCTGGTGTAACAGTCTTCAGCATTTCAAGACAATCTCATTAGACTGTATGATAGAATTCTGTGTGCAGATAGACAAAACTGATAATCTAACACAAATTCCCCATTTCAACAAAGAAGCTTTCAACATGTGTAAGAAAATGAAACATTTATTTTTGTAAAGGGCCTCACAGCAAAAATTATTCTGATTCCAGCTATATTCAACCCTAAATCCAATTCTTAAATTCACTCCATGGATTAACTATTCTAGGATTATATCCCAAAATCCAGATTAAATACTCAATGACTTTTACTTACTTCAGCATCTTTTTGCAAACTAATGTCTTTATCAATCTATATTTAATGTTGAGCAGCTCTTCTCATGGTGGTCTGCTAAAAAAGATTGTTTCCTCTTCTAATTAGAGTTTCATTTACATGAAGCGTATCTTTGATTAGAAGCATTTACATCTTATTTTTTACCATGGACTTTTGTGAAATTATAATCATTTTCTTAGCAATAATTTGAAAGCTCACAAACAGAAGATTATTAATTCAAGTAGAGATAATAAGCAGATAAGATCCTGTTTTCATTCAAGGTTGTTGGCCATATGGAAAATAAGAAAATGGTTTACATAAAACTGCACAGCATCAGCAGATACTGCAGTGAGAGCTCTGAAGACTGATGTTTATCTGCAGAGCAGGTGTCACTACTTTTAGTCTCTCACACAAATGTACTGGTAGGTGTTTCAGCCTTGTTTTGGAAGAAGTGCATCCAAGGGGGTGTATGAAGGTTGTTGACTTACTTCATTCAACAAGGAAGGGTGACACAGAAGCTAGTTATTGTGTGAGAATAACAGCTTCTTCTGAAAAACATTTGATGAATCACTGTGTAGCCTGAGAAAAGTGGAAATAATAGAGTTTAGTTTTTATTTTCAAATTCTAATTTGCAGGGACAAATGTACGGATACACTCTGTAGCACTCTTTAGACAATGCTTTGTTGATGAACAATGTAAGCATTCCTTTTAAAAAACTTGTTACTTCATACAGCATTATTAAACATTGTAAGTGTAAATAGGATCTTTATTTTCTAACAGGTCATCTGTTCAGCCTGAATTTGTAATCATCTGTCTGTGATAAAAGAAATTGTTTAGTTTATAGTTTTGAACTCTTAAGCATTTTGCACTGTTGGAAAATATTTTTATTTTGACGCCTTGTAGTAGTATTCTTAAATTTTAAGGCCGTTCTGATCAAACCTTTTCATTAATTTTGTTTACACTTGAGGTCACCTGGTGAGAGAAAGATTGTTTTCTTTAAGTTCACAATGAGTAGACAGTGGATTCAAAATATAAGTTATTTTATCAAAGGTCTTAAAGTATCAAATTGTACCAAATTCATAGCATTATTACCATCTATGAGCCATATGATTTTCACAAAAACTACTCCTGTAACCAATTTAATACAGACCTACATTTACTTGCACTTAGAATTATAAAATTATAGAATTGCTTAGGTTGGAAAATACCTCTAAGATAATTGAGTACAACCATTTATGTAGACAAGTACTCCAAGTCCACCTCTAAACCATGTCCTTAAACACCACATCTACACATCTTTACATACCACTGGGGTGGTGGCTCAATCACTTCTCTGGGCTGCCTCTTCAAATGGTTTAACAATACCTTCAGCTGAGAAATTTTTCCTAATATCTGAATTAAACCTCCCCTGGTGCAATTTGAGGCCATTTCTTCTTGTCTTGTTGCTTATTATTTTGGAGAAGAGACTGATCCCTACCTGGCTATAACCGTCTTTCAGGAAGTTGTAGAGAAGATCTCCCCTGTGCCTTCTTTTTTCCAGACTAAACAATCCCAGCTCCATCAGCAGCTCCTCATCAGACTGCTCCAGACCTTTCACCAGCTTTGTTGCCTTTCTTTGGACATAATTCAGCCCCCCAATGTCTTTCATGTAGTGAGGGGCTCAAAACTGATTTGTGTTCCTATTTTAGAAAGTGCTTATTCCCATCAGAATTACAGATCCATTACAGCTCTTAAAAATGCTACTGCCCATGGTGGACCAATCTGTAAAAGCTTTTAAGTGTGAAGTATTTCCTGTTCATGGAAGCATAGGGACAGAGAATCAAAAGCTAACAATTTACAGCAGCTGTACAAGTGACTGTTCATGAGGTGAGTTACTATAGCCCATATGTACACACTTAGCTCACCCTATCTTCTGAGGTAAAATGCATTAGTTTAAAGTAATTTCATGGGGGTATAAATTTTACCTTATCTTTTGGCAAGGTTAAGATGACATGTAGCCCATTGCAGTGATATAGCATCTGCCTGCTGACTTGTTGGAAGGCTGTAACTCAGTCTGGATTGATCCAGACGAAGCTCTTAGACTATCAGCTTGACTTCTGTAAAAGGTAATTTTTATTGATCCCAGTGATTGTATAATGATAAATCATCTCTTTAAAAAGAAATCCAGTCTTTACTCAAAGAGTCAGAAAGAGGAAGGTTTAACATTTGTGAGAGATTGAAGAAAATTATTACTGGCTCTAAATAACTGAAATGTGTGGTGGGGGGTAGAGCAGTGCAAGTTCTGTGGAAGTAGGACATGACCTGCTCCACACGCCTCCCCCTGGAGCCTCTAGCCCAGCCCAGAATGGGTGTCAGGCTCTGGCACCCCTGGCACACGGGAAGCAGTGTCCCCACCCCACCCCTGCAGCCCCAGCTGAGCCCCAGAGTGGCCACACGTCTGAAAGCCCCACCTGGGTGGAGGTGGCAACAAGAGACCAGAGCAGATAAAATTCATTGCCCTGAGACACACACGGTTGTATCCCTACTGTACTTGAATTTTATGGCATCTGAAACCACAGCAGGATCCAAGATACTAGCTGTATGTTGCTTTCCCCTCTTTCCTTTTCTCTATCTTCTTTCCTAGTCTAAATTTGCTCTTCTTGAAATATGGGTAAATTAAGGTTGGATTAATAGAATTTGCTAAACCTATTTTCAGAGAAAAACTTTAATTTGTTTGAATGGGGATTTTTTAAGCTTTGCCAAATTTCTGATCTTCTGAAGTTTGCCAGTAAAGTTTGGCTTTTTAACCTCCTGAGAATGTTGTTGCATTTCTCCCATGCACCCACCGCAGGGACCTCAAGACCCTTTTAAATAAACTTGCCAAGTGAGCACTGGGACTCCACACCATTTTCGACTTGATTTAACTGCATCTTGCCTTCATCAAAAAATATATCTTTTATTTTTAATTTCACTAGATTTTATAATTTCTAGCTATGATTCCTTTTATACCTGTCTCAAGCAGGTTAAAAGAAAAAAGAAAACAAAAAAACACACAAAACCAAAAATTCACCAGAATTTTCTGTAGATTTAGATATTTATACATTATTTGCAGTTTTTTTGAAGATGGCCTTGTAATTTCTACAATAGCACCAGTTTCAGTGAAGGAAATCACTTTCAGAAACATTTTCAAATTCATTCTTTAAACCTGCATTTGTGATACACATCTTCAATTTTCTTCATCACTGTCCAGAGGGATAGGAGGCAAAGTTTAGCACTATGTGGGGGTGACCAAACTGAGTATTCCACACCTATCTATGTTACCTTAATGGACTGTCTCTTTGGGGCAGCAGGCAGGACCTGAATTCTTCACTGGCTCGGTTGAGGAGAGGTGGCCACTGCTGGAACAACACCGTGGTGTTGGGAGAGCCCTGCCCACACTGACACCCCGCTGCTGCAGCAAAACCTGCAGTGCTTTGCTGTCTGCTGCTGCAGCAAAACCTGCAGTGCTTCGTTGTCTGCTGCTGCAGCAAAACCTGCACCGCTTCACTGGCTGCTGCTGCACTTAGCCTTACACGAGCACCTGGGCAGACTAAATCCCTTCAGACAGAATAGTCTTCTTTGGCCTCCCAGTCACATGGAAATTTTGGTTTTGCCTGAGAGGTGGGGGACCAGGTGGCATTTTGCCTTTGCTGGTTTTGTAGGTAAAATGTTTTTCTCTGTACTGTTTGTGAGTTTTGCTTCAGTAAAACTGTGAATAACATTTTTAACCTCTCACAATCTTGTTTTCTTTGGTTCCCCCTATGGATGGGGCTTGAGCAGACTTAACTTTTCTCCAGTGAGTTTTTAAAACCAGTACAATCATCAATACATGTTTTTGAGTTGTTACTTACTACTGAAGATGAACACCGCTTCCCAGTTCAATACAAAGATAGACACCTATGAATAGTTTTCCCAATATATTTGTAAAATGAGAGATTTCCCACAAATACAGGAACATGAACACACAATTTACTTTTTTTTTCCCTGTCTTAATTTTTTCCTGGTTTCCTGCTTTTGGAATTAACAGGATCTTATTCTGCTTAAAAGCAGATTATGAATGCAGTTACTGGTGAAACTGTATGAAAATATATCTTCCATTACTTTTATCAATTGCATATGGTAAATAAAATATAAGCTTTCATATTACATAAAAACAAAAATAACACAGATATTCATCAGTCTAGGCACACCAATGAACTTTTCATTTTTCCAGATTTTTTCTTAAAATTTTCTAGTCTACTTTTATTTTTAGTCCAGGATCTTACAATCATCAGAATAACCAGATTTTTATTCCTAAATTCCCTATACAATGGAGTGAGAATATGAACTTGTAAGCAATATTACATTGTTCCTGAATAAAGTCCCATGAAATTCCTTCACCTTGAATAAGAATATCTTAATTTCTTTGTGAGATTGCATAGGCTAAAATAGGAGTATCTACAGTAAATTGAAGATAGTAAGAATGCACATAGCACATAAAAATATGGTTCTAATGATAGTCAAGCCATATATGAGTTCAGAGAACTGCTTGTCTGAAGACTGTAATCAAAGAACAACTGTTGTTCTCTCCTACAGCCAGCTTTTCCAGGCAGTTAAAGGTCTTGTTAATACTCACTTAATATCCTGTGCTTATTAGAACTGTCGCCTCTCAGGCTGATAGCAATGGGCTGAGAAAGCATTAATGCCATGTTACTTTTTTTCCCATTGTACAATGAATAATTACATACAGCTCAGTAAGTGTTCATCTACTTAATTAAAGTGTACTCTGGTACATATTGAAGAAAGCATGATGTGAGACATGAAACCTATGCCTGGAGCAAAAAACAAGTGTACAACATGTTAGATAACAAGTTTTTCTTGCTGTGATGAGATGCAATGAAATCTAACATCAATGTATTCAACATAAAGAGTTAACTAAATATAAGTTATGTTTTTCCATTGCTCTGGACAATGACCAGTAAAAAAACCTGTAGCATCAGAGTTCCACATTATCAACTTGAGAGCTTTCAGAGCTCTATTGAATATTTAAAATTTAGATTATTTTATAATGTAGATACTAGATCTAGCCATGATTTGTTTTATAATAAAGCAAATTATTTAAAAAAAAGTCTAGAGTTTTCAAAACAAATTGATGCTTTGGAAAACTGCCTTGCCTTCCAGTGTCAAGAGACTTATGTAAAGACAAATGTCACTAGAGAGAGAATCTTGTAAACCACTGGGATTTTAAAAATTTTAAGTTTTTCAGGCATCACACTAAATAAAGCAGTCAAAAAATGTTCGTTCTTCTCCTTATAAAATCCTGTAATGTTTTCAAGAACTGTGACAAAATACATAATTGTGTTTTATATAAAACATCTGCACACCTAAATATTGTCATCACATATATGCATTAAATACTAAGATAACAGACCTCTAAAGATTCTTCAAAGACTGATGAACTATAAGTAAGGCACTAACTATGTGATATTAAAGGGATGTATTTTTTCAGAAATTGGGAACTGTGTGTTGAAATTATTTCTGAATAATTGGAAAGTAGTGAACTGTTTATCCCTAATATTCATTCAAATAAATTGTTTTCATTGACATTCATGATATACACTAGTTTCAGCAGAAAGCTGAGCACATACTTATGTGTCCTATTGAGTTGAACAAGATTACTCAGCACAACACAAATGCTACTTAGCAGATGACAGAATTCACCATTTTGTAAGACAGTAAACAACTATAATATTGGAGCTTTAGCAGTGCTGTTAAATGAAAACAATTTACAGGTACTCTGAAGAACAGGTCATTAAAGTTGTCTGAGAGATTTTACTTTGGGTTTCTCCAAAACATAGATGACTCAGAAAAAATAAAAAATCATCATTAGGTGTAAATAAAATATTTAGTGCAATATATCTTGCACAAATATCAAGTTTTATGCTTGGAAGAAATTATTCAGTAATAAATTAAAATCAAACATAAAAGACAATATTTTCTAAACAACAAAAAAAGCCATCTCAAATATTTTGTCATTTTCTGTGTATTTAGAGGTCCTGTAATTTTTTAGTATTTCAAAAATTTTTCAGTTGAGAGACTGTAGTAAAGAAAAAAAATCTAATATTAGTGTCCATAGGAATATGGCATTTAGTTCTTTTGCATTTTAATATATTATTTCTAAAAATTAATAACCTTTCTTAAAATTTTCAGTTATACACATAGTCCTTTTACACATATCAAACTGATTAGACAAACTACCCAAGAGGAAGCAGTAATGATGAACAGTGAATAATTAATCAATAACACATCTGAACTGTTCAGCAGAAAGATGAGGAAAAGACATTCAGTGAAATCAGGCTGTTTAGGAAAATGCTCAAACACAAATTACAGGAGTGGGTTTTTTTCTCTCCACATAACAATTTATTCTCTTTTACTTAGGAAACTTTGTTATAATCTAACTATTAGCCTTGGTAAAAATAAAATTATAGGTGTACTTAAAAGTCTTTATACAGAGGCTGTATATTGATTCAGTTCACAGAACAGCCTGCTCACAAACAGACATTGCAAAGGTAGCTTGTGCCATGCTTAAATTTTTAATATCCTTAGAGCTTCTGGACCTCTAATTACAGTACTGCTGCCTGGATTTCTGAAAAAGAAGTTACTTATTTAAAGGTTGTCCCTGCAATTATACTGTGTTGCATCAGACTTATTAGCTGTATAGAACATATCCTCATAGACTAGAAGATCTTCTTTTAATTTAAAAGTTACTGGCTAGTTTTAAAGTCCTTTAAACAAATAATAATTTATGATACTCTTTTTCATGCAGGTTGGTCTACTGATTCCATAAACTACTCTCTAAAATCTGGCTAAGCAATTGGCTTCAAGAAAAGAGAAAGGGGGCATATTTCCATAGAGTATTTAAGAGTGCCGTTGAATTAAGCATGTTCCAGCAGAAAAGAAGTAGATAATATAATGGTTGAAGACATCCCTACTCAGGGAGTTTATGGTCCTCCAGAAAGAAAAAATAAAGTTCTTTTGATTTTTTTATTAAGTAGATGTCTTCTTTTACTAGAATGCATGTATGCATATACTTGAGTACAATTTAGTGTATCTGATATCAAACAACACTTGACCTACACAAATTACAGATGCAAGAAGAAAAGTAAGCAATCAGTTGATTAGTTTTGCAAGTTCAATGTGTGCAAGGAAATCACATGTATCTCAGTTTCCTCTAAAGGCTCAAAGTATTTCAGTGAAATTTGTATCATATTCAGTAATTTTTGAAAAAAAATGCCAGGTACTTCTTAAACAAAACTTAATAAAAAGAAACAGCCATTTGATAAAAAGTCTTATTAGTGGCTCTATGGTTTCTGTCTGATATCACTTAAGAATGTAACCTATGCACTCCTTACAAACATTCTGTCATGCTTCAGCTAACAGTACTATGAGCCCAGAGGATAACTTCATTAGGTATCCATCGAGAATTATTTCCAGATAAAATGTATTGATCCATAGAAGATGTACTCCTAGAAAATACACAGTTGGCTGGGCTGCCCATACTCAGTATGCTAATTAATATTTTCTTTCCTCTAACTTTATCAATCTCTGTGTTTGTACTCTCCAGGGAAAGAAAATAAGTCAGTTGGCAGTTTGAGTCAGAAAAATAAATCAAGTGGATGTCAAAAAATTCAAACAGCATCTTCAAACTATTTTAAAGGATCACTTTATATTCCAGATTTTTGATGAGTGATTCATATTTTTAAGTTGAGCAACAAAAATCCGTCATCTTTGCAACAGGAAGTCTTTGAGCTCCTAGATGAAATTTCTCATTGAAGAAATACTTTGCACTTAAAGGCCTCAGGAACTTAGATGTTATTTCTTCTTAAACACTTTCCAAAGATGAAAGCATAGGCTTTGTAGCACCTAGTTATGTAAAAAAATTTTAAAAATCACATGAGAAAAGTATCAAATCAAAGCAAGTATGTTGTCAGCCCCAAAAAAATATTCTACATCTCTTGCATTTGTAAAGTCACAGGGTGCTACTGAAGATACAGATTATGTTTTAAAAAAGAAATACAATATTTTAGGGTTTAAATAAAATCCCAAAAACTTTAAGCATAATTGGACATAATGATGTTCTTATTGGCTCATAACTGGCAGTTTACTTACCAGATTTGGACTTGCAATTAATTAATGTCATGTGTATAACATGAGAAAATCCATTCTAAAAGGAAAGTGAATGTCAAGATTGTTCTGTACTATGCAATGGTTTTTATGTTTTTATTTTCTGCCTTTTTTGTGGTCTTTTCTGTTTTCATTCTCCAATATAATTTTCCTTTGGCTTTTCTTTTGATCATGTTAACTAACTCTGAACAGCTATATGACATCCTTGCCTCTTTGTTGAACTCTAGAAAGTTAAACAAAGTCCTTATGGGCCTACAAATTGGTTAAGTGTTTAGTTTACTAAAGGTTAGCAACCATTTCTTTGATTTATCTTCTTGCAGTCAGTTTAAAAAAAAATAAAACTGGGGAGTTTTCCAGCTCTACGACAAAGAACATTTGTATGAGTTTGATGAGGCCTTTAGGTACAAGCATAAGATGAACAACTTAATTCACAATAACAGAAACATATTAAGCATATGACCTTAATTAATATTTGTGTATTATTCTCTACTTTCAGTTCATGAACTTCACATACTCTGTCAAGAAAAATTCACTCTGTCTTCTGCAAGACAAAAATAATTTATTTGCTTACATGAGAAAGATGACAAAGTAAACTGTTCAAATCATAGCAATAAGTGATGAGAAAGGAGCTATTGCTCTGCATTTTAGATGGCATGATATGGTAAGGGGTACTGTGTATTTTTTAAAAAGAGGCATATGTCTTGTGCACTACGAAAATCAAGTAGGTACAAATAAACAAAATAAATAAAATCCTTGGACCTAAGTAGTAATTTATGACGAATGATCAAATGGATCTTGCATAAATGTCTTCTCTCAAGGATATATATACCTACAGCTATGTACTTAAGTATGTAGACACAGAAACCTTAATAAATTGACCTACACACCTGCTTGTGGAAATAGCCCATTTGCCATTACAGACCATAAAGTTTTGTAGGCATATTTCAATGAATTTGTGTAATTAGCTGTTAAATCTCATTAAAAAGCCCCCATTATTATTCTGAAAGCTTCAGAATGGAATTCTGTTTCCATTCTAGCAATAACACTGGTCTGTTTGGTAAGTGATATTTTTAGGAAAGGAGTGAGGATGATTCTTCCCTCAGGGTATTAATGATGAAAGAGCTCTAAAATGCCTAGTTATTATAATCACTTTAGCATCAGCAGGTAGAATCCATCCCACATAGAAAAAAAAAAGAACAAAAAGTATTAATTTGATTATGTGTCTCACTGAGATTTTCTGGGAGAGTTTTTCAAATTGCTCCATCTCCTTAAAGAAATTCACACATTTCATTAAATTGTTGCTGTAACTGTAACCCATTTAAAAAGCTCAGCTATTGTGAAGGACAGACATTTTACCTTTAGCTCAGTAATGTTTTACCTTTAACCTCTGAATTATTTCTTTATTTTGCCACATTTAGGTCTCATAACAAATATGTCTGTATTCTTTTACATCATTCCTTAGTTTAACTTCAGAAAGACAATTATACATTTCCAATGACTAGTGAATAAGAGCCTCTTTAGTATTTTACATGTTGTTCCTTAAACTCTGCAAAAGCTCACACTCTGCTGGCATTCATTACCTGATATAATATCATGTTTATTTTTAATTAAAAGTCAGTGGAACCACAAACTACTCTGCCTTCTGAAAACTAGTAGATTTCTCTGAATTCTCAGTCATTACTTCTGCTAAAGGAACATATCAACCAGCTTCTGTTCAGGAAAAGAGCAAAGAGGTATCACTAAATATATACTTAAAGAAAACTCTACTGAACTCACTTTGCTTTCTTCCGCAGTTATGCTCTTCTGAAACACATTTTTTTGGTGCTCAATTAGTAACATTACCCACAGCTACTATTCTTACATAAGAGGTCATTCTAAACTGTGAACTTAGCCTATTAAGTAAGCTCAATCAGGCTTTGTTACAGCAGATAAATGGTTCCAAAAAATACTGATTGTAGTAAAACTCCAGTATTTTTAGACATACACTAAAACATAAAAATCTCTATAGCTATCACAGTTATGTGAGCATTTAAGAGTAATATAAGAATTTAAAATATGCCTTACAGAAAACTCTGATAGGTGTTGTGGTTTAACCACTAATGGCAATTTAGCCCCACACAGCTGCTGTCTCCATGGTGGAGTGGGGGAGATAACTGGAAGGGTAAAAATAAGAAAGCTCACTTTTAACTAAGATAAAGATAGTTTAAGAGGTGAAGCAAAAGCCATACACAAAAACCAAGGAAAGCAAGGAATTAATTCACCACTTCCCATGGGCAGGCAGGTGTTCAGCCATCCTCAGGAGAGCAGAGCTCCATCATGAGTAACAGTGACTCAGTAAGACAAATGCCATCACTCTGAATGCCCCACCCCTCCTGCTTCTTTCCTCAGTTTCTGTGCTGAGTGTGATGCTGTATGTTATGGAATACCTTTTTGTTCATTAGGGGTCAGCTGTCCTGGTTGTATCTCCTCCCATCCTCTTGTGCACTCCCAGCCTCCTCACTGGTGGGATGGGGTGAGAAGCAGAAAAGCTTTGGTGCTGTGTAAGCACTACTCAGCAATAATGAAGAAATTCCTGAATTATCAACAATTTCATCTGAACCTGCCCTGGAGCTCCTTTGGAACAGTCCCAGGTGTCTGGTCACCAAAGGGAAGAGCTCAGCATCTCCCTGTCCCCTTCTTAAGGAAACTGCAGAGAGCAACAAGGTCACCTTTCAGCCTTGTCCTCTACAAGCTGGGCAAACCCAGTGTCCTCAGTCACTTCCCAGAAGACATGCTTTCCAGCCCCTCCACAAGCTTACTAACCCTCATTTGGCTGTGTTCAAGTACTTCAGCATCCTTTTTTTATTGTGGAGTGCAATGTATGAGATTGCACTCCCTATAATATGGGAATGCAATTAGTACAGCTACTAGTGTTTCAGTGTGAGCTATGTCAGAATTCCTTTGCCTTTCATGGCCCTCTGCAGAGAGCAAACAATGCTCTTAAAATACACTGACTGGGACTTCATTTTCAAAGCATATGTTTTAGCTCATAAATTCAAAGTTGTTTGAAATCCTTGCTGCTTAAAGGTCTTTTTTCTGAAAACCCTCTGGATAGTGTCCACTCATGGCAAGGGAATTAACCTCTAGCCTTGCTGTACCTGCTGATGTATCAAATCTATGTCTGGACACATGCAAGGGTCCATCGCATCAAAATGTTTAGATTCTTTAACTGAATACACATAGTTTGATTGTTTTCTTCACTGATTGAACTGTATGTATGTACTCAAGGATTATTTTATTTACTTTTATTAATTGAAAGGAAAAAACAATCCTTTGTATCTGAAAAACTTCATCAGTTAACTTTCATCACACCAAGATTCTCAAGTGGTTCCAGGCAGGCATGTAAAAAACAAAATCTTCTCTCCTGTTCTGACGATATCTTAAAGGTGCATAGGGACTCTTACAGAGAAGCAGATGTCTTTCAGTGCCAGATGACCATCTTTCCAGCCACCTCCTCAGCCTCATCAGTAGAGAACCTCATCAATGAGAACCTTACTCTTCACTAAATGTCTTCAGAATTTCTTTAAAATTTAGCAAACTTTATGCACACTCCTGGAGAATAAAGAACAGCCTCACTAACCACATCACACTGACCACCACTGTTTCATCTGTTGTAGACTTTTCAGTGTTTGGGCTGATTTGGCACTTTTCCCAATTAAATTTCCAAATGGAAGCTCACTAATTTCATCTGTGGTTATTTTCTTTCCTGGGGGAAAACACCCATTTTTAAAGTGACTAGACTGACATGAGCAGTGGCATGTTCAGAGTCCACCTACACAGTGGGTGCTTACCCAGCCAGTGGAAGGCTGGATCCATGGGTTATAGCCACGTGGAACTGGACTCTGGCTGGTAACTGATGGGTGTTGGTATCCTTAACATATTCCAGGTGCCACCTTTCATGATGTGATGTTATCAAATGTAGGTAACAGTGAAGTTCTTGCTCACGTCTTCTGAATTTAGATTGAAGAAAACTATAGTTCAAGAAATATGTTTCCTTGTCTACTTCATAACCTGGATTTCATGGCATCCATGAGACAAAAAACAAAAGCTGTATCTCCACCTTTTGTAGTGGGAGCAAGCTCTGCACTTCCTTCAGCTCCATTTCCCAGGTATTCTTGCTCATGCAAAACAGCCTGTGCTTGGATGGGCTCCAGGCTTGCTGCACAATCAGGAGCTGCCACTTTCCAGCTCTCTCTGTGTGCAGTACAAGCACAGGGCAGGCATGACAGCGCTTCTCGTGCATCACTGTCTGAGCAAGTTTTTGAAGGCAAAAAGTAGGTTTGTCACCAGTATGTGTCATACTTTCAAAAACACGCCAGAAAACCACACATCTCCTCAGTCTCACTGTGGTCAGTCCCCGTTATCCTTCATCAAGTTTCCACTTTTTGGGAAACAGAACCAATTTGTCCTGTCTTGCTGCTGCATTTTGCTGCTCTGCAACTTGCCTTTGTCAGACTGCAAGAGATATTTTTTTCCAAGCAAAACTGAAGAATGAATCAGCCTGCTCTTGGTTACATCACCTTGTGTTAATGCTAATGAGCATTGGCTCTGAAACAGATTTAGAAAAATAAGATGAAAGAAATAAAATAAAGTTTCCACTTGTGATCTTTCTGATAACTGTCCTCAAAAATGTTTTTGGAGCTGAAAAACACTGGCATTTCAGACAATTAATAGTCTCTTCATCATTTGACTCATGGTGAGCTCAGGGAATAGGATGGAATGGGATAACATAGAACAGAATAGAATAGGTTATGCTATATAATGCCTGTGGTAATACATGACAATCTAGGACCTAGGTATGAGAGGCCTAGCCAGGAGGAAAGGTATTTGCAGTGCAGATCCCACCCAGGAGACAAGTTCAGACACAGGCACACATACAGCATACTTCAGGCAGAAATTGAAACATTCCTGTATTGTCAACACTGGTTTTAGCACAAATCCAAAACACAGCCTCACACAAGCTACCATGAAGAAAATTAACTCTATCCCAGACAAAAACAGCACATAAAGGAATGATTGTTGGTTTCTAATATCTCTTTGAAACTACATCTTATTTTCACATTGTACTGAAAGTATGCAGAATACTTTTTCTAATTAATTGCATTTCTGCTAGAATTAACAATATTTATAGTAAGAACACTCTATGAGCACAAACTGTATTTGTACTTGCATTTCCTTCATCAATTTTTCAGTATTTTGTAAAGCCATAATAAATCATGCTGAAATTCTGTTTTCTATGACAGTCTCTGAGGACAAATCTAGAGAGAAACACACCTAACATCAAGTTGGAGGCAGCAGGTGAAACACACTTTTGACCATTTTGTTTGGGTTCTAGTTCTGTCTTTGTGTAGTTGTGGAAAGAAAAAATGCACATTCACTGTCCCCTGTGGAGCTCAATATATAGAAAAAGATTCCGCAACACTTGCTCTTTTTTTTGGCATATAGTGTCTTTGTACAGGATAGATGTGTTAGGACATTAAAAAAAAAATCACACTCCACACCAAAAAACAAAACTTTTATAATTCAAAAATGTCTAGGGCAATAGTATGACATGAAATTTTTGGCATCCAGTATTCCAGAGTTTAAGAAGTTGGGATATAAAGAGGTTCAGAAGTCAACACAGCATGAAATAAAGTTCCATGATCTGGGGGACCCGTTCCAGTGCCCAACCACCCTCTGGGTGACAAACTTTTTTCTAATATCCAACATTATCTCCCCAGACACAGCATCATGCTATTTCCTTAGGTACTACCACTGCTCAGCAGAGAGAAGAGATTGATGCTTTCTCCTTTTCTGGTGAGGAATCTGCAGAATCCTCTGAGGTCTTGGTCTACTCCAGGCTAACAGACCAAGAGACCCCAGCCACTCCTCATAGGGCTTCTCCTCAAGGTTCTTCACCATCTTTGCTGCTTTCCTTTGGATGATCTCTAACATCTTAATATCTTTCTTATATACCAAAAACTGCAGACAATATTCGAGGTGAGGCTGCCCCAGAGCAGAGCAGAACAGGACAATCCCCTCCTTGCCCAGCTGGTGATGCTGAGCCTGGTGCCCCCAGGTCAATGTTGGCCCTCCTGGCTGCCAGGGCACTGCTGGCTCATGGACAAGTTGCCATTGACCAGGACCCCCAGGTCCCTTTTCATGGTTCCCCAGTCTGTCTGTACATCCAGGGATGCCCCATCACAGGTGCAGAATCCAGCAATTGCCCTTAGACTTCACGTGATTGGTGATAGCCCAGTCCTCTAATTTGTTGAGGTCTCTTTCCTTTGAGGGAGTCAACAGTTTCTCCTAATTTTGTATCATCAGCAAAATTACTTATGACAGAGTAAGATTTATTTTGATTGTCCTTTAAAATGCTTAGTACAAAATACATTTTTCAATTCTTTTTGTTTTAAAATACGATTAAATATATTATGAAAAAGACCAGATAGTTAGGCTCTACCTTCTTTGACTCTGCTGGGAGCATATTGATTTATGCTAGCTATCTATATCTTAACTAAATTAGAATGATAGCATCTTAAATTATGAATGTACATTTCTTTGTATGCTTTGATACCTTGCACTAAGCAGCAACCACGAGATGAATATGGAGCATCTAGGCTTTTATAATCGCAATATGTGAATGTTACAGGACAAACATATGTTCCTATGTCAAAAGAGAGCTTTTGGGTATCAACTCATATTGAAAAGTCTGTCAATTATGAGAGAAAATTTAGAACCCTAGAGTACTAGCACTTTCTATTAATTACTGAAGAATAATTTTGTATAGAATAGTAATAGAATCATTTATATAAAAGATACTAGTTATGCAACACATAGTGTATGAATACTGTGATATCAAAGAAGGTTTGAGCACATCTTACTAGTCTATTTTTAATTTTCTGTATATATTTTGCCCTGTTGATTTTTTCCTGACAAAAAAAAAGTAATTTTCCTTTCATTTTTAGCTATGGTTCATCAAGCTGTGGTATACAAAACTGTGAAAATTTAAACTCTGTTTTAAGGTCCTTGAACATCACAACTTCAGAAATGTTGTCTGAAATCTGAGTCTGTGCCTATAATACATTTGAGTACTCATGTCATGGAAATAATTGTTTCTGTGGCTTTTATTCCTTAGACATATGCTCAGGTAACTTACTCCATAGTAGTCACCCCCTATTAAAATCTACACTTAGGGATTGCAATTACTGGATAATTTGATTTTTTTATTGCATAAAATGTTTTTATTATTCTGCTGTTTTAAGAAGCTCTCCCTAATGAGCATCAGTCTCACACTTGAGGAAAAAAGATGTGTAACTCTAAGGTTTACAATGTTGGCTTCAGGCTTTTAAAGCAGATTACTTTTTTTTAAGTCCCTTGTGAAAGCCATTTTAATTTTTTTCCCCTCTTATTCTTTAAAGCATTTGAAGATAATTTAGTGGTGATGAAAAGATGCATTGTGATAGTAATGGAAAGTAGGTTTCTTCTATGCTTAGAGCAAGTATACAAAGACACTAAAAATAAAGTAAAATTTAAGGCAATTAATTTACCCAATGAACTCATTTCATATGTCAGCATTAAATGATTTAAATGATGTTCATTTAAAGTTTCCCCTTTCTTCTTACTTTTTTTTTTTTTTTCCCCAAGTATGGAAGTAAAAAGATCTGTTGATAATTAGATTCCACAGGTCCTAGCATTTATGCATCTAACACTTTAAATCCACTGAGGGGTTTATGATCCCTTTCAATTTGACATTACCTTTCAATTTCCTGGTAAACCAACCATCAGAATTGCTAGATTCACACCAGTAGAACCTTCAGAAACATATTGCTGATAATGTTTGCAACCAGTCCAAAACTAATTAAAAATATATGTCTTTGTTTTTCTTTCCCCTTCTAACCCAGAACAGCAAATACTGCATTTTCCTTGCTGTGGTCTTCCTACTTTTCACTGAGCATCACAATCAGACAGAAAAGGCTTTGCATGGATTCATTAAGGGGTTAAAATCTGTTCCACCTCCAAACTGGAAGGCAAGAAATCATTGTGAAAAATACAACAGCATGAAATTCTCATTCTTCAATCTACAGAGTGATACAGAGCCATTCCATGATTACTATCTGTTGACCTAAAATTGAAACAGAGAAATTATATACCCTACACAGCAGCCCTAAAATAACCTCTTCAATGCTGTCTCCATAATGATAGCAAAGTTAACTAATTCCTGGCTCAAAGGCAAAAAGGGGTCAAATCAAGAAAGGAAATAATTAACAAACCAAAACCCTCCACCAGAATTAAATCTCTTCTTCAGTCTTTTCTAGAAAAAAAACCATATATTAGCAGAAGACTATGTACTCCTTAGTGAGTGCTGTAACAAATTTTTCTGCTATTCAGATCCCTTATTTTCCTCACATAAATTTATTAAATTATTT
Organism: Lonchura striata; assembly: GCF_050655825.1. Lineage (NCBI taxonomy): Eukaryota > Metazoa > Chordata > Aves > Passeriformes > Estrildidae > Lonchura > Lonchura striata. The sequence continues at coordinate 141,129,689 of NC_140704.1, read as the reverse complement.
TCTTACCTTATTTGTTTGTTTTTTTCATTCTCTATCCCGTGTGTCAGTGCTGCACACCACAGGGGTGGCAGCAAAGGAAAAGGGGATGTAGGACACAATGCCCACAGATAAATGTCCCAGCAACTACAGAGATCTGACTGTGATTCTGTGTTTATCTTTCCCCAGGGAATTTAATCCTGAATGTGAGTGTGTGTGTGTGTGTGTGTGTGTGTGTGTGTGTGTGTGTGTGTGAGTGTGTGTGAGTGTGAGTCCATGTGCTCACACGTAGACTCTCTGGTACAGAGGCTCAGCCTCCCCACCAGCCAGTCCTGCAGGCAAGAACAGGAGCAGCCATGGAAGTGGGATGGAGAGACCCCTGTGTTCCTAGGCTGCATTTGAGAGGGCTTCAGCAACTGTAAAGAAGAAACCCTGGCCCTGGAATCCACAGATTTTAACAGCTCATAACTTGCTAAACATTTTGACTTTTACTACCTTTGAATTAGATATGCTAGTTTTGATTTGATTTGCTTTGAACAGCTTTTACACAGAGCCATTAAAAATACAAAACAACATTATTTTCATCTGTTTGATTAATATCTTTTTCACAGGAACACAGCATCTGATGTAGAAGATCAGAGGTCCATTTAATCTAATTTTCAAACACTTTTGCAGTGAGATGCTATGAAAGCTGTCATGTTCAATGGTTCTGCTAACAAACCCCTCATTTTAGAAATTATTAAATTATGGATCTAGGATTCTCTGAAGACTGGTAAGAATTGAAAACTCAGCACTAAGCATGGGACAAGTAGAGTGTCCTTCTGAGTAAGCAAGTATCCACAAGCTGAACAGCTGCTGCTTCAATGAATATTACCAGCAAAAAAAGAATTCTGGGTCCTTAGTGACAGCACGGAGAAGAGATGACAGCAGCAATGAAGAGTCTGGGTGAGAAAGAAGAGAGAGCACAAACTGAGACCTGGGGGATCCAGTAGTGGAAACAATATCTGCAGGAGATGAGTTGGCTGAAAGACTATACACAGGGCTTCTTCTCCAATGGCCAGTGCTTCAATGTTCAACTTTTAGGTAATTTCAATTAAACAAGTATGTGTCTATATATGTATGTGGACATATACAATATATGTATGTGTATCTAATTTTTAGTTAATTAAGAGACTGTTACACAGGGTTTAGAAGACTGACAAATCAGGTCAGTTTTAAGCTTTAAATGCAAACATTAATAAATTTATTTATTAACAAGACATTTTGTGATAATAGTTTTTTCCATATTACCAATCACCGCAATGTATACAAAGCTGTCAGTCAGTAACATTAATATGCTACTCATTAATATGTATATAATTTATTATGAGTATACAACACCAAGGATTTCAAGATAATAGTGGCTATGGTTGTTATTGGTTCTCAGTTGCTGAGATAAAGATTAAGACCAAGAGACTTTGATGAAGAATTTATAACTGAAGGGCATTAATTTTATTTCTTCTTTATATTTTCACTATGTCTAATGTTTCTAGGCTATTTGGTTCTCCCAAGAGGAAGCAGGCTCTCAACTACTGCTAAAACTGTTTATATTGGGGTTTTTGTCTCATTTTGTAAGTCATGCTTCTTGAGTATTCCCCAAATCATCCTGTATACAATACATCTTTGTATTGTGGTCATCCCTTTGATGACCACAGTCCTCACATACTTTGTGAAGTGGCTCTGCACAGTCTGGCCATCACAGCACTAACCAATACATTATATTAATGCCTTATTTTAGCTTATTTTAGCACCCTTACACTTGAGTTCAAGGCAAATTAATACAGATTACAGCATTTACAGTTTCTCATTGACATAGGCCTCTGCTTTGGCTACAAGGTATCTGGCACCAAAATAAATTATTTAAACCCTAAGCTCAAAAGTCTTTGCTCCAGGCAAAACACACAAAGAGACCTGGGCATTCAATAATCAGATGCACAACAGCCAGTCCTCTGACTACAGAGTTTCCAGAATTAACAATTATAGAATGATGAAAAAATGCATCAGGAGTTTACACACCCGATTCTCATCCAAAGGGAAATTATTTTATTATGAGGATTATCAGCCTAGAATTCTCTCACGGACCTTGGTTCCCAAACAATTTCTTTAAGAAACACAGATGAGTCATTTATTCCAAAGGATGCCTGAAAGGGATTCTGCTTAGCAAAAAATCTCAGGAGTAGGCAGCTTGCCAGGATTTGGGAGTCAGACTGGATGCTCAGCATAGGAGACAGACTACCTAGAAAGTATGGACACTGATCAAAGGAGAAAAACATGCTTAGCCCCCTTGAGAAAGACTCATGAATAAGTATTAGATGATTAATTCACTTAAGAGAATAGAAACATGTGTCTAGTCCTAGTAAGTATGACAAAAAAATCTCACTAAGTAGTCATTACAGAAAGTAAAATTTAGTAAGTTCCAACTTTTTCACTGTATTCAGAAATATTTTCTTATCTCTTATATTTTTTTCATTCTATATTCACTTAATTTCCCCTAAATTCTATATGTAATGTTGTGGGCCTCACATGAGTCAGTGGCAGCTCCCAGTTTGGTATCATCAACTCCTCCACCTGGATCACTGATAAAAATATTGAACAGAACTGGCCCTAGATTTGAAGCCTGAGGGACACTTGGTACAGCCAGATATAGCCCAACTCACTGCAACCTGTTCAGCCAGTTCTTCAGGGCACCATTGAACTTGCTCCTCCTACAGGTAGACAAGTGGTTGAGAAAGATGTGATAGTATCAAAAAGCCTCACTGAAATCCAGAAAAACTACTTCCACTGCTGTCCCTTAATCCACTATGTGGGTGACCTTAACCAGAAAGATACTAAATAAGGTAGGGCTTTCCCTTTGCAAACCCAGCTTTACTGTGCCTGATGATTGCATTGTTCTTTAAATTATTTTTAATATCACCCAGTATAAACATAATATTTCTAGGACCTGAGGTTAGACTTATTGTCTGTATTTCCTTGGGTCTTCCCTCATACCCTTTTTGTGGACTGGAATAACATTGGACAGCTTTCTATTAGCAGGGACCTCACTGAACTTCCAAGACTTCTGGTAGGTGATCAAGAGGGGTCCTTCCATAACATTCACTCCTTCAGTTTTCTGTGTCAAATCCCATCAGGCTCCTGCACTTACGGACATTCAACTGATACAACTGCTCCCTTAAAACTTCAGTTCCACTGGAAAGTCACTCTTTCTGTAGCTGTGGTCCTCCAACTCAGAGGACCAAGCAGCCCAAGGGCTTACAGTATTATTAAAGAATGAGGCAAAAAGCCCGCAGCATTGAATGCCTCCACCTTTTCTTCACCCTTATTTGTCAAGTGACAATCAAGTATCAATCAAACATTTTCCTTAGACCTCTCTTGCTATTAGTATATTTCAAAATGTCTCTTTTGTTTCCGGACATAACACTGGCCAGTTTCAAGCTTTGCCCTTTTTTCTCTCTGCATCTGTGAGCTACATCTCTGTAATCTCCCTGTGAAACCTAACCTTGTTTACAGAGATCATACAATTTCTTTTTCTTCTTGATCTCCAAGAGGAGTTCTCTGTTCAGGCAAGTTGGTCTTCTATGCCACCTGCTTGCTTTATGATGCTATCTATTAATGATACTGAAAAATGATAAAGTTCCTATGGTATATTTTATAGTGTGCTATTTATTTTCCATCTGATTCTAGGCATACTCCAACATTTTAATGTGATGAAACCAAATTAATTGAGTAGTCTTTCAAATATTCAATGCTATTTCCAACATATTTTCTTGAAATAAAACTGAAATATTTACAGTTAAATTTAACTTTCTCCATTTAATGATTGTAGAAATACTGGAGATTATTTTACAGTCACCTAAGTTAATTGTCAATTTTTCAATATATTCAATATCTAAGGATCTCATTATTTTCTTTACTTGTAGCCCTTCAATGTTTCTATTGCAAATCTTTTTTCTCATTTAGTATAAAATATTTGTATACCATTAATTGGATCTCTAAAATACTTCTGCCAGAGGATATTGGGATTTCAGACAAAAAACTACTTGCTTATAAATGAAACAATTTTCTTAAAAATATGAATAGACTGAGATACATATAGTCATACATTCAGCAAGACAATACACTACAGTCTTATTTTTCTTTGTTTCTATAAAAATGACAAACACATATACAGATAGACAATATGCCTGAAATAAAAAATGCAACTGATTACTCTTTCAGAACTGTAACTAACACTTTAGTGGGAAACTGGAAATCCTAAAGCAGTAAAAATACATCAGTATGGAAAATAAAAAATTAGTGCCTCTATATATTAATACTATATTGAATTACTTTATTTTTAATAACTGAATTTGGAGGACTTAATAGTTCATTCATAAGAATGGGTAAGATAATATATTCTATATTTTTATGTAAAAAAAAAAAGTACTTACAGAATAGTTATAGAATCAAAACTTGTACACGAATCATGTCAACAAATTTTGCTACTAATGAAACCAATAAATAGGTAAGAAAAAGCATATTCAAGTGCATCAAACTACAATAACTATAGATGTATAGGACTGAAAAGCATAGCCCACCACCTGAAACACAGACTAGGGTACCAACCAGCAAATTGTCAACAGAGTCCCTCTATTTTCTTCTCTCTCCATTTTTGCACATTTGTTCCTACCCAAACTGGCTTGATCCCCTCATCTGCCCACCTTTGGTTCCATAGTAAATCTTCCACTGTATCCCATAATGAGCCCTGTCCCCCAGGGCAGGGATCCCTCAGCCTGTGTGTTGTCCTGGAGAGTGATCCCCAGAAATCCAGGGGTCCCCAGGGACTTGTGGTGCTTTGTCTCACCTGGGGCTGATGCTCTCCCAGGACAGCCCTGAGGAGCTCAGGGCAAGGGCTCATGACTTCATGCTCCTCAGTGAGGGGGAAGGTAAGGTAAGATTTTGATCACATCCCTTTTGATCACATCCCTTAACAGGTCAGCTCAGATCTGCATTTCAAGCTGCACAAAAAATTACAGCATCACCACATCAACACTCAATACTTTTAGCTCATCATTCTCCAAGTGATGTGATGCCCATATAGAGAACAAAGCAAGAGACAGAGCTGGTTGTGAAATGCTATTTAAAATCAGCACCGATATACTCTTCACTGTAATACTGCACTCAGCTAAAAGGGGGAAGGGATTGAAACATTATAAATCATTTTAGAATGGAGTACAGAGAGAAATAGATAGCAAAAGGGTCTAGCTATGCTCATGCATACCAAGTATCTAGCTGAAACAAAACAGCTTGATAGTAGTCCAATATTCTTTCCCACACACTTTCTTTAACCCTCCCTCAGCTTCTGATCAATGTCTAACATTAAATAATATTAAGGTCTGAAATATTTTACTAGGCTGCCTTGAACACTGCGACAAATTAATAATGCAGTTGCAAATCAAAATTAAATCTTAGCTGTTTGTCAGATATCCTTAAGTTCTGGTTTTGCCTGCATTTTCTTCAAGATTAGTAATTACAAGCACTTGCTACCAGAATTTCCTAAGCTATCTGAAACTTTAAAATCTCAACATATGGCATCTAAAAGCCATCAGTATATGTTAGCTGTGTGTCCAGAAATAGGTCTCTAAACCAGGTTATCAATTGTCTGTAATGTTAACAGACATTATATTCTTAAATGTTTATTAAATATATAGCAGGTAGAATGCCTGTCTTATTCTAGCTACAAATTACTTCTAAATGTTCTTGATGTCATTTTTTGTCTGAAATTAGAGTCAGGGTTACCAATATTTTATGGGCTTAGGTTATGTACAGCTCCATGTACAGAATTCTGGTTCAAGCCAAGAAGAATCCTTCATGAAGAAGAACAGAGAAACAGAGGCCTACTGGATTTTTTCTAAATTTGTTTCTTTTCTCTGGCATGTACCATAATATTTATATCCATCACTTCTGCAAGTAGTATCAAGAATAATGAATAATTTTATAACTATAGTGCTTATCTTCCCTGAAACTTCAAGAACCACACAAGGACATTGAAATCATTACAAAAAATAATACTGGGGAAAACAACAAAAACAGCAACAACAGAAAAACAGTCACAGAAATAATTAAAGCAAAACCTGAGATGCAAGAAAACTTTTTTGTATAAACAATTAAACAATTTTTTTCACCCTACCAACTAACAAGTAGAAGTTTACAGAGAAAATCTACACTCAAATGCTGGAATGCATTTCAGATTTGATCAGTGAAGAATGATTGTACATACACTGCATTTCATTATTACTGAAGTGAAGTAAATAACTGACATATTTAATATGTCAGTTATTAACTATATCTCAATCCAGTGCAAACAGAAAAGTGGAATTCAGATGGATAGTTTAACTTCTTCCCACCAGCTCACCAACTTTATTACCTACAAAATCCACTAAATAAACATAATTTTTTTATTCCTGTTTCAGCACCTCACTACCCTTTCCTGATTTCTTTTCCTCTACATACTGCAGTAGTACTATTGTGACAAAAGGATAATATTTTATGAAATTCTGGATAATTCCCTTTTGCTTAATACATTAGTGACAAAGCATGGTAATTTCCTAGCACACTTCTTTCCCTGAAATATTTACCTTTTCTTCTCTTTTATTCTACTGATAGTGAGTGCAGTAATTTCCTATTATGGAAAATCCCTTGTTTATGTCCATGGTATACAGAACTCAAGGTGATAGTCTGTCTTGAGGCATATATTAAATAATTTTATTTGGTGCAATGCTCATATTAAATGTATTTTCTAAACTTTCACCATTCAAGTGTCCCTTGGAAAGCTTCCACTGCACAATGCTGTATTGTATCACATTCCTGTGGGAGCTATCACATTGCTGTTATACTCTCTTTTACTTTGCATCTCCACAAAAGCAGTGCATTGGGCAGAATAAACATCGGCATTTTTGGTCACGGACTGAAAGTCCTAAATTACTGGAGCTAAGGGGTAATACAGCTAGTGTTCAAATGGGTATCTGAACAGAAACCAGTCCATTAGTAATGACAGGGGGATCAAGATATAAATTCTGCCAAAGCTAATGGCATATATACTATGTAAAAAGTCATTCTGCCTGTGTAAAGAACTCAGACACTTCTGCTTTTTATGTACCCTGTAAGATTCCCAAATCATCCAACTCTGCTGACAAGAGATGGCAGAACATTACAGTAGTGACAGCTTTTGCTGAGAATGTCCGTTGTCTAAATCTCAGGCAAACACAACTACACACCAACATCATCTTGACTGATCATGACTGATAAAATGCAATACAATAAATTGAGTCACTAAGATAAGAAAAATCTTGTAGCAGTAGAACAAAACTAATTCCTTGGATTCCACTTGAGAACTAAGTGTTTTATGGTACAACATCTAAATCAGGAAACACTGCATAAAAGAGAATTGCAGTCTCTCTCTTGTCTGCAAACAGATTTCACATGTGGCCTCTAGCAGAGGAACATTTAACACGGAGTTAACAAAAATCACAGCTAATTCTGATACTGAAACCTATGAACTCCATCTCCCTGTGCACAAGGCATCTGAAGGAAATACTCTATTTTTTAAGTCAGAAACATAGCGGGTAGTCTTGAATATTGCTGCTAATTAGTTTTCTTGAACAGAGATACTTTGTGTCGGAGGCAGCTTAGAACCTTACTTGTGAAAGCTTAAGTAGTCAAGAAGATGTCAGTAATACTGCACTTTCCCCTCCAGCTGTCTGCATCACTGTATTTGCTTTAATGCATCTTTTCATTGTTTGGGTTGTATTATACTTAACCTTCACACTATGACTGTATCCTGTACTGGGAATATGAAGCAGTAACAGCAGCACATCGTAGTATCCCAATATTTGTGGAATGATCTCCATGCACTCTTTTCTATCAAAAATTCATTATCTGTTTCATGCAGTAAAATTATTCTAGTCTGAGTGAAGTGGGGGTGGCACAATGGTGTCCTCCTCTTTGTGACCTCCCCTGAAGGACGCCAACACATGTTCAAAAGCCGAAGTGAGGAAATTGAAGTTTATAGCATATTCATAACATTCTTTCACTGTTTTCAAGAATACTAGGTCTCACTGATAAAACATGCAGTCTGGGTTCTGGGTCAGAGTTTGGACCAACAATCATACCTGTATTTATAACCACGTGGACTAAATTATGGGAATACTGAATATTCTGCATTCAATCAGGATCTTCAAAATTATATGATATGAGTGAATGAATTTTGTATCCCAAGTCAAATACTCATTTTAAAATATCACTGCCTATATGCTTTGCACATGCCTACATATGCTGTCTGTGCTTGCAAGCATTGTGCACCAGATTATTCACAACATTATTTGTCACAGAAGACCCCACTGCATTTTTTAAAGCAAAGCAATCAGTCTATCCAGAATTTGAGTGAAGTTACCTGGAAGCAAAATGTAGGAGCTATTTAACAAAATACTGCTACCTCACACAAAAGTATATGACAGTGAATGAAGAATAACAAATGCAGCTGAAAATGTAGGAGGAATTTGTAATGTAATTATCAAACGTAAATTTGATCTGCCTTGGCAAAGTGAGCAGGGAACTGTGAACAGGGAAAATGTGAATAGCAATAGTAACACGTTATTCTGTGGAACTATTTTGGTGTATTTACTTCCTGGAGATTCAGAAGCAAGAGTGCCTGCTTATAGATAGTGTAACTAAGGCATCGCAGCCTGTCAGGTCTGTCAAGTTTTCCACTAGCAATGCTGATATTCATGTGCCTGACAGGTCAGACAGTTAAGTATCTGCCCATTTCTGATTTCAGCACATTTTAAAATTCTTGGGAGTATTTAATCATAATGATTGACTTAATGATCCTTGCCAAGTCACTTTCATCCTTGACTGATACCCAAATGATCAATAAGCTTGACCATGCCAAAAGTGAGAACAAAGAGAAGAGAAAGATAAAAAAGAGGGTGAGAGAGAAAAAGAATGAGGATGAAAACATAAAACACAAAGGGTGGAAGAAAAACAGAAGAAGCACAAAGTGGAAAAAGAGAAAGAAAGGAAGAAGGGAAGGAAAGAAGTAAGAAATTGAAGGGAGAAAGGAGAGGAGGGGAGAGAGAGAGAAGGAAGACAGGAAGAAAAAGTAAGATGGAGGAGGAGGACACATTAGGAGTATGAAACATAGAGCATAATCTACAACTTGAACCCAGAATCACACAAAAAAAAAAAGGTTATGGGATGCTAGTATTGAGCAACAAATCAATCACAAGAAAAATGCAACATCACAGTGTTGGATGGTTGGGATGGGAGGCGAACTATAAAGAAATTCCAGATCATATCTAGCATTAACACTAGCAAATGGGCCTAACATTTGCCTTAGTAGCTTTAGTGCTATTTTTAAAACCTAAGGGTCATTGAATATTAGTAGGAATTTCACCACAAAAAATCTTTGGCTCCTTTTTTAACTGTAAGCAATTCTTCGTTCATGTTGAACATCTAACTGATGAACCAAAAGTTCATTTTCAGAAGTAATATAGATAACTTGCAGCATAAATCTTGCTGGATATCAAAAAGATGTGACTTCTAATGACATTAAAGAAAGACCTCTAAATAAGTTAGGTATTGAAGTACTGAGCAATGCAATGCATGAATTAGAAATAACAAGTCTGTATCTTCAGTATCTATTTCTTATCCTCTACAACTGATAAAATATTTACCCCAAGAGATTTTAAATTTCAGAACTCGAATGTGTTCTTGGGGGAATAAAGGTAGAACTTTATTCTGAGGACACACACCCCAAAATATGAATACTCGAGTTGTGTCCATCTATGCTGTTCTGAAAGCACAGGTCTCCCGTTTTGAATTTCTCTTGAAAAAATGGATTTCAGTTACATGCATAAATGTAAATACATGTATATAGTAAAGAGAGACATTCGATAATTAATAAATAGAATTGGCAGGTTTAGAGCAGAGTGACTTTCACCTATCCCACTTTAGCTAAAACAAGAACCATTTGTTTTAAAAAATTTGAAAATTTTAAATTAAATTTTGTCATAACACTGATGTGGTGTTATATTTTCATTAAATGGTATGCTCTGTCTCACCCCTCGAAAATGTACAGTTTATTCCAAGCCTGTAATCCTCCCCTAAAGTATCATGTAACTGTAATCCCATTGGCCCAAATCTTATCCCATACCCACTTTGAATCTCCCTGTTAAGTGCGCCAGGAAGACCAGGCTCTCTCTTTGGCCCTTCTCTCCCTATCTTCCCCCCCGCCTCCCTCAGAAACCATTCTGCTTCCCGGGGGTAGGACCCCCAATAAACCCTCGTCTAATGAGCACCCTCAGAAGCCGTGCGGAGTCTCCTTGCCTGCCTGCTGCTACCAACGAGCTCACAGCTTAGGGAGCCCCCCTGGGGACCACAAACACACCGCAACACACTGATCCTGCCATGGCACTGCCCTGAACACCAACACTAGGCTCGCATCACTTCTGCCATCACAATCTTGTGTCACTGCAGAAGAAGCAAACAAGCCTACCAAGTTTCAATTACAGCAGTCACACTTCAGGACTTATGTGTCAGCAAGAGAAGGCTGTGGATGGTGCACAGGACTGTGAAATATATACCTTGGCTTCTCCCCAATCAGCCAACATGTATGGATCCAATGGGGCTGGCTAGTGTCAGCACTTGAAGCTGAAGTATTCTTTCCTCAGGCATGAGAGCTGTAGAGGCAAAGGAGCCAGCCATATGCAGAGCCATTCTCTGAATTGCTGCTGGCCTCACTGAAAGAGGGTTTGGTTTTAAGTACAGGTGGAAGAAAGGCACATACTGCTCACCCTGACACCCACACGGGAGAAGAATTACAGCCATGTAAATCTCTTTTACACTGTGCTTTGAAAATAAAGGGTGAATCTTTACCTTTCCAGATGTTTTCAATACTGTTATATATGGTGTTGTGGTACTATTACATATATCGTGTCTATATACAAATATGTGGTCATACAAATTCATACATGCACCTACACCTATATAGAAAGCCTCAGTTCACATTCAAAGTTCCTAATCAGGATAGATCTTTCAAAAAATGCACTCCATGCATGTAAGACATGCCCCCACACAGTTCAACACAGGGAAATGCAAACCCCTCTGTGGACACACCTGCAAAGATCCAGGTTTTGCTACTGGCTGCCAAAATTTCCCAGCTCACACACCCATGTCCATCTCCATCGTCACTACAGATTATACATTTACACAGCTCATGCATTTAACACATGTGCATGTGCACACATGCACCACATGCACATCCAGGCAACAACTTATACACACGAAGCTGTATGAACTAAGAGTTGTGTGAACAAACCTGTGTGCACACACGTGCAAGACAAAAGCACGTCAGAGGCACACATGCTGACATGTAAGAACACGTTCACACAAATACACATGCACAAAACACACACATACGCAGAGGCACTGGAAAGAATCCGTGCAGAGTCACAGAAGCACAGAAGTGTGCACATATGTACAAAACACGTGTGCACATACACCCAAACCGAACCGCACAAGCTCTTGTACACGCCTGCACACGGGGCACACGCACAAACACACGCCGCCCGTGCGCACACGCACTCACATCCAACGCTGCAGCAGATACGAGCTCGCACAGACACTCACACGTGCAAGCGCAAACACCCACGGGCACACGCGCACCCAGACACACACTCCGCCCCCAGGAGCAACCCCCCCGCGCGCACTGCGGGGCCCGACACACGCGCGCAGCCCTTGCGCGCAGCAATGCGCCCCCACCGCCCCCGCGCACCTGGGACACCCCCGCACCCACCCACGCGCGCGCCTCCGCGCGCCTCCGCACTGCAGGCGGTGCCCGCCGCCCCCTCCACGAGCTTCCCGCAGTAGAAGCACGGCGCAGCTGGCGCGGTGGAGGGCCGGGCAGAGGGGGCAGCCCATGCCCGGGTTGGAGTCCCCCAGGCCGGGGCAGTGCCGGTCCCGCAGCCCCCGGGGCCGCGCAGCGCCCCCGCCCCCGCGCAGCGCCCCCGCCCCCGCGCAGCGGCGCGGCCCCGGCGGCGCGGCGGCGCGGCCGGTAGGTGGCGCCAGCGCTCTTCCTGGCGGAGCCGCGGCCGCGCCGCCCCCGCTCCGCTCCGCTCCTCGCCCGGCCCGGCCCGGCCCGCCGGGAGCCCCCGCCCGCCGCGGCGAGGGCCCCCTCAGCTGCGCGCACGGGGGGGAGCTGGGCTGTGCCCGGCGCTTCCCCGCGCACGGCCTGTAATTAGTGTCCCCGCGCAGAGCAATCAGCCTGCGCATCCCCGGGGGCCGCGCACGCTGCCGCGGGGTGTGTGCCCGAAGGCGCGGGCGAGCCGGTGTGTGCGAGCCGGTGTGGCGATGGCAGCCCCGAGCACCGCACGTGCGTGGTCAATAACGAGGCTGTGATTGCTGCCCGAGCGGCCGCGGGATGGGCGAGCCCCGCCGCGCCGGCCGCCCCAGGCTCCGCCGGGCGGCGGGGGGATCCCGCCACTCCGCTATCTCCCGAGCCGGTCTCCCAGGCAGAACTGATCCTCTTGAGGGAACGAGGGGGTGGGGGGAGAGTCTCAATTGCAAATACTGTTTGGAGTTTATCGGAGAGAGCGTATGAGCGTTGAGGTGCTCTCCCGTGGCTCCCGGTGGATGCTGTGAGGAGGCAGGATTGTGGTGGGTTTCGGCTGTGCAGGGAATTGGGGTAGCGGGGGGGTGGGGGGAGGAAAAGACACGATCGAGAGTAGCTGAGACTTTGTGCCCCCGTTGGAGAGATGGTTGAGTCCTCGTCAAGGTTGCTGTGGTATCCCAGAAACACCATTCACTCCGAGCTGTGACCGCGCACCATCAACAGCAACAACTCCGCTGCGCCTGGCCGAGGAATAGGAATTAGGAGCTCTCAAGAATAATATGAAAGGGATCTGCAGAGGGGAAATCCGTGCAAAGGAATCGAAATTAGCAGACTTTTGGGAAAGGGGATGTACTAAATGTGGCCGGCTGGACTTCATCCTGGTGAAGAAAATGGAGATTAAAAGTGGATTTACATTTTGGAACCTCATCTTTTTATTGATGGTTTCGTGTGTGAAAGGTAGGGTAGTATTTGAGTGGTATATTTTTAGGGGTCCATTTGCTTTCTGTCAGGGCGTTGCAAGCTCTCGCCTTGTATCAAGGTGTATTTCAAAATATATTTATCTCTTATTTTATATTTTTGCCCTTGGTACTTTGCAATGGAAATATATAAACGATTGCTAAGGCGGGGAGGAAAGAAGGAGTTGATTCAGAGCTCTCTTTGGAGATAGGAAATGTATTTGCTTGCCAGAGCTGGCGTTCAATGCAGTGACTGAGCTGGGGCTCAATAAATATTCTTGCAGTATGCTCAAACGGGGACGTGAGTTGGTTCATATAGCCTCTAACTAGTGTATATTCAAACAAATCCCACTGGTTCACTTTTTTAAGGTGACGATGATGTTAGTGCCGGGTGTGCGGGGGGATTACCTACAATTCTGGTTTTCGGTCGAGCAGCGGGATCTTTGCGGGAATGCCTGTATCGATGCACTTATTAGCTTAACCCGTTGCGTGGGGAAAGTTACGGAGGAGCCCAGCGTACGCGGAGCCGTCTCACAGCCCGAAATGCGCTTCACGCTCAGCTGTCTGTACATGCAGGGCTCCCAGGCTGTCGGAAAGGTGCGTTGGTAATTCAGCCTTGGTCTGTCGCTGGGTGCAAAGATCGACAGATCGACACCTTTTCTCTTCCGTCCCTTGGTCCCTTTTCTCTGATGTATGTGAGGGAGTTTGGGTGGTGGTTTTGGCTCTATTTTTTTTTTTTTTTTTTTTTTTTTCCGAGGCAGGGGCTATTTTGATTTCTTCTTTCGTCTGGGTCCATGAAAGGAGGGCAAAAAGGAAATGTCTAGTTAGCGGCATAAATATCTTCACTAAGTCTGTGCTTGCAGACAGTTAAGGGAAATGCTACACACAGAGAAGAAATATGTGGCTTGAATAATGTGCACCTGCAGAATTACACAGGCATCGCTAAACAGTGAAGTGCCGATCCCATCACGCGTGCCTTCAGTAAAAGGATCTATTCTGCTACTCCCCACAGTCGGCTGCCTACCCGAAATAATCTCCCCTTGTTTGTGGCCAGTGATTAATATCCGATTAATCACCCTTTTATCCCCCTCCTCATCCTCATCCCTCCTCCCCGCCACACTCATACACTCCCAGAATATTTAGTAGACATTATCGATCCTCTCCGAGTTTTTAGACTTGGTTATCGCCTACAGAGGTTGCCGGCACGGGTGGGAAGGAGGTGTCTTGTGGGGGTGGCATTCAAGGCGTGCCTTCCTGAGCTGGCGCTGGCTTGGATGAAACAGTTTATTGTAGAGCTTTGCAGCTGCTTTTCCCCCCATTTGCATCGCGTTGAAAAAGACAATTCGCGTTTCACGGGGAGGGTCTGGAGGGCTTTTACCTCATGCCGCGTTATCCTGACGCGGGGTATCCAAGGGGCTTGCCTGCGACGTTTATGCACATTGTAATTAAAGGCAGCCTTTCTCTGTTCGCATCTATTGAAGGGAGCCGCTCTCGGCGCTCTGCCCCGGTCTGGAGACGATTCGCTGCCAGCGCCGACCCGGGCCTTGGGGGCATTTCTTTTCCCTGGTTCTGCCTTCTGCCATTAGCGCGCTCTCGGTGCCGGGTGCCAGGGTTCGCCAGCCCCGGGCTGGATGCCGGGCGCGCCGCGCGGGGCTCCGCGGGCGCGGAGCGGGGCGAGCGGGGCTCCGCGGGCGCGGAGCGGGGCGAGCGGGGCTCCGCGGGCGCGGAGCGGGGCGAGCGGGGCTCCGCGGCGGCTGCGTGGTGAGCGCGCGTCGCGGGGCGGCAGCAGCCGACCGAGGGACGCGCAGCGGAGCGGCTTCCCCAGCACCTGTTGAGAGCCGCCGCTTGCCCCTGGGGGTGGGGTAAGGAAAAAACGCCGGGCAGAGAGGACAAAAGCTGCGATGAAGCACCAGAAACAGCCCAAGAAACAGGGGGAAAAGCTTTGCAAAACTGGCCGCTTCTCCTTCATCCCATTGTTAGGGCCTAAGCTTCCCCGGTGGCCGACCCTGTCAGTTTCCATAGACTTCCTTTGGACTGGGGCGGTTCACCCAGAACTGCCGACCCAGGCGGTGAGATTTTACATTCTGGATGTGGGTTCCGTTGGGCAGCCAAGCCTTACAGAGCTGTCTTACACTCACTGCAGCACTGCATCTATTCTGGACGTTTATTTTAATTCTCTCTCCGCTCCCGTGAATGAAAGCATTTTACTTCGATTTATATTCCCACTGTGTCAACACAGCTCCTGCCCCCAGAAAGCAGAGTCAAAGGATGAATGAATACCTGCCCATGTAAAACATTCCAGATATTGGGAGCAAGACGACTCCCCAGATCCTACATCTGGTCTACCATTGCCTTGCAAGGCCTTTTTACCTCACCCCCATCTCTGCAAGCTCTAGCCCATACCTTTCCTTGCTTAAACACTTCTACTGAACAGCCAGCACCACATCATAACACCCAAACTGTTGGTGTCATTCCTGTCATCCAGACCACTTCCATCGCTTTGCTTGATATCTCGGGCTTTTCCAATTTTTGTCATTGTCCTGTCATCATTTCCCCATTCTTGATCCACAGCTCTCCCATCACTGCAGGTGTTGAACTATCCCAGAATGCTTAAGGAACCATGTTCATATCTGGATAATTAGGCTTTCCATGGATATATTAATATGAATAAAACAAATCCTTCGTGTTTATCTATAAATTCATGACACTTTTGAACCTTCAACAATACTTCGAAGGGGTTAGAAAAGGGAGAATAAAGCAGGAGAAGGTGGAAGAAAGGAAATTGTCGGAACTGCTGAGGAAGAGGTGATAGGAAGAGCTAAGTAAAGAGGAATTGTTCCTTTTTTAATGAAAAATCTTCCTTATACATTATCCCCTTTATGCCATGGGACCATCTAAAAAAAAATCTTCCTTCAACAGGCATAGAGTAAAAAAAACAAAGAAAATACACCACTGAAAACTGAGTGGCATGAAAGGCATTAAAACAAACAAACGATTCAGCCTTTAGAAAAGGCCAATCAGAGTGATTCCTGGTCTGTTACAGGCGGTGATTAATCCTGTGCTCTTCCCTTTAGATCAACGAGGCACCCAGAAAAGCTCCCTCTCCTCACATCACGGGTGAAATGAGAAGCACCATTAAGGCAAGGGAGATACAAACCAAGTTTAGAGGAGTCGGGAATGGAAAACTCCACTGTCCAACTCCCTTACAGAAAGTGGGGAAGGGGGCATAAAAGAGGGGGAAGAATTAGGCAGCATGAGCTTTGCCTCCTAGGATTTAGGAAAGAACTTGCACGCCTTCGGTTTATCACCTCCTTCCACCAAAAAAAAAAAAAAAAAAAAAAAAAAAAAAAAAAAATAAGAGAGAGAGAGAAAAGAAAAAAAATATGCTTGCGATATGTTAGTGTGTTAGTGGAAGCAAATCTGAGAGAAAGTCAAGCAAAATGACCAGATTCCACAAGATTCCTCCATCTCTTCTATTTGGCTGTCTCTCCAAGAGAGAGAGCACCAAGGTCGACTTTTGTCTGCCTGGCTAAAATGAAGCTTTGCCGCTGCTGTTCCTCTGTTCCCCTCTTGCAGTTGTGACAAGCGGAACAAGGGCAGCTTTTAAAATAAAAGGGAGATGAAGCACTGAGATTTTAAACGGCTCATTGACAAGAGAAGTGATGAGAAAATGAAAAGCATTTCCATCTCCAATGATGGGTACCTGGCATGTGGGAGTATTTAGCAGGGACAGAGCGTGCCCTGCTTCTTTTAACCACCTCTGCAGTCTCCCTTTTCCCTCATTCCAGCCTCAATCCCGCTCCCTTCCTGCTCTGCCAGCCCCTCCCCACAGCTTCCTTCCCAGGCACTTGATTTATGGTGTTCCTGACGATGGGTGTGGGATTACTGGCGGATGGCTTTCCTCAGTGGGGCACGGGTGGGCGCAGCGAGATGCTGGCTGTGTCCCCGAGGCGGGAATGGTCGGGAGGGTAACAGCAGGTTCAGGTTTCCTCATATCCAGATGGTCGATGCCGGTGCTGCGTCTTTGTGTGCATGTGTGTGTGTTGTGTTAGTTCGTACGTTTGTGTGTATGTACTCATGCACGGGGGCAGGGACACATTGACTGGAGCAGGGACAGCGTCGTCATTCCTTTCCAACTCCTCCACACCCGCTCACCTGCTCTAGGGTGCCTTTTTGCCGTGAGCCCCCGCAGGTGACACAGGGCTGGTTGTGCTCAGCGGGCTGCGCACCGCGACTCTCCGCTTTCTCAAGCTACGCAGCTCTTCAGGGTTGCAGGCAAAGTTATCCTCTCTCACCCCGCCTTTCTCAGGCTAAGACACGGCATGGCTGTGCCCCGCTTAGCGTTCGGCTCCTCCGCCTCCTCTCCTGCAGGGCAGCAGTGAAGAAGCACCCGACCCCTCCCAGCGGCACAGCAGGGACTGTTTCTCCTTTCCCTGCCGATGCCACTCGGGACTCGCAAAGGGCACAGGAGAGCCTCACCTTCGCTTTCCTCTTCTTCATTGTGAGCGGCAGCAGCCTAAAGGCGGAGCCGGCTCGGAGGGCGCTGCCCGCGGGCAGCCTCCAGCCGCGCCCGGCTCGGCACCGGCCCGGAGGTGTCCGCGCCTCCGGCCAGTCCTCCTGACAGCCTTCCGTACCCTTGGGCTTTGTTTACTTTATCTCGGTCACTCCTGCACGTCTCCGGCTGACAAGTCTAAGGCATCTCTAGGGTGGTCGGTTGATTGGTTTGTTCGGCACAGCAATAGCCCCTTACTCCCTAAGCACAGCCAGCCCGTTCCTCTGCGAGAGGCTGAGCACTTCAGGCAGCCATACAGGATGGAAAGGGACAAGCTGTACCTTCAACTTCATTATCAGCATCTCAATTTGCAAGCACCAGTGCATGAGACCTAAATAATTCTGTGGATGTGCATCAAAAATCCTCCTTTTCCAAGATTCCTGTGCAGACACATAGCAGAAACTTGTAGTCTACCGGTGTTTTTTTCCGCTTGTTTGTATTTGGGGCGGAGCAGGGGGGGGATGGGGAGGTTGTTTTTGAGCAACAAGTCTAGCAGGATAATTGCCCATCTAGCTTAGTGTCCTTTATCTCCAACCATCACAATTAGCAGCAGGCTAGTGACTGGAGAAACACAGCAAGTCTAGTGACTAGCACGTCCTGGATTTCAGCAGCCAACAGCTTTGGAGCTCCTAAGATACAGGCTGCTTTTGAAACATCACATTTGAAAGGCCTGGACTGGCCTGTGTTCCTCTCATTTGTCCGTTGTGTTTCATTCTGCTGCCTTTTCCCCTTGCTTCGTCCTGCCTTGCCTTCCTTCCCTCTTCCATACCATGGCATTCATAAAAATCCTGCATTCTTTTTCTCTTCATCTGGCTGAAAGCACTGGCTTGTATGAACATTTGTGATAAAATTGGTTGTTGAGGTGATGTGAAGGTCTACCCACAAAATCTGAGGTTTGAAACCAATTAATGTATATGTATCCAGTAACAAGAAGGAAAATCACATAATTGTTCAGAGAAATTTGAAAAAGTTTTAACATATCCTGTGGGGATGGTTCAATTTGCTTGATTGTAGCAACTTTTCAGAAAAAAATGTTCAGAAGAATAAGACAGCCTTGTGTTGCAGGGGGTTTTTTATAAAATTATTGTCTTAGACATTGATTTTCAGAGGTATTGAGCATTTACAATTTCAGGCTCAAGTAAGAGTCTGGGGGACATGTTAGCACCTCTGAAGCAAGGCCAAGTGAGTCCATCATTATGACACTGAGACACAGAGAAACAGTATAAATTTAAAAAAAGCATCTGTAAAATAAATTTAAATTATATATAAAATTTTAATTCTGCAGAATCTGATAAATTGTAATGGCAGGAATAAGAAAGGCTTTATGAGCTGCTGTAAATTTAGTTGGGTTTTTTTTGGTTGTTTTTTTTTTTTTTTTTCCACTTATAGGAAACTACAATTCTAATTCCATGGGGTTGTGATATCTCAGCTTCACCTACCTGCTGGTGCATATCATTCAGCTTGTGCTTCTGACCATAATGGTTAAGCTTGGAAGGACAGAACAAAGCCTTTGAGGGAAATTAGCTTACCAGTTGCTACAAAGCAATTTCCAGGAAAGAACCGTCAGAGAACAGACAACTTGGTCTAAGCTGTTGGGTTTTTTCCCCTAAATCCCTACATTTTTAAGACAGCTTTTACTATGTGAGATATTTGGAAAAGCAATTTTTAAGTCACAAATCAGAGACACGTTTGATAAAAGCAATTATTGCAAGGCTATAAATTTTAACTCATAATTTTGTTTATGTAATTTCCATGGTAGAGTTTATTGCAAAAATACTGAACATGTAGAAGATTTAGACATATGTCTTTTAATCAACTTTACAGAAGAATGATTCCTTGTCAAAGAAATGGTATGATTTCTTTACAAAAAAAGGATAACATTTGTCTTTATCTAAAATTCAAGGGACCATATTTGGCAATTATCTTAGACCTAAAGAGAACAGGGTGTGACATGTAATGCACCAGTTTTAATACTCCTTTCTTAAAAAAAAATAGTAGGAGAAAATGTTGAAGGTCTCCTTCCCAATATCCATCTTATCTTCTGGGAAGTAGAATGGAGAAGGATATTGGCCTATAAGGAGGATTATTTAAAATACACATATATGCAGAGACACACCATTTACATTTGTACTTGTTTACATTCAGTTGTTTGCCTTTCCTGGGCAGATTTACAATCATTGTTGCATTGCTTTGTTCTCACAGAATGTGTAAGATTTAGTATGGCTTCATAATTTCAGCATTACAGATGCTGAGTACTGTTGTAAATGTCAAAGATGGAAATAGTGGGAATTCATCATGTCCTTCCCAGGGTCTGAAATCTTACTTGGGTAAGTTTATAGATTTAGGAACAGTGTTACTCATAGAGGGTGAGCCCCAGGGTACTGGCAAATGGCAAACAAGGGATTCCAGCAGGACTGTTTCTCTTATAGAAAGAACTTTGTTGTTGAAAAACAACATGGGATGCAGCCAGCACAGACACAGAGAGATGGACTGCCCATTTTCCCTTGGATTCTACAAAATCCTTCATAGCGTCATGTGTCATATTTGTGTTGTATCACAGAAATAAGAAAAATAACTGTAACTTAACCACGGAAGCATTCCTGGGGTGATGAATTCTCATCTCCCAAGGCCTGTAAATAGCACAGACTGTCCTTGCAATAGAACTGAAAGATTTTGGAGGCTTGAGGCAGAAACAACTGAGTTGATTACTTGGATTATACTGCTATTTAAGCACTATTTCTGACCTTGAAGTCTATTCTGTCTGTTTCCCCTATTTATGTATCTTATTAACCTTATGCATGTAACTTGTTTGATTTCATTCTCATGCAAATATGTATACATATAATATGCATGTGTAGAAATTATATCCACTTATTTGATTATGGTATGAAGAAATTCAACAAACTTCATTGTTACCTTACAAAGGCCCAGGTAACAACTTGAAACTTATGTGCTTCCTAAGTTATCTATTTCCTCTTAATTTATTGTATATTCCTAATAGATATAGAAGGAAGTTCCCCTATAATACATAATTGCTTTCACTAACAAAAGAAGAGTGATAGTAATGATATCTAGGAGTACTTGTTAAGAGGAAAGCTTGATGAAAAGAAAAAACACTAGTTACTAAAACCAATAATTAAAAACTTAAATTAAGAATTGACTTTCATATTTATTCCTAGTGATTTAGGGGTTTTTTACCAAATATAGTTCCTGTAAACTGTTTTTAGTAGATTGAATACCTCTAATTACCTTTCAAGTTTCCAAAAAGTGAACATTTCTGTGCTATTTTCTGGTTTATTTTAATACTGGTATTATCATCTGAAGAGACAGACATATCTCAGAGGTGGCTGTATTTCAGTGGCTGTTAAAATGAACCCTCTGCCATCAGTATCTCCTCCTAGAGCAGTTTTCATACCCAGCAAGCAGATACCTGCAGGTGTAGGTTGGAGTCCTTAGTGAAAATGAGCCACATCAATGCAAAGTACACATATTGTCATCGAACATAGTGTTGAGATGGAACTACTTGAATTACAAAACCTTTCTTCCACTATTTAATCTGATCCAGAATGAAAACTTCACAGTCTGCTATAGTTAGTTTTCTTAGTTGCTGTGCAGTTTTTCTGGGAACTGAAGCTTAGTCTAATTAAAAGTATTATTTTAAAAGCCTATACTAAAAGTTGCATTTTTGCTTCTTTGTATGAGCTTTGATTCACAGGTAAATAGAAGTTATAAAACAGGATGTAAAAAGAACCTCTAAACTGTGGTTTGAGCCCACTGAAGGCAAAAGGAGAGTTCAGACTAAGATCTCTGAGAGTAGATTTTCTTGTTTCATTTTTTACTGAGTTTTGGATTACAACTTTCTGTACATATATTTTGTTTGTTTCATAAATATTAATTATAAAAGAAGTCATGTATTTCACAATATATGCTAGATATTTTAATTAGAAGTGATCTTTGGAAAGCTCTTATGGAATTTTAGACCTAAGGATTACACAAGTAAATTGTTTATGATTAATGGAAAATAAATTATATATTTAGATACAGTAGGAAAATGCTCTTTCCACATTTCATTGATGGTCACATCAGTCCTCAGGATGAGTCCACTGGATTCAGTGTAATGATAATATTCTAATATAATGTCAAGTGTAGTCCTTAGAACTCCAGAATAGTCCTCTTTTAGTCAAGATTTATGGTGAATTACAGCAATGTTTTAACCTAGTTTTGAGATTTCTTTTTTTTTTGTTGTTGTTTTCTAGTAAAGCACTCTGGAATTTGCACAATGCTACTAATGGCTGCAGAGGAACGAGGAGGACTTAAGAAAATAGATTGTAGTTTAAAATACTTCAAATTTAATTATAAATGCAATTTGTTTTTACTTGTATCAGGTTATCATATATTCCAGTATGGAGTTACATTTGAAAATGCTGAATTAGCTAGTAAAACCAAAGCATGAAAATTGAAAAGTTTCCATGTTAGTTTTATTGTATTTTTTTTCTAACGCATCCTTTGTATTTGCCACTGACTTAGTTTAAAGACATCTGATATGCTGAGTCAAAATCAAAAGAACTGAAATATAGTGGAAAGCAAAAGTTCAAACCCTGACTTTTGGGAAGCCTACATGGTTAAACAAAGACTGGGGGAAGAAAAGAATAGGTTTTTGGCCACCTCACATAATCATGTCCATTGGCTTTGTGGTAACAGATGCTTTTTTCTTGCATCTCCAGGGGCATGAAGGAACACAGACACACCAGCACTCCTGGTAGCAGGCATCTGTAACTGTGTCCTCTATCAGGAAGAATTCTGCCCAATTCATGACTATGCTCTCATCTTCTGTTATTTCCCTTGAATACGTCTCTGCTGACACTTCAATTATATGACTCCTACTGACTTGAGCAATGCTTGTTGCAAAGAATGGCAGAATTGGGAGGCTTGGCAAGGACCTCAAAGACCATCAAGTCCAACTGTTAATCCAGCAGTGCTGCGTGATGAGTGCCATGCATGACATGGCAGTTTTAATGGCCACAAGAGAAGAAATGTATATACTTAATAACTCATAATTAAAGGGCAATCTTTGCATCAATAGAGTGCTCACAAAAGTTCTCACCTGATTAGAGAGTTTTTATTGGTGTAATATACTGAAATATATTGGCATTTATAGTGTCAGTAGTGGAAATTTGCACCAATCAACCATATAAGACACAGTCTTTTTGAAAACCTACTGACAAACTTTTGATTCGCAAAGCTATTTATCTGATATAGAAATGAGCAACAGAATCATGTTTAGTATAGAACAAATTCAATGGCATTGCTGAATCCTGAATGCCTACCTCCATAACTTTCCTAAGGATATGTTTCAAAATTCTTAAATCTTTCTAGTACTACAATTGCAGTCCATTGAAACATGTATGAGTTTCTACACTATTTTCAGCTACTTTTAAATTAGACTACCCATAAAATACCCCACCATTCTCCTAAGCTCTATCCATATATTTTTACTACACTCAAATCTAGCTCATCAACTGGCTCCTGTAATTTTTCTGAATTTATTCATCCTCCTCTGCACTTCTGGGCTCCCTTCCCAAATTCTCTTCCCACTCCACAAGTACCGCTGGAAAAGTCCCAATAACATAAAGCCTGCAGAAAAATATAGAAAGTTCTCTTCAATTTCCATGTAATTTGTAAAGTCCTTTCTTGACCCAAAGTAATAATCATGTAAGGGTAATATGCTAGGAAATGAAATATCCTCCCAGCCTTAGAGTCATATATTAGTCTAACTTTTTCAGGAAGTTCTTTGAATTTTATATCATCTTCAAGAAGGCAAGATTGGAAGAGTGGTTTTTCATTTATTCTTAAGTATCTTGCACCTGTTTACCCAATTGTTTGGTAACCAAAATAATATCCATTCACCCCAAAGAAGAAAACTTCAAAACACATTATGAAAAAAAGTCCAAAGTTTGATAGTGAGATATTCTTACACTGAATTGTGTATAAATGAACAGTATAGAATCAGATAGTTAAAACTGGAACACTTGATATATTTTTGAAATCCAAAATATTTTTTTTTGGTTTTTCAAGCTCTAATGTATACAGTTAAACTGTTCATGTGATGTGGTAAGTGAAATTTTACAGATCTATTTTTTCTCATATTAATTCTTTGCTAAATATCATCATTCTGGGATAACCACAACTGACTTATTGGAACTCTGGATTGAACATAATGTTGTAGAATAATAAAATAATTAAATAGAAAAGGAGGAAAAAAAAAAAGCACATACAATAAAACAGGGCTAGATTTGTAGGGATGCTGTCACACACAGCACCCTTACATGTGTTCCCTTTGACTTTGTGTATTCCAATGAAGTCAGGAGAATTTGCTGGGTATCTGACTTGGGAAAGGTGCTGTTCCAAATTGCTCCCTTTGGGGCCTCCTGTATTCGTCCCCTCTTTGAAATCCATTGACAGCTGAGTTAACACAAATCTAAGAGTCAGAGTGTGCCAGAGATACCAGCTAAGGAGAGAACCTGCTCATCAGAACCACTGTAATTATTAAGGAAACATGAATTACCTCCTGGAATTTACAATAAATCTGAGGTAACTGTGTGGAGAATGGATAGTTTATTTTAGAATATTGTATGCAATACAATGAGCATTGAATCATCACTTCTGAAAACAAAACTGCATTGCAATGTTGAGGTGTTTTCTGAAGAACATTTTCTTCATTCTGACAAGTTTTAATATTTTGCATTATTAAGATAATACACAGTGTCCTGTAGGTAAACATCCTCTGGCCAAACTGATATGGATATATTTATTTGATCAACTGTTTCTACTCATCTGCTTCCTCCATGTTTCATGTGTACAAAATTTATTTCCACTATTTCTTCTACCATACCTTTTTTGTGCTTTTAATTCAGATTGCTCTGGGCAAGGTTCCTATTCTCTGTCTGGCACACATGGATGATTGTGCACTTTTTAGAAGTTGTATCTTTGATTTTTTTCCTCTTTTCCCATCTCTTATCAGTATTAAAAATATGAGCATTACCTACTTGAATCTCCGTATTTTACAAACTTAGTGTCTTTTTTTTCCTACATGACAATATATTTTTTATTTCTTTTCTATTGATAGCTCAATTAATGTTCCTAACAGTGTTTCTATTTCACACTGCTTGTGGCCCTAAGTCTTCCTATTCAAAGCTTCTTATTTCTCAAGTGAGAAGTGTACTTCTGAAAAGAGTGATCATCCATTCAATTATAACCTTATTGAAATATTTACCAGTAGATTATTTTAGAGCTTGTCCTCACTGAACTGAAGATTTGTCATTGACTTTTAGCAGAACAGAGCAGATTGATACTAAAAAGCAAAATACTCATTTCAATACAGAGGAGTTTATTTAGGATGTGACAGCTCTACAAAACTGTTTATATCTTGCATGGAACTGAACTGATGAAACTGAAAAGCTGTAACAGTTGAACTCCACCAGATTCTTTTTGCCAGTACCCTAAAATGGTATTAGAGCTATGTGGATAAGTTATTGATACTCTTGAAAACCTTACAGGCTTTCATTCATTTCTGTTCACTGTCTTATGAGAGTAAAGTGAGTCAACAAAAACAATTTTTCAGATGAGAAGATTAATATCAGGTTTCATTATAGTTTTCAAATCCTATTCTAATTCATCATTCATTTATAAAAATAGCAGCAGTAAGGCTACAGTTGCAAGATGACCAAAAATCTAAAATCCTTTTTAAAGTTAAAAGTAAATAATATGAAAATTTTAGAAGACAATGAGTCGACAGTTTATTAACCAATCACTTTTTTTTTTTTTAAACTGATTTGGTCTAGAATTTGGCAGAAACACATGAGGAGCCCTGAGAGTTTAAAGTTTCTGGCTGATCTCTAAATCTAAAACAGCTGAGCAGATTTAAATATTTTGTGTAAACAAATTTGCATCCAGGCTGCTAATCTGCATGCCAGCTTTCAGCTTGACATTTTCTGAAATGATGGAAAAATGCTAAGCCCTTAATACTAAATGGAGTTCATAATGGAAATGCTGACAGACCCTTAATTACCTGTATTGTGATTCTGCTGAAAGCTTCTTTATCTGTCTAATCTTTCACAATGCAGTTAAATATATAAATTCTTGAAAGGAGGAAAAAAAGGAAATTTGTGTTGGAAATACTAAACTGTAACAATGCTATATTTTCTTCCAGACATCCATAGAGACAGCAGTGACAAAAAAATTATTTGAAGAAAAATATAGCATTATCTGTGCAAATGTAAAGGCAGCCAGTGATGCTTAAAACTTTAACTTAACCTCAATTTTTCAATCTTTTTGAGACACCTTTCTGGCAAAGTATGTATAAACAGATACAATAAACTATTTTTAATATAATAATGGGGTATTATCATAGAAGAAATTTCTTATTGACTTGACATGGTAAAAGAATCTCAACCAACAAAACATATCCAAATTATCATTCCACTGCCCTAATACTGTGTACTTAAGCTTAACTCTTCTTCATTAAATGGTGGAGGAAGCAGAGGATAATATCAGAGAAAGGCCATTGTCTGGACTCTAATTTACAAATTCTGTAATGTAGAAACTCCACTATCTGCCAACTTTAGAATAGAGTCTTTTAAGATTCTCTGGAAGAGATTTCTTACAATTTTTTTTAAATTTTCATTCCCACCATGAAAATCTTCCCCACTTTGCCCAGGCTATAGCCACCTGAAAAACTAGAGAGTATTTGCTCTGCAGAGATTGCTTAGGGTGGATGACTCAGACATCCCATCCTTGCTCCGGCTCCGCACAATCTCTGTGCCCCAGCCAGGGCACACAGCTGTGCCTGTAGAACAGCTTTCACACATGATAGTGGTCCTTCAAGGAAACAGAATGTCCTCTAGCATTTTTGCCTTTGTGGTTTGCTGGGCGAATTAAATCCATTTCTCCAAGGTTCCCACAGCAACAACTGACAAAACTCAAAGAAAATATCCTGAATGAAAATGAGAAACACACTGCTCTGATACCTTCTTTCCAGACTGCCGCCTTCTCCAAAAAGACACCTGGAATTTTAATTTTTCCTTATGAAGAAACTATTTCAGTTCCAAGAACAGCTATTTGCCCATCTCTGTATCTTCTTTAATATCATTCTGCCTTTCTTGACATAAGGAGATTAGAACTCCGGACAGTGCTCAAGAAAGGGTGCATCAGTGTTTTTTGTAGGGAGTAGATTTCATTCTCCTTGTCATACTCTTCCTGATTGTGGAAGTGCCATGGAATATGAAGTCAATAATTCCAAACAAATTTCAGTGATGTGCCTGAGGTCAAAACTCCGAGTTCCAAATTCAGCATCATGCGGGTATCATTTAGTTATATTTCCCTATATGCATATTAATCTCTAAAACTTGCCTACTTCTGTGTTTGCACACCTATTGATTTTGTGAGGACATTGTGGAGTACCTTGACATTGGTGCATCATTTGATTACCCAAAACATCTTAACATGTCCAGTGTAGCAAATTTCCCTGCGTATTTCTTACTCTGTTGAGGATAGAGATGTGAAGAAAACTGATCACATCACTTATCTGAAAGCAGCAACCCCACTTTTGATTCATCATCTACGCAAGTGATCATCACCTATTCTATGGCTTATATTTTAACATCTTTAAGTTCATAAAAGGATCTTTCCCTCTATCCTGTGGTAAACTATTCTTAATAACTTTTGGTGGTGAGCCTTGTCAAGAAATTTTTGCATGTTCACAATGACTAAACCTAAAAAGATTAGTTTTTCTGATTAATGGACCTATATCCAGAATTCCCTTCTCTGGTGTGACAGCTTTAACCAAAGACCAAAAACCACAGGAGAAGAGCTGCCTGTATATGTTGCCTTCTCTGCTACCCAGAAGAACCATAAATATTTTCTAAATCAGGGCACTTTTCATAGTATTTCTGAGGCATAATGAGACTGTTTAGACTTTAAAATATATTACTGGAGTTTCAGGAAATGGTGCTGTTTCTCTTAAAAGCATTTTTTAGAATTTGAACTAAATTACTATTACAAGCAAAATGTTAGAGACACTGAGCTCTTGCAGTTGTCATGTTTCAGATGAGATGTTGCTGACATGTCTGGTCCTGAAAGATTGCATGGTATTTTTCATAGAAGATTGTTATTAGCTTTCATCTGCTGGCTGAATTCCAATTTGGATAATTACAGTCTGCTATCTACATTCTCTAAGCACAGTGTGTCAAATAACCTTCTACACTTTCTTTTCTAATCTTCTGAGGGGCATTTCTGAGAATAATTAAATAATAGATGTATTTAATCTAAAAGGCAGCTGCTTCTTAATGCAAGGGGAAAGTAACTGTTTTAGAAGGTGTGTTGACTACTCAGTGCTCGGTTATAAATTACACAGCATCATTGGTGTAGGAAATGCTCCTTACCACTGTACAAAAAAGTAAGGAAACTACCTCCTTAATAATATTGCTGTAATTTAATTAAGAGTTCATGGAAACATTTTAGATAAACAATACAGTATGCTCTTACAAGATGAGAAGTATGAGCCTGGAGAAATCTACATAGATAGTTCTGGAAAACTTACAAGTTATTGAAGGTTTAAGTAAAGATTTCTTATTCAATGTGAAGGATTAATACACACAACTGTAGTACACAGGAGAATATAGAAAAGTGCAAAGCTGTGCAAAGCTTTGAACTTCCTCCAATATGAAAAAAATCAAAGGAAGAAAATGGGTCAGTTGGACTAGTCATGAAGTCAAGTCCCAGATTTGAAATAAATAGATGAAAAGGAAATATTTCAAATGTAGTTGCGTACAACATTTTGCTGATTACTAGTTCAGTTGTTTATTTCAATGTGAGAAAAGAAGGGAAAGGAATTCAATATTAATCACAATTGCTTGACATGCTTTTGAGCATGCATAATTATTGGACTAGTTTAGGAATAATTTGTTAAGCTTCAGCTGGTTGGTCTATCAAAAGTGGTGTTTTCTTCTCCCTCTTAGCCTCATGGTAAGTAGCAGCATTCAGCGAAGAAAGAAAGAGATAGGAAGCAAAGAGATGCCAAAGAAACATGTTGACTCAAAAGGTATTCTCATATTCACCATCTCCATCTTTCCTCGGGGCTTGTTGACGCAGACATGCTAAACTAGAAGAAACCCTCTCCTGTACCATTTCTTCCAAACTTATTTACCTCTCAAGAATGCTCTCTATCAAGCCCAAAGATTTTTACTCTCCATGAAGAAAAGATGACAGTGTAAACATTTTTGCTCATGATTGTTCCACCCTGCATTTTGAAAACTCTGTACAGGTTCATGGTAAAACTTTTCTGGGGGGCTTTTATAGAGAACAACACAACCACATAATAATTCTATGACTACTGGTACAGTTTGGCATTATTTTAATTCAAGAAAAAAAACATCATATCCACTTGTGTGCTTAAGCTCAGTCTAATCTATTTTAAAAAGCACAATAACAAGATCATTTTATATAATGTTATGTGCAAATTAGGTATTCACCATGTTGATGCATGTCTGGATGGAATGGAAGCAGAGGTTGTTTATAGCCCTTTGAGAAACCATTTAAATCTGGTTCTAAGAAAACTGTGTTATTACAGAGCAGGTGGTTGAGTTGATTACGATCTTGAAGATTAAGGATATCTCTGTTTCTCTGATGTTACAGAAACATAGATAACTTTTTGGCCTGATTGTCACTATGACTTACTACTGCCAAAAACTGCATTAACTGCTATTTTGGAGCCTCCTCAGTACAGAATTTTCATTAGCTTAGTTTCTTGTATGAATACAAAATTAGTAAATATGAGTGTAATATAATATGCACAGTTCCAAACCAAGTAGCAGCATTCTTAAGATAATGATCAGGAGAAAAATTGAATGAGTTTATTTCTCTGTTAAACAGCTTCATCATCTGTTGGTTGGTGAAACTTCAGGTCCTTTGGTGTGCAGTTTACACTACATTGCCAAAAAGATTCAGTATATATATTGCAATTCAAAATGCACTTTGAAGTCTTCTGTTCTTTATAGTTGTGTAAGAAATTGGCTTCAAGGGAATTGCTACTATCCTTTGCTAGAGAAAAACCAAAAATAAAATCTTGAAGTTAGTGGGTCAAATTTCATCTGCTTTAATTACTTTAAACAGATGGAGAGCATGAATAATTATTCATAAAAGCCTTTTTATATGCTTTTTCAAGGGGTATTATTGCTTTTTTTCAGTTACATAAATAGCAAAGTGAAAAAGAGCAAGTAATATCACCTCATATCTGCACATTAAGAAACAGCAATAAATGGTTTGTTTTATAAATGCTCTGAGAAGTTGCATGGGTCCAAATCCATTTTAGACAGCAGAAAAACAAAAGTTCTAATGTTTGAGATCAAACTTGATCAAAGGATTTATTTCCAAACTTCTAATTATTTCTTAATTTTTGTCAGTGGGTTTCACTAATGCATGCGGCTAAGAAGGCAACTGGGAACTAATTTCTGGGAATTAGGTTTTTCACTAGGAGAAGAAAACACACCTCTTTTCAGATAAACTTCCAAATAATGCTTGATTTCTACCAAAGGAAACTGTGCAAAATTTTCAAAATTCACAGAGTAGGAGTTCATTCATACATGAAAGATTTTTTTCCTGATGATTACCCCACTTTCATAATCATATAACCTTTCAATTTGCATATATATATGTATTATTTCTGATTTTGCACTCATTAACATACCATGTTTTGCATCTAAAATTAAACATTTTCCCGCTGACTAGTGGTGTAAATATTCTTATATAAAATACTGAAACATATAAAACATTAAAACCATGGCCAAACAACTGTGTCACCATGGCTATTTAGACCCATACATCTGCTCAGCTTCCCACCCGTCTGAGCTTGCTGACTGTCTGTATCAGCTTCTGAAAATTTCTCCATGTCCATTCTTACAAGTCAGGTAATACCACAGTATAAAATAACTTACAGAGCTACAAGTGCTGAAATAATTTACTTCATACAGTGCATCAGCACATTTCAACTAGGAGGTAGCAGGTTTTTGAATTGCTGTTACACAACTACAAAATAGACAGATGACAATGTCTGCTTCTTCTTGCACTCACTTATGGTTGTGAATTCAGTCCTCTGTAAGAGTGTAGTTTTCTGTTTTGTTTTGTTGGTTTTTTTTTTAATATATTTCTGGCAGTTCCTTAAAAAAGGTTTGTATTTCAGAAAATGGAACAAAAAAAGGAGGATTCCTCAAGTGCCTCTCATTCTACAGATTTCAAAGACTAAAATAAAAATTTGAGAAATAAAGTTTTATATTTGCAAAAATAACAAGCAAAAGTAATTGTTGCTTGTTTCTGCACTTTAATAAGAATGCACTGTACATTGCTAATTAACTTAAAAAAATTATGAATTTTGGTTTTGCCTTTGATATATTATTTTTCATTCCCAGGGCAATTCCATGCCTGTTTATCAAACCTGGTTAGGAAACCTCACCAAAATTAATTTTTTGTTACACTTTGCATTGTGGCAGGTTTTTCATTGGTTGGTTGGTTAGTTGGCTGTTCTGCTCTTATTTGAGAAGTAGCCTCGGGTTTTTTTTTGTCTCATCATTACAAGATTTCATAAACTTTCCATATTAGGAGTGAGAAATAAGGAAAATAAAAAGCTAAACAATACTTGCGAGAACATTTAGGGCAATATATTCCGGCCTGACTCCACAGATGCTCTTTTATATGCACTTAAAGGGCAATTTAAATTTTCAGTGTGTTGTACACATTTTTGTCCTTTGTGTTAAATGTTGTTACTTCCATGTACGCATTACTTCATTAGGAAGTCATACAATTATTTTAGGTATCTTCCTCTTGTTTTCTTTGCTCAGCTGGGAGGTTTTTTTGCCACTGAGGCAGCCTAGCTGCACACCTGTATAGAGCAAGAGGACCTACAGGGAGCACTGGATGCTCCTCCACAGAGCACAAAGCAGCCATGCAGAGTGGAACATCCTCTGTGCTAACTAGGCCGTTTCCCAACATATTATAATAATTTCACACCACATTATACTGTGAGTCTTAAATGATTGAATGTCTCCTTTGAACATTCAAAGGTTCCCTACTCTGCTAGCTCACTGTTATCACTTTCTACATTGCCTTGTGGCAAATTAGTTGAATATACTGTAAGAAAAGGGAGATCATCAGTATCTTATTTGCATACAAACATCATATTATTTTCAAATTATCTTCTTTAAGGTTCTCATTTTCCTAGGATGTTTTCTGCTGCCTGTATGAAGTTTGCTCATTATATATGCATTTTTCTGTTAGTGTTTTGTTGCATAACATAACAGATTTTCCTTTCCACCTTTATTCTCTCCCTGGATATAAGTGCTAAATTAAACAATGGTAAGAGCATCAGCAATACTTCACAATTAAGTTTTACCGATTTATACCAAGCTAGTCAGAAAAGTTAAGACAAAAATTATACAAAATTTAAAAGAAATAAACTCTTTGCTTTCTCACTGCATAAGAAATGCTTGGATGACTTGAATATTCCCATCATTTTCACTCTGCCTAAAACTTACAGAAAATTTCTCAGGCTCATAATGCCTTAGGCAGCAACCCCTATGCTTTCCCCTCCCACAGAAAACAAAAAAAGGCTTGCTTACCCTACGGTCTTCATGAGTGTCTTTGGCTCATGCTACTAATTCTATTGTTTTTCTGTGGTATGAAAAACTTGTACATTGAGGGAAGCATACTTTGAGGGATAAGGGAAGGGGAGGTGATTTTTCTAAGAGGAACATGTTGCAAACAAGTTAATCTATGTACAGTTACCAGTGCTTTCACTGCTGACAATGTCTGAACTGCAGACATGCTGAGATGTAATGGGGAATCACAGCTTCAGGGAGCCATCTGTGGATCTCAATGCAAAATCATTCAACCCAGAGAAGTTAAAGCAGAGCAGATCTATTTGAATTTCTTTTCTTCAGATGGGAAATTACTTTCTAATGAAGATTACACAAGAATTAATATATTTCAATAGATTCAATAGATTAATAGATTCAATAGATTTCTTCTTCTTTGTCTTGACCAAACCCTTTATGCAAACCCTTTATGATCTGGTTTTAATGAAATACATAATATTAACATTGTACCTCTCATTGAGAAAATGTTAATGTAATTCCTAAAAAAACTTCATTGCAGCTTTTGAAACATAGGGAAATATGTAATTAGGACATTCCTTCACTTTTATATTCTGAAGTTCACTACCTGAAAAATATCTCAGCTGTTATTAGTATTGTTAAAAGGAAGTGTCAGAATCTTACTCTGTTAGGACTGAGAAAAAGTAAAATGTTCTTTGATGCATAATTCTGTCCATTGCTTCCTGACAGATTAACAAGGACCTAAAGTATGTACAGAATTAAATTAAATACTTATTTACCAAAACTGTTATTTGCCTCATATTCTACATATGGTAAGAACTTTAAAGAGATAAAAATATAATTAAATAAAAGATTTCATGGCAAGTCTTTAAAAAAAAGTGCCTCACAAAGATTGCCATACATACCACACTGTTTCTAGATTTCATGTGGTTCCTTTCACTGTCAAGTACTGAACCAAATATCACTATACTTAGCATTGCAAAGTTTATAGGGCCTGTTGCTGACTTCACAGGCTTTCAGGTCCATAGCAAAACAGACATCACAGATACAAATAGCGAAACTTATATAAATCCATCACCAATTGCTTAGAAATATAAAAAGACAAAGATATTTCCTTTTCATTGCTAAAAAGGAGTTACAATGTAAGATCATATAATCATGGTTTGACATTCAAAATAAACCACAAACATTCTATGTTTGAAGTCATGGAAAGGAAAATAGATATGTAGAGTAGAAAGTGGCACCCAGACAGATTATGTGCCCAGTGATTTGGTTATTTTTATTCCAAAATACAAGTTTTCTCTGGCACTGATTAGGAACAGCATGTTTAAAAGCTGCAGTTCATGTGGTGTTGCTTCTCTTTCGACCGCCACTTTGCTCTCGGGGGTTTCTCGCCGCTGTCCCCCGTCCCTCCCCGGCCCCCCGGGACCCTCCGGCTAGCTGTCCCCTCCGGGGCCGGGGTTTTCCGCGGTCCCGCTGCCCTGGGCTTACCAGGCAGCGTCTGGGTTAGCACGGTCCGAGCTGCGGCGCTGCCTCAGTCGCCGCAAGGGTTCGAGATAAAGAGACCAAGAGAGACCAATGGTATGCTTGTCCAGAGAGATTGTATTGCCTGAAGCATTGCAGTGACCAAAGGCCCTGGGCTATTGCCCAGATACAGTTTTATACAGCAAAATTAAGAGATAAGGTCTTAAACAATAGAGACAGTGTTCAGCTAAGGCACATCAGAACCACCCCAGGGGCCAGGTCCAATGGGAACTGCTCAGGGGTGGGGAGAAGGGGGTCTACAGAGGAATGCTGAAGCGGGACTTTCCCGAAACAGTGGAGCATACATAAATGTATCTTTTCCCTCAGTTTCTCATTCCCAAAGCCTTTCTAAAACAATGGGGCATACATGAATGTATCCTTTTCCTCAGTTTACCATTCCCAAGGCCTTTCTAAAACAATCCTCCATGCTACCATGCCAGCATGACTGCAACAATTCCCCGCTTTTCAATTACTAAGATGAACGATGCCTTGGGAGAAGGTAAACTGTGGCTCTTAAACTGCAGTGTCTTTCTGCTTGTCGTCTTCCCACCAATCGCTTTCCGTGGCGGCAGCAGCGATGAAAACCGGCGCGGAAGCCTTCGGCTTCGAGGTGATGACCTTGGAGACGATCCGCTTCAGAATCCCAAATGCTAACAGAACTAAAAACAATGCAACTAGAAAGTAAAAGATGTCTTTTAAAAGAGACACTGCCCACCCAGAAAGGTCCCAGTCTTTGAATAGATTTTTAAACCAATCCTCATTTTCTTGCTTCACATTCCCAATGAGGCTTCTCATTTCCTGAATGGACGAGTGGACACTCTGTCCTTTAGATGACAGATCAAAACAACACAACCCATCAAATTCTTTACATCCATGACCATGTGCCAACAGCAGGAAATCAATAGCTGCCCTATTTTGGAGGGTAGCCTTTCTGGTTATTTCCTCGTCTTCTAGGAGGTCACTCAGGGCTGCTGATGTTAAATTTGCCTGCTTGGTCACCCAGCATTCTAGATTGCCTAATTCACTCAATGCTTTGGCTGCTGCAACCCATGGTAAAAACACAGAGACAGCAACTCTTTTGGATTTTGCCCAATGATAAATTTCTGCATCACAATGTTCATCAAATTGGCTTGCACTCCGCTTAGTAATTTTTTTCCCACTTTTTGCTTGCCCAATTGGAATTTGGGTCATGTTGGGGGAAGCAAGGGTCAGATGCCCAAAAGTACATGGACCTCCAATAAGACGAGATGGGATTCCTGGGTATGCTCTGTCCCCACAGATAAGAAACATTCCCTTGTCCAGCTTGCGTGGACGGAAATCAGTGGTGGATGCAAATTTCAGCTTGTAGACAGCTGTGCACCATTGACCTGCTCTGAATTCTACCTTGTACTGTTTGACATGCTCATATAATTTTACTTCTTTGGTTGGGGAAAAATCAAATTGAATGCAAAATTCAGCTTTTGCAGAGCCTAGGAGTTCTAATTCCTGGGGCTCCCCCTCAGCAGTGGGCAAATGTGAAACCCACCCTTGCCACAAAATGAGGGGATTTCGCACTTGTGCTTCAACTTGTCCTGCACCTTTAGGTATTTTATTTTCGTTCACCTGCTTTTGCAAACGGACCAGATCAATTGGAAACTCATCCCCCTTACTTGGAACCCCTATTAAACATGTGGACATCGGATTTTCTGCTGAGGCAGTGGATAAACACATATGATCCTGTTGCAAGGCTTGGGCTAGCGTGACCCACACATTTTTCTTGGGCTGTGGAACAATCCATGCATCCACCGTGGAAGGGTAGATGACCATTCCCTGGAACCAAACGATGAGCAGGAATGTGGAAATTGACATTCTGCTAGTCTGAAAGAGAGATAAAATCATACAACAAAGTGAACTAACTCTGAAAAAGATACAATTTGCTCTGCCAGTATAAAGGAAAATGATTCTCCCCCCTCCCGCCTTCCCCCCTTGTCGAGGAGGCCCTTTGAACCCAGGAGTCCTGGGGGTTGCTGCTGCTGAAGCAACCACCCTTTCCCGTGGTTTTATCACTGAGTCCTCTGTCATCAGCATAGCTTTCCTGGTGCACTCCTCGATGAGCTGATCGAGTGTGGGGGGAGGCGATGATGGAAGGGATAGGATGATTCGCTGACAGACTTCATTTGCATTTGTGGTGACCAGTTCTAATGTAAGTTGGTCTTGGAGCTCTGGATTTTGCACCCTTTTTTCCACAGAGGCTCGCACTCGATCCACAAAATCCATGAATGGTTCTGAAACAGACTGCTTTAAAGCGGTATATGAGACAATAGGGTCTTTAGAAGGCATATTAAAAAATGCACGTTCTGCTGCATCCCTGGACAGGTCTAACACTGCTCTGGGAATGCCTGCGGCTTGCTTTTCAGCTTGGCTCCAATCACCCTCACCCACTAGATGTTCTAAAGTGATTTCCTCATCCTCTATATCTGTGGAAAGGCTTGGACTTTGCAGAATCTCTGGGAGGAGATCTGCTGCAAGTCTTTTCCACGTTCTTTCCCACAATCTAAACTCAGACTGAGGGAGCAAGCAACTGAAAAGACGTTTCAAATCAGCGGGGACAAATGTCTTGGAGCATATAGTAGCTTTCAAAATGCTCTTAAAAAATTCACTTCTTTCCCCAAACTCACGCTTCGTTTTGCAAAGTTCCCTAATACTATCATACGAAAGGGGCTCCCATTTGGCGTTCTGTCCCCTGGCATTATAAATCACAGGGGCTAAGAACGCAGGCTCGGTCTCTCTGAGCACTTCCCGGCTGACAGCCTGGGCGCTGCCGTTGCCAGGGAAAACGGGAGAGGGAGAGGGAGGAGGAGGAGGGCCGGCTTGTGAGGGAGTGGCCGCAGCCGGCGGGGCTGCGTGGAGCGGGGCAGGAACAGGGACAGGGGGTGGCGATGGAACTGCGAGAGGAGGAGCTGAGGGCTGGACCGGGGGCTGGAATGTGGGCTGGATCATGGGCTGAACCGCCGCAAGGGAGGAGGGGTTGGGGTCAGGGACAGGTGGAGGGGGGAATGCGAGGGCTGGGGGCATGTTCTGGGCTGGCACAGGGAGCAGGGAATGCGGGGATAGAGAAGGGAAAACCGCGTGGCCGCCTCCATCTTGTGGGGGCTGCACGGGGGGGGGAATGGGGGGTGCAAAGCATGGATTTTCAGCTGCGGGAGCAAAAGCAGGAGGAGGAGAAGGGTTAGAAACTAAATCTACATCTCCACAGTTAGTTTTCTCACCGCAGGGGGTGCGGGGGGGCACCGGGGACTCGACAGGGCGCTTTTCTGCTCCCTGGGCGCCCTGAGTGTCCGCACTCTCTTTCACAACATCGTAAACGACCAAAAACATTCTCATAAAACCTTCTTTCACTGAAGGATCTCCTGCCTTTGTCCTTTCACTCAGCACTGCACCAACACGCTTCCAAAATCGTCTTTCTCTCACTACTTGCTCTGTTATCTCCGGAATACTTACTGATAACCATCTGACAAACTCTTTTACAAGGCTCTTAGGAAATTTGACACCTGCACTCAGCAGGGGCTCCTGAACTTGTTTATAAATCTCTTTCTGCTGTGTAGTCAGCCTAACACCCATGGCTGGCTTCACAGCAAATCTCAACCAATTACTGCAGCAAACCCAAAGTTCTAAAGCTACGACGGAGACTCCTGTCACGCCTGCGCGCTGGCGTGTCCCCCCACGGGCACACAGGAGCCGATGTCTCCTGGCCGGGCCCCTGCCCCCCAGTACCGAGACTCACCCACCGCCGTCCTTTAGACACCACTGCAGCAACGGTTCCCGAACCCCGGGCGGTCTCCCGGGTGTGGAGAGGTGCCGTCCGACCCGTGGCGACCTCGCCGGACAGAAATCGGCGTCTGTCTCCACGGCAACAGTCCCGCTGGGCTGTGTGGAGAGGCAAGTGCCTCACACCACCAGCGTGATCCCAGAGCTTCTCCCCGCGGAGCCGACAGCCTGCGTAGCGATTTATTCACACCGCTCTCCGCTCTGCAGCTCGCGGTGACACTGCAAAGTGTCTGGAAAAGCTCCTAGCCAGTGCACTGTCCACGACGGCTGCGGCAGGCTTGCTCAGACCAGTGCAAAGCCCCACGTTGGTGCGCCACTTGTTGCTTCTCTTTCGACCGCCACTTTGCTCTCGGGGGTTTCTCGCCACTGTCCCCCGTCCCTCCCCGGCCCCCCGGGACCCTCCGGCTAGCTGTCCCCTCCGGGGCCGGGGTTTTCCGCGGTCCCGCTGCCCTGGGCTTACCAGGCAGCGTCTGGGTTAGCACGGTCCGAGCTGCGGCGCTGCCTCAGTCGCCGCAAGGGTTCGAGATAAAGAGACCAAGAGAGACCAATGGTATGCTTGTCCAGAGAGATTGTATTGCCTGAAGCATTGCAGTGACCAAAGGCCCTGGGCTATTGCCCAGATACAGTTTTATACAGCAAAATTAAGAGATAAGGTCTTAAACAATAGAGACAGTGTTCAGCTAAGGCACATCAGAACCACCCCAGGGGCCAGGTCCAATGGGAACTGCTCAGGGGTGGGGAGAAGGGGGTCTACAGAGGAATGCTGAAGCGGGACTTTCCCGAAACAGTGGAGCATACATAAATGTATCTTTTCCCTCAGTTTCTCATTCCCAAAGCCTTTCTAAAACAATGGGGCATACATGAATGTATCCTTTTCCTCAGTTTACCATTCCCAAGGCCTTTCTAAAACAATCCTCCATGCTACCATGCCAGCATGACTGCAACAATGTGGTATCAGCTAAATATTGTCACTGTTTTGACATGTGAGTAAAGAAACATTATCTTTCACATAATACTGGTTTTCTAATAATCTCTGGCAGTTAACTTTTTCTTCAAGGATTTTAATAATGCTGCTTAGATATATAAAAATGTGATAGTAATTTCTAGTAAGTGAATGTTGAAGTATGTTTTTAAACTTTCAAGCTGGTTATGAGGGTTTTAACTCCTCTTGTTTTTCCAGTCTTTGCAATACATTAACTGTAATATAAATATATACTATTAGTGGGATGTATCATGTTTAGTGGTAATTAAGACTCAGGTCCAATTTTCTTAGTGATCTTTCATCATTGTATTCTCTATTTCAAAGTGATTTATTAGAACTGAGATTATTTTTTAGATTTGGTCTCTTTCCTATTAAGAGTTGCCTTACCTTACCCTTTCTAATGGAATTGTTTTACTCACATGCCAAAAGCAGATTTCTCCATTTCAGGATAACAGCCTTACTTTCAAATACTGGCAAAGCAACAGTGACACAAATATGCTGTTGTGAGAAATCCTGGTCCAAAAGACCTCTAAGATAATATGAAGTGTTAGTAAAATACAAATGCAGTGTTTGTGAAGCAGAACCAGTAAGAAGAAAAAAGAATATGAAAAATATTTCCAGAAAACTTTCTAAAGGTAGCTGATCCAGAACAGATTAGTTAGACATAGTCTGCCATGTTGCAAGGGTATTTATGACTTTTTTAACTCTCTGGTGCATTGTATTTTTTATTATCTTCTATCATACAGTTTATTAACAGTTATTTCATCAGTGCAATAATTCCATGAAAAAATCCTCAGTCATTAGCAGTGCCATGTATTAAATTCACACCTGTTTCAATGGACATTTGAAGTGTTCTTTTGATCTCATCAGTAGTTACAGAGAAAAGAGAATGGCCAACTCAGGACAAACAAATAAACAAACAGAACAGCAGAGACAAAGATACACTTTGAAACTGAACACATGTGTATATTGGCCTTTAATGTAAAATACCTTTGTTGCTACAGAATATCTGATAGATAAATAGTGAATCAAACCAAAAGGAGAAATGGAAAATACCTGATACCTGGAGCTGAAGTGTTAGTCTAAGGTGTGAATGCAAGTAAATTCGTACAAAGTACAGGTGATTAGGACAGTGAGCATACCAGATCATTTAAGATCTTGATTGAAAGTTTGGTTTCCTTTTTGGTTTTTAGTCTCCGAGATTCTTTCAACTCTTCTCAAGTTCTGTTCACACCTTTTTTTCAATGCATTAAATCCTTTTTGTCGC
Source organism: Lonchura striata (assembly GCF_050655825.1). Classification (NCBI taxonomy): domain Eukaryota; kingdom Metazoa; phylum Chordata; class Aves; order Passeriformes; family Estrildidae; genus Lonchura; species Lonchura striata. The sequence goes on along the minus strand of NC_140704.1, from coordinate 141,089,781 downwards.
AATCTTTAAAGAATCTTTAATTCTGCAGTGTCATCTCTGGTACAGGCTGGGCACTACTGTCTGCAGTTTTCTAGATACTACTGCATGATTAATATTATGTAATGACATTTTTTAATGATGTGTCTTGCATATTGATATACTATCCCATGCTTTAATATACAGCAGTGCTATAATCTTTAATGCATGATTCCTTCTACCAATGTTGTAAGGGAATACTATTACCTGCTACCTTGCTTGCAGATAGAAAATCTTTCTGCAAGTCAGTTATGGGCCAGATTTGTTCAGGGTATTTAGGTACCTAATGATCCAGGCAAGTTCCTAGCAGAACTGACAGAAGCCTAAATATCTAAGACCCATTATTTCAATAGGTGTTAAGGACTACATTTTTCAAAGTCATGCTGTGCCCTATCTGGAAAATACCTTTTAAAATTCTTAAAGAATTTTAAAAATGTCCCAAGTGACTTCCCAAAGTTAGAGAAGTCTTTCATCAAGTAGAAAGCTGAAGCCATGTCCCCTGATTCCAGGACACCTCTGTTAACCGTGATCCACAAAAAATCCTCTCATTTTCTATGAGTAAACATAAAATACTAACCATGTTGTTACTAGGTATAAAGGAACAATGTCCAAGGGGGTTTTTCTATTATTGTAAATTGCTATTTTTTTCTACTAAGATGTTAGGTTTTATGCCACTTTTCAATATTGATCTGCCTTACATATTAAATAATCAGCCTAGTGCAATAATTAATAAAATAGAAGTGACACCAGTCTTTAATTACTAGGCATTACTTTCTCTCACAAACATTAATATTTGAGTGGACATATAAACTCATATACAGTCGAAGCCATTGGAAAGGGACACGTACAACAAATGTATATGAGAATTATTAGGGTTGACTAAAATATACAAATAACTCTACTTCCACAATATATATGCAGGATCTGGTAAATGAGACTGGGAAAAAAAAGAATTAATATAGAGTTTTTAACATGTATTAGGAATGATTTCTTTTTGAGATGTTACTTTGCTACAATTTCTCCAAACCTGGTACACGTCTGTCAGCTGGTGAACTGAAAGAACTGCATTTTATGGTGATTAGCACTATCTCACTGTTTCTTTGTGTTCACTTGCGCATCCTTGTGCTGTCTAGTCTGCATGCACTTGCATTATCCTGGATTCTGTTTAGTCTGCAGTCTTCTCAAGCTGAAATTGGTGCCTTTCCTGTCTCAGCACAATGTGTAGCACAACATGAACCTTGTATATGTCAGTAGTTTGGAAATATTGTCACAAAATAATGGCTGAAACTATGCATGTAGATGATTCAGTGGGTCTAGTTATTGACTGCTTATTGCTTTTGAAAGCCAGAGTTGTTATGAATTTCCAATGACAATAGCAATTTATGTGCATTTTTCAAAGACATGAATGGCAAAAGGACATTCACAGAGATAAAAGCTCAAACCTCATCTCTGTGGACTTCTTGGCCTGTAAATAAACTGGACTTCAAAAGATTTTAATCTCTTAAGCATGATTCAGTAGACTGATTAATGAGTAATCAAAATACATGTAACAATAATCTAATTATCTTCAAAGTTAGTATGTTTTTTGTTAGGATTTATTAATGATATTAAAGTCCAAAATAGAAAATATGTATTTTGAATGTCACAAACAACTTCTTACTTTAACTGGAACTTTTTCATATTAAATCAATATCAATTTTCAATGAAGAAAGATTTGGTGGTTCCTTGAAGGTTTTTATTTTTAAACATGAATTTAGAAAAATGAATTGTCCCATTATATGCTACATATGCAGTAAAAATATGCCTACCAATCTGTAAATATTTTGATTTCTCAAATATGCATTGTGAAGGTCTGCATTCTTGTCCATATTCTATTTAACAAAAGTGGAACACATCTTTGCCAAACATTAATGATAATTTTGACATATACACACTAAACTTCCATCCCTGGATTGCAGAAAAATGCAACTAGCTACACAATATGCTGAAACATGCAGAAATCTCAGAAAAAAAAAAATGGGCCAAATGTTCTTTACTCCATTGGTATCCTTATCTATTATTAATACTCAAGGCAGAGAGTTCTACATATGATTTAATAGCCATCTTTTGATTTGGTGTATAACTCATGAGACACAGAAAGTAAATTTCTTTATTATGATTATTAGTGCTTGAACCAAGGACATTTTCTGGCTTGTATTCTTAATCTTCCTTTTGTGTCCAAATGTATATTTATTTTCTTTTTTTTTTTCCCCTGTACTTTTTTTGCCAAATCACAATAGAGTGATTACAAATGAAGGACTGGAGAATGCCCAAAAATCATAGTCTTCTGTTTAGGAAAATATAGAAAAGAAGTGAATTGCTTCATGAAGAATCAACAATTTCTGAACCAGGAAGATGACTGTAGTTATAAGCTTCATTGTAGTGTTTCTACTTTTTTTCTTTTTTTCTGTTTGGGAGGTTTTTGAGATTAGGAGGTTTCAAACTGAAACTGCCGCAACTAGAAAGAGAAACAAAGTGGTACATTAAATTGAAGTATTTTGAATAAAGTTGTGACTCTTAACATTTTCTAAAAATCACAGAATCATCAAGGTTGTAAAAGACCTTCAAGATCATCTAGTCCATCTATTCAGCACCATCACAATAACCCCTAAGCCATATTCACAAGTGATATCCAGACCCCTCTTGAACACTTCCAGAGAGAGTGACTCCACATCACCTCCCTGGGCAACTTCTACCAGTGCCTAACTACTAATTCAGTGATATATAATTTTTTTTTTCTAATAACTAATCTGTGCCTCCCCTGGTACAACTTATGGCCCTTTCCTCTCCCTCTTTCACTTGAGACACACTAGAAGAGAACAAACCCCTACTTCAGTACAACCTCCTTTCAGGTTGTTGTACAGAACAATGAGGTGTCCCAAGGACAAAACTATTCCAGACAAAACTATTCAAATTCCCTTAGCCATTCCCGCTAAGATGTTTTCTAGACCTTTCACCACCTTTGTTACCCTTTTTTGGACACAAAAGATCAGTATAGACTAGAGATCTAGTCTATTAGATGCATTTTGAGAATGCCTACTAGATGTTCTAAAGACAGGAGAAAAAGGATGGCTTAGTATCGACTAAGTATCAGAGAACTTCTCAGTGTCTCAACTCCATCATACTAAACCCCAAGCTTTTAAGTTTATTCTGTCCTCGTTGTTTTGGGGTTTTTTTAATGGTGGCCAAACAGACTTTGAATGTTTCACATTCAAAATGCTCAAATATTCAGAGGTACTTCAACTCCAGTTCCAGTTGCTTCAGTAGCTTTGAAGTAATTTATTTAATCCTCAATTTAACACAGAATCTCTCTATGACTAATAATTTCTAAAAATCCTTTACCCAAAAGGCATATTTGGATAATATCAACAGTTATCCAGTGGACAGAACAAATAATGAACATGATTTGCTACATGTCTTTATGTATGGGTTCATCACTATATGTTTGGGAGATCTGTGGTTGGAAAAATATTGAAAAATGTTTTATTAAGGTTTTTACTAAGTCAAATTAGCATGTAGTAGTGATACATCTTAATGATTATGAAAAGTAGTTGAATTTAAATACCTTGGCTTAAATTTATTACACTGGATTTTTTTGATTTTTTTAATTTTTTTTTTTTTAATAACAAGTATTAAACAACTATTGCCAAATAATACATGGTTTGTTGAAGGAATTGCATTTACTTATGGGTTTTGGCTGTTTGCTGAATGGGTATTTAAAGAAGTGTATGTGTCTTGTCTTCCTGTGGATGTTTATTCCTTCCTTCCCTCTGGTTTTGTAAATTCTCAAAATATGAATGCTTCAGAAGTAATTCACTGGCTGTGCATGAAACGGCTACGTGTGAAAACACAGTAACTGCTCTGTTTCTCATAGCTGAGTCAAGCCAATGCAACTCTTTGTGCTGTTAGGGATTAAACCTTCTCTATTTTGTACTACAATGTCTACAGAAAAACTTGGCATGCACATGGACCTTGTTTGTCATCTATATTGCTGGGAAAGGGAACTGCTTGCATTTACTGTACACGGCTGCTGAAACTAAACCAGCTGGACCTCAGTTTTGGTGTGAATTTGTTGTTTGGGGTTTTTTGTTGGTTTGTTTGTTTGTCTGTTTTTAAGAACAAATATTCACAGCAATAATACTAAAATATTTCAGTATTCAAGAAATAGTAGATATGGTTACTCCCCTGTTGCCATTGCATTTTGATAATGGGAAGTCAGTCTCTCATCTCATTACTCTGCTGCTTTTGGCAGGCTTCTTATATTATTTATTCTGCATTTGATAATTCATCCTCATAAAGCTGTCTTTTCTAAAATCCTTGTTTGTGGGTCTAAATGTATGAGATGAATTCAGTATGTGAATTCATCATATATAAACAATTTTTTACTAATGTCACATAGATATTCTTGTGTAAAGATTCTAATGCATAGTTTATAATAAAATAAATGCTCAAAACTTAATGTACATTTTGATAATTCATTCATGCAACTTCACTTTTTTTGAAAAATTTGTAAGCAGAAAAAATTCCTTTTCATTCCCTAAGAGTATATAATAGGGACCAAATAATATTTGCAAAGGATTCTATGATTATGAGCCAAAATGTTAGGGAAAAGATGAAATATCCATTATGCAGCATAACACCTTGCTGTAAGTTCTTACTTCTGTGTCTGATCCTACACACAAAAGTTTAATTTAATTTACAGTGAAATAATCCTACTAACTCTTTCCTGTTCTCTTCCTGTTGATCTAAATTGCAAAATCCCACAGGACCTGAAGAACCAGACAAATTTCTTCATATGAAAAGTTAATTGTGTGGCTAGATTCAATTACACGGGTATCATATAACAAACAGCCTTTACTTGCTCCCTTCTTGTTCCCTTAATACCGTTGCCTTCCCTCCTTCACATCCAGAGGCCATCTAAAAAAAACATGTTGTAAGCTAGAACAGAGCTGTTCTACTCCTGTCTGTGTGTGTCTTGTGTTTAACTTAGGTAAAAGCTTATATTGCCTCAAGCCTTTTTTTTTTCCCCAACAATTCAATGGTCCTTTCATCCAGATTTTATAGATTTCACAGAGATCACCTGGCAGTCTGTGCATCTACTTTTACCAAGCGCTTAAAAAACAGTAAAATGCACATGCAATGCATGCATATGTACAGGATTGGTTTTCTCTTCAGAAATTAACCAACATAATAAACAAAAGTACTGACAGAAAAAAAAAAAAACCATTGAGTAAGAATATCTTTCATGTACCCATCAATTATACAAATATAAATCTGAAGTGATGGTTTAATCATTGTACCATAGAATATTTCAGTGTTACATGCAAGAGCATATTTCCCAGAAACTATTTTGCAGAATATTTTAGAGCAAAAGCAATTCCATCTGAAAAAAAAAAATCCAATTTCTTTCCCCCTTATTTTTTTTTTAAGATGATTTTCAAAGCTTATTAGGTAAAGTGGAGATATAAAAAGCCACTTGAAAGTACAAACAAATGAACAGGGAGGAGAAAAGCAAAGGAAAGCAAGGAAAAACAGAGTAAACAATTTTTTAACCCTTTACAGCAATACCTTGGTCCCATATGGCAGCAGAAAATATCTTCAATAGCCTTATGTATAAAGCTGAGCTTTCATTAAAATAAATGTTCAGCACATACTTAAAATTAGGCAATTGAATTTATGTACTTCCTTGAATTACAGACATTTTTTCTACTTTTTCCAGAAGTTTCTCAGTTATTATATGAAACATCTCTATGCACCCATCAGCTTTTTCTTCTCATGCCATATTAAAATTGTCTGTGGTGGGTTCATCCCTGGTTGGAAACCAGGTGCCCATTAAAACTGCTCTATTACTCCTCTCTCTGACTGGAGGGGGGAGAAAATATAAAAAAGGGCTCATGAGTTGAGATCAAGGTAGGGAGAAGTCACTCACCACTTACCATCATAGGCAAAACAGATTCGACTTAGGGAGGATGAAGAATTGGCCCTGTGGTCAGTTCATCACATGTCTCTGCCAATCTTTCATTCTCAAGCGGAGGACTCCTCACACTCTTGCTCTGCTTCAGTGTGGAATCCCTTCCGTGGGAGACAGACCTCAAAAACTCCTCTGATGTATGTCACTCTCATAGGATGCAGTTCTTCACAAACTGCTTCAGTGTAAGTCCCCTCCAGAGTCACAAGTCCAGCTAGGAATCCTTCTCTAGGGTGGGCTCCTCTCTCCATGAGACCACAGGTCCTGTCTGGAGCCTTCCCAGAGCACCACCGTCTTTCAAGCACATCCACCTACTCCAACACTCTGTCTTCCATGGGCTGCAGGTAATGATTTTATCCACAATGGCCCTCCATGAGCTGCAGGGAACAGCCTGTCTCATAGAAACTAAGAATCATAGAATAGTTTGGGTTGGAAGGGACCTTAAACTTATAATTTGGTTCCAAACCCCCTCTGCTATGGACAAGGACACTTTCCACTAGACCAGGTTGCTCAGTGCCCCATTCAGACTGGCCTTGAACACCACCAGGTATGGGGTATCCACAGCTTCTCTGGGAGGTGTGTTCCAGTGTCCCATCACTCTTACAGGACTACATCACTCTTACAGAAATATCTAATCTAAACCTACCCTCTTTCTGTTTAAAGCCATATCTTATTATCCTACCACTACATGTCCTTGCAAGAAGTCCCTGTTCAGGCTTCTTGTGGGTCCCCTGACAGTAGTGGAAGACTGCTTTAACATGAGCTACAGGCTATGGAATCCCAGCTCTCTCAGCCCCTCTTCATAGGAGAGGCATTCCAGCCCTCTGATCATCTCAGTGGCCATCCTCTGGACTCTCTCTTTTTATGCTGGACCCTAGAGCTGGATGCAGTACTCCAGGTGAAGTCTCAAAAGAGCAGAGAAGAGGAGAATTACCTCTGTAGATCTGCTGGTCATGTTCCTTTTGATGCAGGACACAGTTGGCTTTCACGTTGCCAGCTCATGTTGAGCTTCTTATCCACCAACATCTCTGTAGCAGCAACTCTCCGACCACAGACTTTCCCAGGCATTTTCCCTGGGAAGGCTGTGAGAAGATCAGAGGAAAGAATGAGAAACAATTCTTATCTCCACTTGTTGCACCTGTTGTTGTCCACATGTGGAATGTGTCATGGAGATTTGTTTACCAAAGGGTGATTCCTTAATTGGATACTAGATAGCGTTTGGATTGATTGACCAAATAGATCAAAGCTGTATGGGACTGGCTGTAAGGGTTACTGAGTTTCTGAATAAGTATAGTATAATATAGTACAATATGACATAATAAAGTAATTGATCAGCCTTCTGCAATCAGGGCTGCTCTTAATACATTCTCTGCCCAACCTCTATTTGTGCTTGGGATTGTCTTGATCCAGGGGCAACATGTTGCCTATGGTCTTGCTGAACTTCATGAGGTTCACAAGAATCCACCTCTTAAACCTGTCCAGGTTCTGCTGGGTGACATCTCTTCCTGCCAGAGTGCTGACTACACCACAGAGCTTGGTGTTGTCAGCAAACTTGCTGAGAGTGTAGCGGACCTCATGCCCATGTCACTGACAAAGGTCTGAAGAGCACCAGTCCCAAAACTGACCCCTGAGGACTAACACTCATTACAGGTCTCCACTTGGACAGTGAGCCATTTACAAAAGTTCTTTGAGTGTGACCATTTTCCCAATTCCTTATCCACTGAGTGGCCCACCCACCAAATCCCTGCCTCTCCAATTCAGAGGCAATGCAATTGTGCAGGAGAGTGTCAAATTCTTTGTTCAAGTCCAGGTAGATGATGGCACTTGTTCTTCCCTTACCCATCAACACTATAGTCCTGTCATAGAAGGCCATCAAAGTTTTTTGGCACAATTTGCCCTTAGTGAAGCCATGTTAGATGGTGGTGGTCACTAGTCATCTGCTTATTTACCTTAGCATAGCTTCCAGCAGGTTCTGCTCTGTGATCTTGTCAAGCACAGGGGTGAGATTGACCAGCCTGTAGTTTCCTGGGTCTTCCTTATTTGTTTTTGGAAATCAGAGTTTTGTTTCCATTTTTCAGTTAGTGGGAACCTCATTTTTCACTATGCTGGATAGTGGCTTAGCAATTTTATCTGCCCATTCCCACAGGACCTTCAGATGCATCTCATCACATCCCATGGACTTGTGCATCTTCAGGTTCCTTCAGTGGTTTTGTACTTTGCATGATCTTCTCATACACTGGATATTTATTTGCTCTCCCAGTCACTTTCTTTGCCTTTTGTGACTTAGGTGGTGCGTCTGGAGCACTTGCCATTGAGGCCTGATACAGAAAAGTTGCTGAGTATTGAGAACTTTAGCCTTCTCAATATTCTGGGTAACCAGGTCTGCTGTATCCTTCCATAGAGGGCATACATTTTCCCCACTCTGTCTTTCACTGCTGACATACCTGTAGGAGCTTTTCTTGTAGTCCTTGACATCCCTGGCCAGATTTTTGTCAAGGCTGTAGTTTTCCTAACCTGATCATTTGCTGCTCAATTTCTCTGTATTCCTTCTAGGCTACCTGTCCTTGCTTCCATTCCACATCTTTTTGTATTTCAGTTTGTCTGGGAACTTCTTGTTCATCCTTGCAAGCCTCTGCCTTCCTCTCGGTTGGAATGCATCACTCCTGAACTTTGAGGAGGTGACCCTTGAATATTAACCAATTTCCTTGGGCCATCTTGCCTCCAGGGCTTTATCCCATACTACTCTACCAATCAGATCCCTCAAGAAGCCAAGGTTTTGTTCCAGAAGTCGAAGAGAGAGCTTGTTGCATATCCTCTTCACTGCCCTAAAGATCTGAAACTACCAATTCATGGTCAGTGCAGCCAAGGCTTCACATTCCTCACAACCTGGAGCTTCATTACCAAACAGCCCCTCCCTCCTTTTTGAAGAGAACATCAAGCACAGCACCTCTCCTTGCTGGTTCCTCTGTCCCTTGGAGAAAGTAGTTATCACCAATGCATTCCAGAAACCTCCTGGACTGCCCTGCTGTGTTGTTCCTTCAACAGGTATCTTCAACAGGTGGTTGAAGTCTTCCATGACAACCAGGACTTGTGAATGTAAGGCTGCTCCATTTGTCTGTAGAGGGCCTCATACACTTTCTCTTCCTGGTTGCATGGCCTGTAGGAGACCCTTGTGACTATGTCACCTGCCATTGCCCTTCCTTTAATTCTGATGATCCAGAGGCTGTTGGTATGCTCCTCAATCATTCTCAAGCAGACCTCCATGAGTTCCAGCTGGTCTTTGACAAAGAGGACAATACCCCATCCTTGACTCCTCTACCTGTCTTTCCTTGAATCCTTTCATTTCAACACTCCATTCATAGGAAACATCCATCCCACCAGGTCTTCATGTCATGCAAGTAAGATCACATCCCTGTAGGCATGTGCACATCTCTAACTCCCTTTGGTAATTCCCCATGGTGCTTGTGCTTGCATAGAAGTGTTTGAGTTGGAGCCCCAGTGAAGCTGCCCTACAGTCTGGAGTGGCTGGAGTTCCTTTGTGCTGCTCTTCAGGTGTTCTCCTGCTGACCTGCAGTCCCTCTCCAGGCTCTGGGCATCTCTTTCAGGCATTTTGGCATCAAACTGGTAGGGATGGGAAGGACTGAGGTTCCCTTTCCCCTGGCAACTTCCATTGTTCCAACTTCCATAGTCCAACTGATTAATTAGAGCAAAATCTAACAATTCATTTCATTGAAAACAGCCAAAAAGTGTGCCTGAAGAAGGCAGGCTACTTGCTTATATAAACAAATTAGTTTATAGTCTACAGAGTTAGGTTTTTTTTCTAAAAAAGGAAGAATTATTTTCTTTCTGGACACAATATCAATATGTAGATATTGTGCTGCCTTTTTAAGCTTTATACATTTTAGCTTGGCATAATATAGGGGGTAAGATATTGAAAGCCCTTAGGGCTTGTTCTCATTTAGTATACTTATAGTGACTGTAAAAGAAGGGATTTCTGTCAGGCCTGAGTGCTACTGCAAATCCTATCCATTATTTTTGTTGTACTTGTGCACTTTGTGTTGTTTTTTAAGTACAAAATCTCATACAAACAACTTAATGGTAAGATTCATGACTTATGAGTTAGATATTTCATTAATGCCAACAGTGAGTGACAAGAAACTGCATCTTTAGACTAACACTTCAGTACTGAAAGTGCCACCTATTCATTTCAGTTAGAATTGCCTATACTGAATGAGGATAAATAAGTTGATATGGTTTTGAGAGACTGACAGGAAAGATCCTTGATGCTTGATTATCACAAAATATAAGTTTAATCTAATAATTGTTTTTATAATCAGTAACTTATGCAGATATAATTTTTAGTTTAATATAATGCAATTTAATTTAATTTCATTTTTAATAAAATTTGACAATGTTTTAAAAATTAAACACTTTATAGTGTGATTTAAATGAGTAAGGAATTTTCAAGTAAAGGTAAAGAACTTTTAAATTTCTTAATCAGACAGACCACCATATTTCCTTTGTGAATTCTTATGCTGTATCCTCTGATCTGCACTTGGAATGAGTTCGTTAAAAAGTATATTATGCAATTTGAATTGGAAAACTCTTCAACTGCATAAAAAATATAACTGTTGTACCTATTAGAGGTTGTCTGGATTTATCTCTCTAATTTAAATCACATTCCACTGTTCACTGGTCTTTCAGTCAGATTTACTTCACTTCCTTCTCCAGTGAAAGTACTTGAACAACATGAATTGACACATAACTTGGTCTTTTATAAAAAGGAACATTTAGATTATTACAAAAATTTGGGCATGGAGAAGCTCTAGATCAAATTTCTTTAGCATTTTCAACATTTTGAAATATTTCAAAATCATAAACACCAGAGACCCTGGAAGTCTTGAGAGTTCAAATGTTCAGGGAATACTGAGAATGACAGCAATTGCAGGGAGTAAAGAAGGTGAGTTGTCTGTACATTCTACATTTGCAATTTTCCTGAAAATTGACAGCAGGATTCTTAATGAAAAAGGTCCTTTTAGAATTAATTCCATCTTAGTGCTCTTCTTGTGCTTTTCGGTAGTGAATTCTTTGTTTCAACCTTTTTTTTTCCATTTGTGTCATACTTTAGATAATCTAATAAAACATTGAGAGCATCCACTGTACTAAATTGATTCACATAGCCAATATTGCTATTGCTGACAGGACTCATAAAGGAAGGATGAGCCTGGGAGGTGGCCTCTTCAGGTCATACTAATGTGGGTGAGATTGAGAAATATAAATAGCTGCTTTTGTGTAGAAAAACAGAAGCATGCAGCTTCCAGAAAAGTCAGTCTCTTCTAAGCTGTATAACTCAATTTTAAATTATTCCTGGTTTTGTTTAATTTTCTGTTTATGTGCTTCTTTCTGTTTGTGCTTCTCTTTATCCCCTTTTCTCAAGAGGTAGTTAGAGCTCTTCTCACTTTTCTTAGATATTTTCCATACACAGCAGATTGATTTATTTCAGAGTGTTTCTACGAATTTACAAAGGTGAAGATACTTGGCTTTGGCTTAAATCTGTGTTGTAGAAGTGACTCTTCCAATGACTACTGTGGAGCAGTTGCATACAGAATTCCTTGTGTATGTGTGTGCTGGGGCAACTGTCAAGGGTAGAAAGGGAAAGCTGCAGGAATAGGAGGAGAATTAAAATGGATCTTTCAGATTTGCTCTAGGTAAGAAATCCTTACCTAATAATTTTTTTCTGTTTTGTTTATTTTTTAAAAAAATACTGATATATTTATTTTTTTTCAGAAATTGAATAAATAAGAAGAGAATACACTCACAACTGTCATTTGGGTAGAATAAAATATATAAATCATTCCAATTATCAGTATCAACTTGGAAGTCTAGATAAAAAGAGTGAAGAGCTAGGACTTTTCAAAATAATAGGTAAATTTTTATTAGATAAAAATCAAAATAAAAATTTCAAAAACCCATGTGAAAAATCCAGGTCAGTTATGGTGTGATAACAAGGAAACCTGAGGTAAGAAAAGGGAAACAAAGAATAGTGGGCCCTGCATTAAATTAATGCTTTCCCTCAGTGGAAATGGTCATTAATCTTTCTGTCTTGGAAATATAAATGTTCTTCACATTTAAACAATCCACCAGCTCTGCTTTATGACCCAGATATTTGTCCTATTAGTTTGTCATGTATGTAATGGTGCTTCAAGCAGTACACGTATCACTTGCTAAGGCCAATGACATAGCTAATTTATTCTTACTTTAGGAATCCATCAATGACCAGCTTAATTTGTTTCAGGTTAGTTTCTGTTACTGAAATATACTAATTTGCAGTATGGAATTGTAGCATTGTTTCCAGGACCCATCAAATTTACAATTAAAAATCTGCTACAATTTAGGTGGTATTGACTTAAGCACTTTATTTTAGCTGTCCCATTTAAAAAACAATTACCTATGTCTAATTCTAATTTTAAAATTTTCAATAGTTTAACTAAGTAACATGTTGAACACCAAAATTAATTTTTAAAATGGATGGTAAATCATTGTATCTATAAAATTTCTTTGCATTTATAATAATCTTTAATGATATTTACTTGACAACAAAGTTTTAGCTTATTAAATATAAGCTAAAAATATCCACTCATGTCTGGTTTTAACTGTCTCTTTGGTTACCTATTAACTGTGATTTATTCCCATGCAACTTTCTAGTATTTTTAAGTCATAAAAGGAAACAAAGGGTCCTTTTAATGTTGGAATGACTTCATGCAGGTAGCCTTTATGTTTCTGACTGACAGTGTATACTGTATCAGCACTACGGTGACTATGTTGTATATTTCAGAAGGTTTTTACTGTGCTGCATCTTATTTCACCTCTATTATGGAAATTTATTAATGCCATTATGAGAACATTGTTCTGGATTCAGTTAATCTTCAGCCTGGAAAAAATGCTGCAACTTTACACATAGTGGTATCCTTGACACAGCTGCAGAGCTGATATAGGTTAATGTAATTGTTTGTGTGCAAGACCCTTGGTATTGACCTGAGAGACATCAAATTCTGCCTTTACTAACACTTGTATAAATCAGGACTAGGTCCATTGATTTCAATTACTCAGTATTTACAGTGAAATGAAACTGAGAACATAATTTACCTTATACATCTAAATTTAACCTTGACACAAAGTCTCACAGTCCCTATTTACTTGAATGAAACAGTTAGAGAATTCCAGAACTATAAAAGGAAAATAATGATATCCCAAATGGGTAAAAATTAGAAAAAGTATCTGAACAGCTGTTACAATTTAGTGAAATCACAATTTTATCTTTCCTTCTCCCCACAAAAGTATATTCTGCTTTTAATTTCATAACTTCTTACCATAATCTCTTAGCTATATTTACAATACAGTCTGGATTACTCTTAATTTTGTCTTGATGAAGAACTAGTCTCAATTGTGTACATTTGCATCCAGTTTCTGCTACTTAAATCCATGAAAACAGAAGAGGTAACCCTCTAGTCTCTTATGAGAGATTGAAAATTCATCTAAACCAGAAAGCAATTATTCTTAACATGGATTTTTAGTATTTATAGTGAGCAGTGATTAACCTAAGCCTTAAAAAATATATAGAAAAACTGAGATTAGGAAGATATGTTAAGAGGCACCTTCAGGTTTATGCATGATGTGAACAAAACACAACTATTGCTGTCTTTCACCCTGTTTTGGAGACTAAAAATAAGGACTTATCAGTTTTTTATATCTAATAAGGCTATAATTACTAGTCCTATAAAATATTAAGGTTTTTCCAATAAAAGAATCTATAATCTTGCTTATGCCTGCAAAGAACCATGTAGATAATAGTGATCTATAAATTATGATATTGTATATTCCTTGTGCCTTAACTTTGACTGTTTCAGCTGACTAAAACTGAAAGTTTATTTTGAAGTCTACAGTATTCTCCATAGAAATTATTTTTATATCTTTTGTTTTCAAAATTTATTCTGTCTTCTATAAATAAAAATTCCTCTTGATATGGATATAATGATGTTTTCTAACATTACGTATATGTGGTTAATATTTTCCCATTTTCTGTAGATGTCTTTAAACTGTATTCCCTGTCCAAAATATAACAAAAGATGATAGCATGAAGTACCTATCTGGGTCATCACAATTAAATTGTATAGAAATAGATAAAAGAAAACTTTAAAGAAAATTGGTTCCTTTCCTCTGCAGAGACTTGCTCCTCCAGGGTTTCCTAAGGATGAGCATCTTTAATCTTTAAAACCAGACACTGTGCTGAAACTATGTTTCAGAATAAAAATATTTTTGTACAGTAAATACATTTTGCAAAACTGAGTACTGTAGCTGTCATATTCATCAGGAAAATCTCAGCATAGAAAACTATTTCTTTGATTTTGAGCCTACATGTACATTCACACACATCCTTCTGATTGGCAGATACAAACTTGTGCTGCTCAAGCTGGGTCAGGTTTTGGGGTTTTTTAGCTTCTTCCTCATGCACATAGGAATAAATCTTGACTAATTTATTTTTTCATAAAAACTTGTGTATATTTTTAATATAATAATCCTCTTTAAAGTAAAAAAAAATGTAAGATTTTAAAGATAGAGAGGTGACAGAAAATACAGATGTGCATCTAGTAATAATATCGATAGTGCTTAAATAATTAATTTACAGCTCCCTCTGCATTAATTTACATCTAAACCTCAATTCAAAGGTCAATAAATTTTATGTAAAGAAGCAAGTGGTAGAAAACTCACATTTAATTCTTAGTTTAAGGATGAATGACCTGTTCTTTTATTTAGACATCATGATATCAAAAATCTCCTTCTTTTCAAAAATCAGCTCTTTCTCTGATTTTTTTTGGTACTGATAAGCATTTGCACTGGTATTAACATTGCAGACCTTGTTACATGGCCACAGAAGTGCTTCCTCTTTAAGAGCCAGGTATTTAATCTTGAAGAAATACATTCTATATATACTGATGTTTGACCTTATAAAACCATATCAAATTTAGATTAATTAAATTTGTACATTTATATCTACTCAGTCCCTTAGAAGTTTAAAATAATGCCTTCTGCCTGCCTCTGATTTTACCATCTCTTCCTATGTTGAGCAAGTAGTGGCTTCTGGAATAAGGAGGGGCTGGAAAATCAGAACAAAAAATTGGTACAGGCATTCAGAGGATGCTAGATTGCTTTTGCATGTGAATAATTCTGCTAGTAGGATGCTGTTTTCAGGACTGAATGAAGATAACAGAAATACTTAATTTCCCTTCTAGTTTATAGATGATATGTAGCTAACAGCTAATCTGTACCACAAAGATATATTTGTAAATTTTACAGCTAAACTTGAGGCTGAAATATGACATTGTTTTATAATGCATTGTTTTTGCCCTCTGTGAAGTAATGCAATATCAGAAATCTAATGCCATCAAACCGTCCCAATATAAATTTCCAAGAAAATTAATTCCATATGTACTCACTCCTTAAAACTAGCTGAATTTTGATGGGAAATGAAAACGAGCATATTAGAACTGAGTAGATTTTTGACATGCCACCAAACTTGGAAAGTAACAAAACCCTGAGAGGAAAACTGAGAAACAATACTGGAGGAATATACGGTTAGAGTGGAAAAGTTTTCAGTTTCACAGCAAGGTTATAAGCTAAGGAGCATTTTCATTATTCATCCACAAGGCCAATGATTAGGGATAAGTAGCCTTCACACTACTGATCAGCCTGAAGGTAATGTTGCCAAGAATTTTCTCACAAGTATCTACTATATATATCAGGGAAAGGTCTACTGCACACAAAGTCTTGAAGCAACCTACAGAGTAAGCATTTAATTACTAGAGAGTTAAAATAGATGGATGTGAATGCAGAAGGAATACATGGTTCAAAAAGCTACACTGCAAGATACTTTTGCTTCTCTTTCATAACCATAGAATTTATTTTTCATCTACAGCAATTTATGTTTCAGTGTGATAACCACTCACAACATCAATCCACTGCTTAGGCATTTCCCTTACTGATTGTAATGCCCACCCTCATCAAGCACTTACTATCACCACATGGAAGAATGAACTGGTTTATAAACTATGGAAAATAGTGTGTCTCTAATGTATGCAGTCTGGACCTGTGGGATACAGATGTTCCGCTACTTAAACTACAATGCCCTAACAGCATATGCTGGGTGTAGGCAAGGAAAATTAATCTTAATTAGACAAAGAGTTTAAAAAATTGTCATATACTTACTGCCACTGACTTTGATTTGAAATTATTTGAGTCTTTAAAAAGGAAAATTAGAAAATAAAAATACAATATTATGTCATCATTTATTAAGGAAGTAGAAGGGAAAATATCTAAAACGTGTAGTTCGTACATCCATGAGCCCTCATGATGTTTTTTGTGTTTCTTCCTCGACCTGCTCTCCTTTACATTTTTTTTGTATTTCTTCTTGATTAGTTTCAATGAAACAGATGTTTTCAATGCAAAGCAATGCTCTCATCCAAAGTAATTTGGACTATTAGAGAAAATAAACCAGAAAAAAGATAGCAAAATAAGAGCAAATTAACACTTTTAAATAGTTTCAGTTTATCGTGGGTATAATTAAAAGAAATCTTATCAATTCAGCAGTAGCAATAAACAAAATTGTGTATTGTGGTGTTTTGAATCTGGCTGGGTGCCAGCCACCCACTAAAGCCACACTATCACTCCTCTTGCAACTGGACAGGAGTGAAAAAATACAATGAAAGACTGATGGGTTGAGATAGGGCAGGAGAGGTCACTCACTGATTACCATCACAGGCAAAACAGACTTGGATTAGGGAAATTATTTGAATTTATTACCAAACAAAATCAAAGCAGGATAATGAGAAGTAAAGCAAATCTTAAAAACACCTTCTATCCAACCGTCCCTAATTCCCAGCTCTACCTCCTCCCCCTCAGCAGCACAGACAGACAGGGATGGGGGTCACAGTCAGTTCACCACAGGCTGTTCCTCCTCAGGGAGAGTCCTCGCCCTGCTCCAGCCTGAAGTCCCTCCCACAGGAGGCAGTTCATGAACTTGTCAAAAATGAGTCCTTCCCATGGGATGCAGCTCTTCATGAGCTGCTCCGTGGGGCGCAGTCTTTCAGGAACAGGCTGCTCCAACGTCAGGCCCCCACAGGGTCACAATTCCTACTGGCAGTTCTGCTCCAGTGTGGGCTTTTCACGATTCTCCAGCTCCCTGCCAGGAGCCTGCTCCAGCATGGGCTTCCCACGGGGTCACAGCCTTTTTTGGGTGCATCCACCTGCCCCAGTGTAGGTTCCTCCAGGGGCTGCAGGTGGATCTCGGCTGCCCTGTGCCCTCCAAGGGCTGCAGGGACACAGCAGTCAAACCACAGGCTGCAGGGGAATCTCAGCTCTGGTGCCTCAATCACCTCCTCCCCCTCCTTCCTCGCTGACCCTGTTTCTCTCCTGTACATCACTCTTAATTTGCAATTATTTCTGTGCAATATTTTTTTCCCTTCTTAAATACACTGCTTCAGAGGCATTGTTCCACCCGAGCTGGGCTCGGCCTTGGCCAGGGCGGGCTGTTCCTGGAGCTGGCTGGTGCTGGCTCTGTCAGACATGGGGAGCTGAAGCCAGCTTCCCACTGAAGCCAGCCCTGCAGGCCCCAGCCTCCACCCAAACCCTGCCATAACCCAATACACTTCTTAGGGAAAGGGATTATGGTGAGCCATGAAAAGAATGGAAACTATTTGTTTACATATAGAGTAAGTTATTACTATGATACATAATAGGTTTTGTTCCTCTACTTGCCTTAAGAACTGTGTTCTGGTTGCTTTTATTCTCCCAGCCTACACAGGTACTTTCTGCTGAGATATTTTTAAAACTTGCTTTTCATAGTATTAAAATCAGCGAGTTCATATATATCATATCTTTACTGAATGCCTGTCTTATATTTAAATTGGATATTCTCCTCTCTAAAACTGTCAGGAAATAAAATCCTTGAGAAATATTAAGCATAAAGGAACATGAATTTCCAAGGAATAAATAAATTTCCAAGGAATTTGACTGCAAAATATGCCAAGGAAGTTTTACTGCATGCTACCTTGTTTCATACTCTTTTCCAAGAATTTAATTTACTGACTAATATATCATGCATATAGGCCAGTCTAAGTTTTACTGTGCTTCTTTTTTAGGGATGTAATAGCAATGTGAGGAAAAGATTTTCAAATGCAAAAAACATGTGCAATATTACTCATGCCCCGGGCTATATTAATGGTGGCAAGAAAGCTTTTATTATTTTCCCATAATAAAAAAAAAAAAGCTGAGATAAGAACATAATATACCACTTCCTAAGAAAATACTTACTGTAAAAACATAAATTGTTTTAAAGGAATCCATGCAAGGTCCATTAAAGGAATTGACTTTGTTGCCTGATGCACACCTGAGGGGATGAATACATTTATGGGAACTTTTTATGCAAAATGTTTGCTTTTGAACCATGTGTTTTTATTAAATCACTAGTAGCAGAGGATTCATAAACCTAGGAAGGGTAGTTAGTGGCCATTTTTTCTTCTGTACTAAAGCGCTGGTGAGAGTCTAATATTACTGCTTTCATTATTTCCTTCAGTTTTTCAGGAAAGATTGTGATGCACAGCACCCTCATAAAATAAAACTCTGTTTTCTTATATTTGTTTGTGAGAAGTTGTCAACATCTGTGAACTGATGTCCTGATTTTTCTCTTGTGTTTTTTTGGTACCTGCTAGAGCTAATGGATGCATGGTTTCATTCAACAGCTCTTTATGTGTTGGAGATTTTCTGCCTTTTCCTTGCCTTGTTTTGCATTTTGGTGCCTATGGAAATACTACATACATAGTGTTATGGTCTTTATTCTATTCACAATGTTCCAATTTCTTCCTACACTGTCCTCTTCACAATTTTGGTATGTTATATAGGAAGAAAAATAACAGGTACCACTCTGCTAGTATTTAATCTGATTTAATCAAATTTGCTGAGGGTATAATCTATACAATTATCCAGATAATTAAGGAAGATGTTAAAGAGAATTGGGCTCAGAATTGACCCCTGGGTGCATCACCAGTTGCTGTACTCTAAGTACAGTTCATGCCATTGATGACCACCCTCTGGGTCCAGCCATCCCATTCACCTCTCTCTGCTCATCTTACCCATACTTCATCAGCAGCTCTGTGAGGGCTTGGAAGGACCACTCTGGAAAAAGAAGGATTTCAGGAGAACCTTAGGATGGAAAGATTGTCCTGCAGAAGATGCAGTCACTATATCTTAATTCATAATGCATGAAGTAGAAAATAAAAAGTAATGACTCTTATCATCCTTCAGTGAAAAAAATGGAAAAACATTAGAAACCTTTTATCTCTACTGGAGATCTGTTTAAGAATTATAATGGGAACTTTCTACATTCCAGTAATTTCCAGATATACAGTGGTTTTTTTATTTGTTTCTTTTTGAAAATTGTATCTAACTGTAGTAAAATTATCCAAATTCCACAGTCTTTCAGGAAAGCATTTAAAAATATCATTCAAGATATCAAAATAATAAAAATCCTCTAAATTAAATTTAATTTTTTAGAATCTATATTTATATATTGATTAACAAAAATTTAAATCTAAATCTGTTATCTAAATAATAATGTATTTTTTAATAATCATAAGAGTCTGTGAATGGCATCATATATTTGAGGGAAAGGTCTTTGACACTGCTTGTTCTATCTTTGTACATTTATATTTCTTTCTAATGTTTCTGGAATTTGTCAGCGAGTAGATAATAGATGATAAAGGAATTTTAAGGTTTAGTAGAAAGATAGTAAACACCTTGTAGTAAATATTAGCATCTTAAACCAAACTGTGTGAGTATCTTTTTGCACTCTATCACAATCCAGAAGTAGGAGCATGTTCTGTATTTTTTGGACTCTCTCTGCTAGTTTTATACCAAGAAGCTAAACACGACAGATGCAAAACAGAGAAAAGATACCCAAGTCTGTATGAATGCAGTTAAAAATACCCAGACATCTTTAATTTATGGAATCCCAAGCAGATGGTAAAAAATGTTTACTGAACTCTTGTCTCTTTTTCTCTAAAGAACCAGAAGCTTTAAATATCACATCATGTTTCAGAATTTGGCAGTGAAGACATGAGTTTTCTCTGTTTTTTTTCTTTTTTTTTTTTTTTTTTGACATCTTAATAAGATGTTCTTAAATTTGGAACACTGTTATGATTTTTGATAAAATTATTTTTGACTAAAATTATTTATTTGAAGTCTCTATGTGAAAAATTTACATTTAAAAGTTATAGAAAAGAAAAAAATATTTTCTTACTATTTTCAGTGTCTGTACTACAATTTGATTTAGAAATTATAATTTAACACCATCAGAATTAGGCTGTTTTGAAGGTCAAAGATACAATTAAATTATATAGTTTTAATTCTTGCATAACAGGATTAGAATAAGATAATTTAATTATTTTTATACATAGGGCAATGTGGTGTTTGTTTCAAACACATATTTGAGATAGACATTCATTCCTGCACTGAGACAACAAAAGACTTGAGTCCTGCAGTCAGTTACTGATGATCATCTTAAAGCATTCCTTTCTTTTTATTTCCTTCAGTTCATTTCAGTCAAGATGTTTTACTTTTCCTTCATTTTTTTTGCTTTTATTTCTTTTCTTGATCATAATTCAGTTTCAGAAATTGAATAACATTCATTTAAGTGATTAAAGGAAGAGTAGTAGGAGAGAATCAGAACTAGTGTTACCTCATATCAGTAGGTGATATCAGATGACACATATTGGATGCCTTTTGTACATCCACGTGGCTCCATGTAAGGCTGTTGTGCCAGAAATGTTTGTTAATATTCCTATCTGAGGACTCTACAATAGTAGTGATCTGCATACCTAGATAATTATTAATAATTATACTGAGCATTTTTGTCCTCCCAGGTAGTCATGTACTTGTTTTGAATTATTCTGAGAATTATTTGATATTCAGGAGTTATTATCAATTATTTGATATTCAAGAGTTCCAAGTTATTCACAGTTTTTTTTTATTTCCACAAGCTTCAAGATAATGGAGAACACATTGTTGGACTTCTATATGAGGTCGTTGGTGTTTGCAAAGTGATTAGATGCAATATGTGTGAAAACTGTGTGTACAACCTGTGTGAATCTATCTGAGAAGACAAAGTTACAGTCCAGATCTTCTGAACATTTCTTCATAAAAGTGACTGTGAGAGCTTCCTTAGAAGCCTGTCTAAACCAGAGCAGGAGAGACCAAGCTCTGTGGCTGGGAAATGTGCAGAAAGGAAACAGAAGGCAGTTTCTCAGGAGACCATTCTTCAGGATTATTTCTCTGAATAAATACCTGAAACTCAGTTTCCAGATGAAAGAAGGAAAATAGATTTTTGCATGCTACATTTTTATGGATTTTTAATGGATTCTGAAGTAGCAGCAACCTGCATGTGAAGCAGAAGCAGAGTCCTGCTGTCATTACCTATGTTTCCAGGACTCAAAGTGAAACTCCTGTCCTTTGTAGCTCACATTTCAAAAATTTTGTGGTTATTACTGAATTTAGATTTTTTTCTTCCATCTCTGAAGATAGATAGTATCATGAAAACCAACAAGAGAAAGTATTGTCATGCAAATAACTCTGTATTCTGAGTGTGCTGAATGAGAGCTATAGTAGCAATTCAGGGATGATTAAGTCTCAAAGCTGGAGTAAGGAATGTGTGTGCATGTGTATACATGTGTACATATCCCATTTTACATATTGAAAAGTATTAGGAACTGTATGAAAGCTGAATTTGATCTACCTCAATCTGCAGCTTTTCCATTCAGCAAGTTTAATCTCAATAAAGAGGAAGAGTATGTTTAAATATATAGCACTGTAGAATCAAATTTGACAGCAGAGAAGAAAACTGTGGTTTGGGGAATCAGGTTACAATAATATGTAGAAGTGGGAATATGCACTTTTTTGATGTAGACATATACATTTCAATATATGCTTTAATATAAACAATATTGTGATCTGTTTAAAGACTTCTTTTTTTTTTCTTATACCATCCTAAAATTTGCATTTCTTTGATTCCACATGTTTTAATAATAATTTATTTATCAATAATTATATTGATTTTTTGGGAAGTTTTCTGACTTCTAACAGCCTACAGTAACACCAGATATGTATAAAAATAAGGTTATAAATAATATTTGACATTATTGACATATGTAATTTAATTTATTCCTGTGAACAATGCCCTCTGAAATGCTGACATTCTAAGCTTTTGAAACATGTATACTGCTCTGTGGAAACTTCTACATAATGGTTTTGGAGAAAGAGAAGTTGTGAAGAATGAACATTTAAAAGGAAATTTGAAAACAGTTTTCCTGAAAAATTACTTTGTGAGTATGGTATTAATTGTCCTCTTGAACGTTCCATTAAGCATAAGGGTGAGAATTCACATCTTTTATTTGCTTTAAGCACTTTTACTACTCTTTTGTGATAGCTAGTTATAACCATTTGAACTCCACACACAATTAAATATTTTTAAACTTAGCTGGTCTGGAAATCCAGTCTTTATTCTCAAAGATGTCTAGAACTAAATATCAAGATTTTGACTAAAAAGAAAGGTAGGGATATGAGAACTGGAGTTATGAAAAGTATGTCTTTAACTGTGTTCACTTGTAACAAAGATATTAAAACCTTACTTGCTCCATTTCATCCAGTGAATTAACAAGAGAAGTGCATCTTTTATTAAGGCAGTGACCTTAATGAAAAAGGTAAACAAATACTTTACAGCCTAGCAGGAATCACTGGCTTGGTGATTTTAGGATATGGAAATGTTTTGGTTAAACAACCTGCATCTTAATCTTTCTGGAGGAACCAAAATACTTACATGTGGTTATGAATTACTTCATAGCAAGGCTCTGTTTTGTTATAATCAGGGTGGGAAAATAAGCTGGTCAGATGCCTTGTCCCTGGCTTGCCTATATCTTGAATTCAGGTTTTGACCAGAACTTCTGGAATTGCTTTCAAATAAGTTAAAGTGATAATAATTTTCTTTATGAACGGTTTACCTGTACAGTCAGAAAAGTTATGGATTCTCTTATTTGGTTTTGGATCAGTTTGTAAATCTGGTGTATCTATTCTAGGCACATTATCTTTCTGCTCCTGAGAGTACAGAAGGTAGACTTGTAATTGCTATCAGAATACATTTTCTAAAGCTTTTTTTTCCTTCTTTAATCTTGTTTCTTAACTCACAAGTCTTCAATAAGCCAGGAAAAGGGATCTAGTCAACTACTTATCTTCCTTACTTAAAAGTACCTGGTTGTCGCTGAAAATAGTCCCATAAGGGGAAAGAAGCATCCTCTGCAACCTGATGATCTGAGAGATAAAATTTCAATAAACATTTCCTGATTTTCCCATGAAAGAAGCACTATCAAAATCGGACAAAATATCAAAACAGTGGAAGAAAAACAGTGAAATTATAAAAATAGAAGTCTATTGTGAATAGAATATATGTGTGGACAATGATTAAAACTTGTAAACCTGTAAAGTGCACTTCAAGATCAAGATGGTAGATATTCTAAATCTCATCTGTATAGGACAAAGTTCTTCCCAAATTCTAACTTTGTCTTTAAAAACCTATTTCTGTATCAGTTCCTAAATAATAACATTAATTAAATGCGTTCCTTTTGTTTCTCTGGCAATTTTTAAGAAAAAAACTAATTTCAAATCTACTTTGTAATTAAATGCATTAAGAATTGTTATATAGTATTTACACTATATTAGGGGAATTTCAATTTGTTGGCTCCTAATATATTTCTTTAAATTGTGATTATATCAAAGCCTGCAATAAATAGTCTTTTTTTTGATGAAAAATTCTCTCTATATAAACATGTATTTATGTTTATATGAGTATATAGCCATAGCCTTCAGTGCAGATATAGTTTGGATAGCAAGTGATGCAACATCAAATAATCATTATCTTTTGCTACATTAATGTAAATTCAGCAACTATATACCAAATTCTGTGCTTAAATTATCTGAGAGACTTTTGAGAGGAAGATGAAAAAAGGAGGTGATCAGGACTTCTAGAAGTCAGTCCAAAGTAATTTCAAAGAGGAAAAACATGACGTGCAGCTCAGCAGAGAATCTGGGCCATAATTACCAGGGGTGCATCACACCTGACTGATCTGATTTTCTTCTATGATAAAATGACTGGGTATGTAGACAGGGAGAGAGCAGTGGATGTCATTTACACTGACTATAGCAAAACCTGTAATACACTCAGCCACATTAAACATTACTGTCTGGATCGGTGGAAAGTCAGATGGGTAAAAAGTGTTTGGATGGCTGGACTCTGAGAACAGTGGTTAGTGGGTTGGACAGTGCAGAGGCTGATAATAAGGGCAGGGTCTCAGGCATTTCTTATTTTCCACCTTTATGTATGACTGGAAGAAAGTTGTGGAGTCCCAAAGTGGGAGGAAAATAAATGTAAAAATCAATGCTTAGTAAAACCTCATTAAAATGCTCCTTTAGAAACTAAATAACTTAGGATATGTTAGAAATAATAAAGTGAATTAATCTGGATGTGAGGTTACTTCATTAATCTATTATAAAATACAGTAAATTCAGAAAGATACAGACTCTACAGAAAGATAAGCATAGTACAGCTACAACTCAGGTCATTCTCTGTGTTATTTCATTTAATAAGAACATAGGAGATATCTCTTTATAGAACTCAATTTCAAATGATCAAGTTTTGGAAATGTAAATAGGACCTAAATAAAACTGTTCCAAATACGTAGGTAATGATCTGAATATATGACTTAAATTTCCATTTTGGGAACACTCAGAATTTCACACTGAATTTGTAGATAAACTTCTAAAAATGGCTCCCTTTTCTCTACTATTTTTTTTTAAATAATCCTTTTGGTATTTTCCCTGTGAAATCCATGTCTGTCTTTTACACCTTTAACAGCACAGCTGCTGTTAATGCAGACCTTGTTTTAAAAACTTTATATACTTTTATGAACCAAATCTGCTTCTGTTTGGTCTCACTCAGTGCACAGTCTTTCAGCTTTTTTAATGGAGGAGAAAACTAAAGCAAGGTGTGATATCACAGCACATATGACACAATTAGTAATTATAGTGACTGTTAAATTTGAGGCTTAATCTATTATGCTCTTATAACTAAGGTAACACAAAGTTAAATAGATTTTTTTTTTCCTGGAGTGCCAATGTTACAATGTTGTAATGTTGGAGTTTTTGCTAAGTTTTATGCATAATATGGGCATAAAGCTATATTTCTTCACTCTGATTTGGGTTTCATTGCCATAAAACATTCAGGTTTAACTTCACATGGAGTTAGTAACATTGGTGCCCGTTCTTGATAAAATTAGTTGTATCATATAATTTCCCATAAAGTATTTTGTTTCCAAGTAGGTTATATTACCATTACAAATGCAGGTGAACTGAAGTATCTTAGAGACTGCATGCATTACTATAAAGTTAAGCTGCTTGTAAAATTGTCTCTGAAAACATCGAAAGAAGAAGGAATAAAGACCTGCACGTAGACTTCCCCAGGCATAATAGAAATAAAAAGAACTTTCAGTTCATAATTCAGCATTTTTTTTAAATAGAAAAAGTGTGCTTAATTTCTATTTTAATTAGAAATGTAACGAATTAGAAATGTAATGAAATGGGGATTGAGGTTCTGGAGAAACATATGAAAGCTCCTATTTTCCTTTTCCTTGTTTCCTTATCTTATTCTATCTCTTATGTTCTTATTTTCAGCTCAGCTTCTTTTTCTCCAAATGGGAATATTGTTGGAAATGTAGATTTTACAGGATGTTGAGGAAAAAAAAATCCTGTCCAGTTATTGTTAGAAGTCATTTAAAACCTAGTATGGATTCAAGTGAACAAAGTGCTATTTGGCTATTCGTATAAATTACTGATAGAGATTGTTTTTAAGACTGTGTTGCCCACAGTTAAAGTTTCTTTTTGTCTTTCAGTTTTCTAGATCTTTTTACACAAATTCTCTTGACTGAATAGTAAGCTGAAAATACTGATAAAACCCCCAAAGCTGACAGTTCTTCTCCCCATTTTGTGTATGAAGTATAGGACAGAGACATTTGAGCTCGTGGGATGCCACAGATGTTGCATAGCAACGGATGCAAGAGGCAGCTCATCTCTGCTGACTGTCAGACTCCCAGGACAGCAGAGAAAGTATTTCAGAGATTGCAGCCTCAGATCTTTTAGGCTCTTTAACCTTTTGTGTCTAAAAGAAAGACCTATTTTTAAACAGTACTGGATAAGCATATATAGCTTTTTAGGTTCCACCAAGACAAGGAGAGTTAAATAGGAATATTAATACAACTTTTCAAAAAAGCTTTTTATTCTTCCTTGTACTTTCAGAGAATAAAGCTACAGATGGGACAAAAATGCTAAAAGAAAATAACATAATCTACTCTCCATTGGCAATATGGTGCTACAATTAATTTTTTGTCAATGATAGAAAGCCAATCATTTTTTGTATTTTTCTGCATCAATAGATCTTTTGTTGTGTAGTGAGAGCAGTAAGAGGTGCATGATATGCATAGAATAATTAAAGGGTTGGAACGGATTGACACTTAAACGTGACAATTAAATGGTTGCATTTGGGACAAATAACATTGGTCACTAGGTAGGCAGCACCTAGAATTCTTAATATTTCTAATATTTTAATTTCAGGATTTTCATGTTTTACAAAGTAGAGGTGGGACTTTGAAAGTTACTTTCATTTATTTAGAAAGAAAATGTGAATCCCAGTAACATTTCACACATCTATAACAGTTCCTTTACAAGATTATAAAGCCTCTTAACAACACGAAGCAACAAAGCTTTGTGACAAATTACTCCCAGATATGAACAGAAAACAAGTATTGCTCCACAGAGAAATAATTAGGACAAACTGGCGCACTTTTTAGATTGGAAATCATCATAGGATAAGGTTGCCTTTTTAAGTCTCTAAAGAATTTGAAGTGATAAATTAATTTGTCAATTAAATGTAGGCACCTCCCATTTAAGCTGAGTGAGGATTTTCAGGATCAGAAGTCTGGATTTAGGTGCCTAAAATCCCCATACATTTCTTGTGATTCAGAGTCCTTAATGGTAAGTGACTTAAAACAAACTTTAAAGGGATTCAGTTGTTGTTTTTGCCAGTAACTGATCCAAGGTCCCAGAGGCTGAGTTTTCAGGATCACTAAGACTTACAGTTCCAATGGAAGCTGGCAGTACAGTGCTTTTGAACTTGTATGAACTCATGAAATGTTACAGACTGCTAAATAGTGTGAAAAATGAGATGACTTCAAATACAAACCTTGTAATTATTTTTGGATTTGAAGACTATGTAGTTCAATTCCTGTCCTGTAAACTGTATTAGCTCATCTACCATGAATATTT
Source organism: Lonchura striata (assembly GCF_050655825.1). Taxonomy (NCBI): domain Eukaryota; kingdom Metazoa; phylum Chordata; class Aves; order Passeriformes; family Estrildidae; genus Lonchura; species Lonchura striata. The sequence continues at coordinate 141,062,288 of NC_140704.1, read as the reverse complement.
TTTGGTGAAGACATGTTTACAGTTTTGATAGCTGATACTTGTAGGAGGGTTGGTCTATCTGAGGCACAGGCACTGTATTTCAGTAGTGAAATTGTCTCTGCCATTTCACATGCAGGCTTTTTCTAATCTTTTGATATTGTTTTACTATCGGATTAAAAAAAAATACTAATTCTGGATGTTCATGCCTGATCTTTGCTTAAGAAGAATGGCATGCAATTCAAGACGTGGCCAATTTGTTATAATCCCTGTCAACCAAAGGCTGGCCCAAGTGGGAATGGATCTCCATGGCTAAGAATTACAGGTTTTGAACTGAGCAGACACAATTAGTGTCCTCATATCCCAAGATGAGAAAATTAATTTCCATGACTGTAAGCAAAAGTAGCGCCAAGTATTGCAAGTGCCCCAAGGCGCAAGGACTCCAAGGCATCCTTAGACAGATAAACAAAGCCTGGGATGCATTACATTAACTGCTAAATAGATGGAGTGCAACACATTAGTAACAATCTTGCCCACATATTGATATTATATGTTTTTAAAGAACTATATTAGATAATATACATAAAAAGCTAATTAAGAGAATCATCATTTACAAATGATTTTGAATTCAACATTGTGATTTAAGAACCTGCGTCCATTTTAGAAAGGAACACAACATTGGAACCTTCAGTTTTTTTATAAAATTAACTGAATAAACTAAACTAACATTGCTAAGTAATTTCTCTTGTTTAAAAAATGTGAAGTACAGTTCATAGTGACCTATGACATTGAATATAAAAATAGCTATACTATTTTAAATATAGAGATTTTTAGTAAACCTGACCATTTGTTATTGATTATTGCCAATATGACTTACTATATAAAAACCCCCCAAAACAACAAACAAAAAACCCCAAACAAACAAAAAACCAAACAACCCACAAAAAACCCAAGAAAATAAACAAAAAGAAACAAAAAAACAAAAACCCCCAAATCAAAACATAAAACCACCAAAACTCACCCACCTTGGTTAACACTAAAAAGAAGTTAAGATTTCTTAATATTTTAGTGTGAGTATTGAAGATTATTGAATTTTTAATATTAAAGTTGTGATAACAAAAATTTATCCATACAAATTAGGTTACTTACATGTTTTTTTTGAGGTTTACAATAGTGTCTTTCCTAGTATCAGATAATTTAGCAGCAGTGACCTTTAATATTTGGCAGTAGTACCTTTTTCCCAAACAGTACTGGAGGAAATGAAAGACATGAAAAAATACTTAGCTTGTGCTTTGTGGAACTAACAATTTAAATATCTAAGCCTGAGGGATAGATTTATTTTTAATAATCTATTTCTGTAAATGGGATGCAGAGTCACAAAAATTTGTTTAAGACCACAACATGGTCTAAAAAGTGATGGAATAAGAACTGAGGGTAAACCTTAAAGAAATCTCAGTGATTTACTTGTTACTAAGTTATTTTGGTCATAGAAATTTTCTCCTATACTCAGTGCTCTCCTTTTCTAATCCTTGTTTCTACTCATAGCACTTACCTTATTCTTGCCTTTCTTAACTTTTTTTCATACTTATGCATTCTCTCCACTTCTGCAACTGCTGAGAGTTTTATAAAAGCACATTCACACAAACAAAAGTATGTAGCTAGCATGTAGTTAACTGTACATGCAGTATGAATTGTACAAGTAACTACTCTCATTTTCTAGCATTTAATGAATATAATAATTGTGAAAATAATATAATATTTTTCTGCCTCTAATATTTCAAGTATAAAGGACTAAAATGCAGCTTTTGTTTTCTTCTTCATTTTTCTCTTAAATTTATCTTTCACATAGATGTAAGAAATATGACTTGTTCTTAAAAATACTTGAAGTATTTACATTCTGCCCATGTGAAGTCAAACCTCCAGTGATTTCAGTGGAAGTACTCAATATGATTAGGAAAATTAGGAGAATTATGGATCCATCTAAACACCCTTTTCATACGAATCCCTGTTTATTATTTTCTAGCATTTGCTATATCTAAGTAAATAAGTATGACAGCTTAGTTTATATTATTTCAACATATCTAAGCTTGCAAATTAAAGAACCTATAGTATCAGAGCAGTTTTGAAACCTCTATGTGCATTTCCAGATAAAGTTTGTTTTTCAATTTTAAAAATATACTACAGATAGTAATATCTAGCACAGGATAGCTGCATACAATTTTCATAAATGTGTTTTCCATAATTGTTTGAATTCAGTTCATGGTACGATGCCTTCAAAGAAAAATCAGAACATTGATGTGTTCACTATTATGAAGTACTAAAATGAAAACATATTATAGCTTCTAGTTGAAAACCCACAGGCATTTTTCTCAGAATCTTTATATAAAATTAAGGCAAGAATCCAGTAGAGATAGATAGTGATGCTTGCAAGTGTGCAGTAACGACATCCTTCTCTAGTGTTTAGCAGCTTGCTACCTCTGAAGTGCTCTTTTCCTCTTGTCCCTTGCTACATGACATGAAAGTTTGTCATCTGCACTTGCCTAGAACTCAAAAGTAGACTCTACGTATAGAAACTTTTTTCTTGACATATTTTGACCTTTGATGTAATGCAGATTTTTGCTTGGTTGACTAATGCATCTCTTTATTATTACCAAATCTATTTATTCCCAGAGCTGGGTTTGAGGTCCTTCAATAACATTATTTTTCTTAATAAATATAAAGGAGAAGGAATGAGATGAGGGCTCTTATTGGTAGAAGGTTACAAGGAACATATCTGCTCCAAAACAATTTTTATTACACAATGTGGGTTATTGAAGTTTTACAGCCATGATAATTTATTAAATTTTGATCAGGAAAGTTACTGTGACAGAAATTGGACAGAAGGGGAGCTAAAAATAATTCTGGTATTTTAGACCCCGTTAACTTTTCCACATGCCTGATTCAGATTTTTTGGAATTTCCATAATTCCGTGACTGAAATCCATAGTAATCTAACTTCTGGAAAACTTAGAGATTTGCCCATTATGAGCGGCTACGATGCATCATTTGGCTGATATACGATCCCATGGATGCTAGAAGTTACAGATGTCACTAGTGTGCTTGTGGCACACATGACTGATGTAGGCGTGCAGAGGAAGGTGAGCATCCTTCGCGGGGAGCCAGCGCGGTTCTGCATCTGCGCCGCGCCCCGAGAGCCGCCAGATGGATCGTGTCCCTTACCGGGGGCGGCTCCTCGCAGCTCCTGCACAGCTGGCTCCGGACCTCGGGCACAGCACCCGCGCTTCGCCTTTTAAACAGAAAATTTTAACTCAATCGTGAAGCGACGGTGATGCAAAACTTCTTGCATTTCCAAATATTTCTATAACATCATTACTAAATGTGAATGCAGCAAGTATACTTTTCTGTACATACCCAAAATTTAATCTGGTTTATGTAAATCTTATGCAAACAATCTAGCCCATTGCAAAAATCTGTCTTTCTGTCTTTCAGTTATACTGCATCTTTTCTGGAAAGGACCTTCCCCTCACTGCCCCTCTATTTACATATTCATTGTACTCTAGTCATAACCTTTTGTACTCTTGGCCATTTTAGGATAGATCTTCCATGTGCCATCTAGCAGAAATTATGGTTTATCTAATTTCTAGAGGCTAAAATAGGCTTTACCTTTAATACAGAGTTCGGGTAAAACAGTATGATGAGTAAAATTTAATCTTCATTTCTCTATTTGTGCCACATATAATTTTAAAATTAATTTGTACATTAAAATGTTAATCACACTGTGAATTCCCCAGTAGCTAGTCTAATAAACTCAGGCATCAAGAATCCAACAATCCTTTGCCATCCCTACCTCCCCTCCACACTGCAGAGCCATCTCTCAATGCACAGGAGCTGACTGAGACCTCTAACTTGTTGGTCATACACTCAAGTAAAAACAAAATGATGATGCTACTATATCTTGATATATCTTTGAATTCTTATGAAGAAAGATCAGTTATAATCATAATATTAGAAAAAATCCTTCAGAAATGCAAAGGCTACCTTCTACTTTTAAATTGAAAGTAAGCTTAAAACTTTTTCATACAGGTGTGGGATATTTTGGTTTTGTTTGAGGGGTTGTGTTTTATTTAATTTGGGAGGAAAATTTAGGTTTTAAAAAATTAATTAGGTTTTTAAAAAATTCTCCCTATTTGGATTTATAGCTTCTGGGCCTGTTTAAACTTATGGAATTATCAGAAAACATACAAATGCTTAATGGTGTTAACCCCATAACACTCCACAAAGAAAACAAAAATCTTTCAAACAAATAAAGTCTGGATCTTTTCAGAGTAGTCATTTTTCAAAGACAAAGGTACCTTTCATTCTTAAAGTTTATAATGATTGAAGGAATCATGTTAATATATATCTTTCCTTATCTAATATTAATTTTATATGAAGGAATGCTTCTGTGAATAAATCTTGTATGCAAGGCTGAACTTAAATATTTTTACAATATGATTTTTATCATCAGATTTTTTGTATAACTTACTGCATTCCCTGTTGTCACAATTTGAATTCATAAAACCAAAACTCAGATGTTTTATCTCAAAAATATTTTTAAAATTAACAGTGATAACAAAACAATGTTAACAAAATGTAAAGCTTAACATCATTCAGCTCTCTGAATAGATTTTCACAATCAGTTTTGAATTAAATGCTGTATATTCTCTTGAGTAAAAATTAATCAAAAGACTAATAGCACAAGGAAAATATATTATGAATAACAATGATGATATCTATTGTTTTTTTTGTAGGAAGATATGAGTTCATGTCTTTCATGGTTCATTGGTGGAATTATTATGTAGAGAAAAACAGAAAAAAATGTTCTTATTCTGCAGGAAAATTGTTTTTCTCTGTCTTTTAAGCCAGAGAAGGAGTTGTAAAAAGGCAATGCTGACAGCAAAAAAGTACAGAATAGGTCAAAACTTACCCAGATTTCAACATAAGTATTTAAAAAAAATATATTATAACTCTTCAAGATATTATAAAAAGGAATAAAGTTGTTAAAACATTTTATTTTCTCCTATATGTTTATGAGAATCTGGATGAATTCAGAGACACAAGTCTTCCTGTTATTTCAGCCAACCCAAATCTTTATTTCCTTTGATGTCTTAGAGGCCATCAGTGAGAACCTCTACTGTTTGGTTGGGAGGATTGTATGCAATAGTAAGGAAAAGAGAAGGCAGCTCATTGTGTATAGAATAAAGTAATCTAAAAAAAATACAGCAGAATATTTACTAAGAAAAGGAAATTTGAAAGAAATATGTATGCAGATCTTAAAACAAAAATGGCACCCATCAAAATGAGTCTGTAATCTAGTGCAATGGTGTGGTATCACACTCATGTAGAGAAGAAATATAGGATCAACATATATAAATTGATATTTCATTCCATTATCTTTCATTGAATTAACAATATACAGCGATTCAGAGACTTTGATGGAGTGACAATAGTTGTGTTTCTTTTATTATTTGGACTGTATAATTTCATACTCATTATAATTGTGTAATTGCAAAAGGAAAGAATAATTCATAGAAAGATTTATTCTAGAGTGCTTTGTGATGGAGCTACACCTGCCAATCTGACTGCAGCTTCAGTTAGGCTTTGTAGGATGTTCTAGGTTTAGGAAAGGAAGAGATTTCTGTAGAAAGGGCTTTGGTATCTTTTCTAATCCAAGAAAAACTAGAGAAATCTGATAAAACTAGAGAAATTATACCAGAAAATTCAGTGGCTGTAATTTTGTAATCACATAATATAATGATTGGCAGTAGCATCTGGACCATGGCTACTTGCATGCCTATGAATGTTTTCACATGCAAATTTTGAATTTAAAAAAGTATTTTAGATCACTGTTTCAGTGTAATAAAGGTTTTATTCAGATAATAAAATTACGTCCAGTTAAACCAGTTAATTTTCCTTCAGAAGTGTGTTAAATTTTATCAAGCTATGTTCCTTTTCATCCTCTTTCATTTTCTCAAATACATTTTTGTGATCCTTAAAAACATCCTTCTGACTTTTTTCATCTTCCATCTCTCAAATTTTTTACTCTGATAAATTCTGATAAATTTCTGATAAAATTCTGATATCTCTTCCTTTGCCCTTTTCAAAAATCAGTATCCATTTAAATTAAAAAGAGCTGCAGTACAGCATTCTTTCTCTCCTCTATTACACTCTACTCATCTTACAGGCTGATTCAAGTAGGTATTAGATACACCAACTTTTGAAGGTGTCTGTATTCATATAAATTTAGAACAATGAAATCTGACTTTTTCTTTGTTCATAGATGTTATAAACTCCTAAGAAGGGATAGGCAAAGAAAGAAAGGCAGTGGTGTAGCCCTGTATATTTAGAAGTTTCAGTTTTCTAGAATTTGGTGCAGCTGATCATAGGTTTGAGTGCTTCTAGGTAAGAATCAGGAGAAGAGCAAGAAAGCAGAAAATATGGCTGGAGGCTGTTATAGACCACACATCAGGATGAAGGGATGGATGAAATATTCTATAAGCAGATGGGAGAACTATCATGATTAGTACCTCTTCTGGGGGGCTTTCACTTTCCAGAAGTCTGCTGGAAATAAAATACAGGAGAAAGAAAGCAACCTAGGAGATTTCTCCTATCTGTGGAAGATAACTTCCTGAGCCCGCTGGTGAGGGAGACAGCAGGGAAGAAACCTGGTTGAGAATGAAGATTTTGTGGGAGGTGTGATGGTTGCAGACCAGCTTGGACGTGGTGATAATGAAATGACAGTTTATGGCTCCCAGAGATGTTAGGAGTGGGCCTGATGGAGCTGTTACCTTGGACCTCAGAAAGGCAGGCTCTGGCCTGTTTGAGAGACTGGTTGACAGAGTCCTTTGGGGTGTAGTCCTAAAGGGCAAAGGAGTCCAGGAACTCATGACATTCTTCAATAAGGAAATTCTAATTACAGAAGCAGATTGTCCCCATTCATTGAAAGACAAACTGAAGGGCAAGACCATTCTAGATGAGCAAAGAGCTTTGTTTAGAACTCAGGAATTAAAGGAGAGTTTATGATCTTTGGAAGAAGGGACAGACAACTCAGGAAGACCACAAGGATGTTGTGAGTTTATACAGGAAGAAAATAAGAATGGCAAAAGCCCAACGAAAACTTAACCTGGGTACTGTTGTAAAAGACAATAAATGTTTCTAAAAAAACACAGTAGCAAAAAAAGGATTAAGGAGAATCTCCATACTTTTTTGGATCTGGAGAAAAGCGTAGTGACAAAAGATGAGGAAAAGACTGAAGTAGGTAATGACTTCTTTGCCTTAGTCTTTAATAGTAAGACCAGCTCTTCTCTGGTTATCAGACATTGGAGCTGGAAGGCAGGTATGGGGAGCAGAATGAAGCCCCTGTAATCCAATGCAAAATGATCAGTGACATGTTACACCACAGCAAAATAGGAAATCTATCTACAAGAAGGGTCAAAAGGAAGATTCAGAAAAGTCAGCCTGTCAGCCTGACCTCTGAGACAGGGAAGGCCCTGGAGCAGATCAAGCTCAGTATCATGACACAGCACGTCAGGGGATGAGGCCCAGGCAGTGGGGTTTATGAAAGGCAGCTTTTGCTTGACCAACCTGATCTCCTTCTGTGACAGGATCACCTGTTTTGTGAATAAGAGAATATTTGTGCACATGTCTACCTGGACTGATGTAAAAACATTTAACAGTAGTTTCCCACATAATTCTCCTGGAGAAACTGTTTGTTCATGGCTTGGATGGGTGCTCTCTAAACAACTGTCTCTATGTCTAGGGTGGTGGTGAAAAGAGTTAAATCTAGCTGACAGTCAGTTGTAAGTGGTGTTCCCCAGGGCTCGTACTGTTTAGTATCTTAATGATTTGGTGAGTCATCTTTCCATCAGTTTGAAGATGTTGCCAAGTTGGGTGGGAGTGATGATGATAAGGAGGGTTGGAAGGTTCTGCAAGGGAGCTGCACAAGCTGGATCAAGGTCAATGCCAATTGTATCACATTCATCATGGCCAAGTGTCATATCCTGCACTTGGGTCACAACAAACCCTTGCAGTGCTAGAGGTTTGGGACAGAGCACCTTGAAAGCTGCCCAGCAGTAAAGAATCTGGGACTAAACATGATCCACAGTGTACCCAGGTGGCCAGGAAGGCCAACAGCATCCTAGCTTGTATGAGAAATAGTGTGGCCACTGATACTAAGAAAATGATGCTCCTGTACTCGGCACTAGTGAGGCCTCACCTCCAATCCTGTGTTCAGTTTTTGTCCCCTCACTACAAGAATGATACTGAGGCACTGGAGTGTGTCTAAGGAAAGACAATAGAGCTGCTGAAGGAGCTGAGAGTGTTGTCTGGAGAAAAGGAGGGTCAGGGGTGACCTCATCACTCTTTACAACTACCTGAAAGGAGGGTGTAGTGAGGTGGGAGTCATTTCTTCTTCCAAGCAACAACTGATAGGACAATAAAAATGGCCTCAACTTGTGTCAGGGAAGGTTTAGATTGAATATAAGGGAAATATTTTTCCCCAAAAAGTTGGTCAAGCATTGGAATAGGCTGCTCAGAGAATTTGTGGAGTCAGCATCCTGGGAGATACATAAGAGATGTGTAGATGTGGTAGTTGATGTGATGTTGAAGGACATGGTTTAGTTGTGGACTTGGCAGTGCTGGTTTGGACTTAATGATCTGACAGGTCTTTTCCAACCTAAATGATTCTCTGATTCTAGATGCCACCATAATAAATATGATGAAACACGTACTTCTATTTGCCTCTTTACTAGCATCTGTGCCAATGTATTATCTTTCACTGTCATGTGCCAGTTAATTTATGATCTTGCAAGGCTTTTGTAAAGGACTTTATCCTAAGCTTTTTGGGCATTCAGATAAGTCATATCTGCTCTTTGTCCTCTGTGACACTTCTTTGAAGACTGCCATCTTCAAACACAATTTTTCTCTTTTTTTTTTTTTTTTTTTCTGTCTGGATTGTGAGCTTCTGAATGTAATGGGTTTCATTATTGTTTTTTTCAGTTTTTTCAGCCAGTGTATGAATGGCTCTTTAGATACCAGTTTTGCTTAGTAGTCTTGTTTAAATTATAGTACTATCTAATTAATTGCATCTTAAATGTCTTTTGAATGTCATTTCAAAAAAAAATAGCAGAGAATTTTATACCAATCTTACTGCCAAAGAAATAAACAGAATAACACATATTTTTCTTTATTTTTCCTGAAGGCAAAGGAGTGGAGTGAGGGGCATGAAAGTTACCTATTGAGCATTTTTTGAGCAGATGTCTTCCAAATCTAATGTAAATGTTCTACTTGCTAATCAAGTCTCTATAGCCAGACTGTGTAAGACTGCAACACATGCAGTCTTGCTCTAACTGTATTTTAGCTTCAGTAATAAAACAAATATCATGAATTTTGTAGTGTAATAAAGGAGGAAAAATAATAGTGGCAGAAAATAAAATCAGATCTCCTTTGGAAATGCTTTGTGGTTTTACAGGTAGGAATTCTTTCCTTTCTCTTGGAGAATTTTTTTGTCTAATGAGTCATTTACAGCTGTTTGAAGGGCAGTGAGCATTATAGATATCATTGTGCATAGCTATAGTATCCTTTCTTCTCTGTTTTTGGTTTTTTCCCTAAGGCAAGGTGGCAATGATTATCTTAGTTCGAAGTCAATGTGCTATGTCATGCTGTTATCATTTAGGTCTGATCCTTATGAATTAATGATAATAATCTATGAACTCCTTTGTCTTAACTTTTTATATAAATGTTTTGCCATATAGAATCCCAAGGAACATTAAGTTAGAGAAAATTAAAGAGAAAAGTGACCAGGACTGTCATAATTTGTGAACTCAGTAACAGCTCAGTGTAAATCTTTAAGAGTTCTTTCATCTCTCTTGAGCTCATTAGCTGCAATAATCTTCCTGATTCTGGGTCAGTCATTGAAGTGCAAAACTCTCAGGGATATGATTATATTTACCTGTTGTTAAGACAATTTTTTTTTGACATCCAAGGACTGATGAGAAGGGTAACTGTAGCTAATGCTTCTGCATTATTCCTTAGGTATTTTGGGAATATTGTAACTCAGCTAGATGGAATATTCCAGTATGTTTCTAGACATTATCTCAATGTCATCTCCCCCTGTAGCAGGTAATGCAAGCCACACAAAGGTTACTAGTTTAAGTAGGCAATAAATTCCCATAAAATGGAATTTAAAAGTCAGATTAAGAGACGTTTTCTCTCTTCTTGTATGTTTTAAAAGAATTGCTGTTGACAGTCATTAATGTTTTATATCTCATTCCTAAAACTACTAATCTCTACTTTCTTTTCTTCATTTCCACAGTAAAATAAAAATTAGAGAAGTAGTATTTAAACAAATTGTTATAAAATACAGTATACAATTTATTACAATGAAGACTTGTTTGAGAAAAGAATTAGTGCAGAAGCTATAAGAAAATACTAAAAAAAATTGAACAGCTGATTGCAACAAATATGTGATGAAACAAAGTAAAGTAGTAAATATAAAATCATAGTGTTACCAATATATTTAAACATTGTCCATCATACACTGATACAAATATAGCAATCTTTATAATTTTTCTTTATATGAGAATTTTATTATTTGGTGTTCTAAAATAAATTAATTATAAAACATAAGGATATATATAAACAGTCAATAAGTAATAAAATTTTATTTTAATTTTTTTTTCTTGTATCATTCATAATATAGTAAGGCAACTGGAACAGAATATTTGTACTCAAATGTTCATTAAAAAAATATATTTAATGAATGGCACAAATTGGTTTCTGTGTTATTTCAAAAATTGAGATGAATTTAGCACAGGTCTTAACATTTAGAAGGAAATCAGCTAAGCAGGCTGGAATTACCTGGTATTTTTTCCAAAGCATGGGTTTTGTGTAATATTAAAGCCATCAATATTTATGGATTTTAAATTAAAATAAAATCTATATCTTGTCTCTTTATAAAACCAGAATCTTTAATTGATTGTGAATTGTAAGAAACAAGTTATTTTGATTTATTCCTGCTCACATGAAAAAAATCAATTTAGAATTTCATAGAGGCATGAACAATTTAAAATAGATTATTTCAACTATTCCTGCTGTTTATTAGTCTGTGTGGGGTCATTAACCCTATGAACAGTTAGGATTACAAATTTACACAAGGAAAATATTAAACAAATCTAGAGGAAAAGCAGACTAGAATGTCTCATGTTGAGAGTTTGCATAATTGTTTTGCTGAACAGGACCATCTAGGAAGGTATTATCCATAATTATTGATAAATTGGTTTTGACAAAGCAATGTTAATAAAAATAAACACAGATTTTTCTGTGGTGTTGATAAAGTACAAAGAAAGTAAGTAAGTTAAATCTTCAGATTTTCTCCATGCTAAATATAGTTTTGAAACATGCCTCAGTGTTGCTAAGCTGTATGTTTTATTGGATAGATAAGGTTGGAGTTAATTGTTTTAAAATTCCAACTGGACTATAGGGAGTTTTGAGTGCAAGTGAAGAATTTTTGTGAGGTTGTTTTGTAAACAGAATTACAAAGTATCAAAAGGATCTACACAAGCTGTCCCACGCTTTCTAAATGAAATCTAAAAATATATTGACTTTTTCATGTAAATAGTCTTATTCTTATCAGGAATAGCCTTATTCTCAGCATTTCTGAATATGCATTACTCAGATTTTTGGTTTCTAATCTTTTCAAATTAAAGCTAATGGGTTAGTTTCATTTAGTGACTAATATGCTAAGACCAGTGCACTTAAAAAAATTAAATCACAATTAAAATTTATTCTGTTCTCTCCTTTTGTTCTTACAACATTTATCAAACAGATGCAATTCACTCTAGCATTACTCTTTTAAAAGCTAGCAGCTCGGAGTGGTGATTTGTTTTGTTTCTGAAGTATTGAGTAATCGTCTCTGAAGTTTCTTATTGCACATTTGATGAACTTTCAGAGAGCTTTAATGGATTTCTAAGCTTTGAAAAAAGTTGCAGAATCTGTGCATGGAGATATCTATTCTTTAAATGGAGATCCTCTCAGCTTTCTGGGGAGTTCTAAGAGTTACTCTATTAATCAACTCAAATCAGTGTTTAACCTCGATATAGCAGCTCATATTACATATTCAAAAAGTCTTTCCAGTATTAATGATCATAGTGTCTCAGTAGGACACAATGTTTTTATGGCCTAGCAATCAGGATTTTTGAATGCACTGAGCAGCAGTTCTATTCCCATCCCTGCAGCGTCAATCATACACAGTTTGCCACCACAATTCAACAAAGTCAGTACATCCTTTAAACCCAAGAAGTAAGTGCTATTTTTTAGAAGTTGGATTGCATTGACTTCAGCATATTACAGTGTGTTAATACCCTAGTCACATCCTTCAAATTACAACAACATAATTAAGAAAAGCATAAAAATATAATTATGTTTTGTTTGAAATTTCTGTAATTTCCATGCAGACTGGGTAAAATATTCATACTGGATGTGGATTTCATTTTTGCTTTATTGCACTGATAGTATAATCACATAGTCCTAATTATAGAGATAGTAAATAAGACAGAAAGGAATACACCACCACTTACTCCTAAAGAAATTTCTTCTGGCACATTAAGGACTAATTAAAATTCATTATTGCATCACATTTTGCACCATAAGAGGTTTTGTAACAAAAGCGTGCGTGGGAAGGAAGGAGTCAATGGGTTACTGTTAGAATATTTTTCAGTAAGTATTATTACTTTTTTTAATCTAGCACTTGTTCAAATGCTTCAGATTGTTCCCATAAAGCTGCTGCTGGTGGCCACTGGTGGAATGTGGGCTGGGAAACTCTCCAGTGTGGAGTATTCATTTGCAACACTTGCAGAGCTAGTACAATTTTCATTCTCTTGAAGAGCTGGTTAAGCTCTCTTGCTATTATACACTGTTTTCTTCATTTCCATGTCTCCATCAACTCCAACTTGCACGCAGAAAGATCTGATTTAGGATTTGAGACAGAGGCAGAGAGCAGCCTACTTACCTCTTGCACTTTTTGGATCTGGGGGAGAAACTGTTACATAGAGTTGAAGCAAACCAGCTTGATGGTCCTGCCTGTGATGTAGTGGCTTCAGTTATTACTCTCAGAACATGCTGACAGATTTCATCTCGATGTATTGGCCATGTTGCATTCTTCACATTCTACAGTGATGGCACCAACCATGGCAATGGCTATGTTGTAATGTGCATGTAGGAAATGGAGACCAGGCATTGAGCATGCACTGAGGCACCTGGCCCTCATCTCTTTCAGAAAAGACAGAAGAAAAGAAAACACTGTGACCCTTACAGGCAAAATTACAAGTATATACTGAGGTTTATAAGCAACTGTCCACTTTTCCATTAATTAACTCCTGACCTTGTCTTGCCTAAGAAAAAATGCAATAATATAATAATTAGAAAGGACTAAAGTATAGATGTATCTTTGGCAGGATTCTCTCACTTGATCTTAGGCACCTGTGGAACAAGTATCTAAGATGACCTAGATATTTAAATTCTGTTATAGCCAACAGAATGGAGTCAGTTTATTTGATTACAGTCTGATATACAGGACTAATCATCACTAAATGTATTGTCCAGGAATCTAGTGATAATAATAGGAGCCTTCCTGTTAGGACATTGTAAACACCCACATTTAATCAAACTGTGCTCTTTATATCTCATTTGTAAGCAGATGAGAGGAGAATAAATGTCAGTACTGGAGCATAAAGATGACTTAAGCCCCTGGACTGCATTCAGTAGCTAGAGGACTCTGGATACACTGGCAGAAAAGTTACTGACATGCAGTTAAGGCTGAAAAATAAATCTGTTTTTACAGAAACACAATTTGCAAATTTGGATTCAATCCTAAGCAACAAATTTAATGAAAACTAAGACACTCTAGAAGATACAAGCATCAAGCTGACTTGCAATTAACCTGTGTCAAATACTCTGTGGGACACATAAATTGGGAGAACACGGAGATTGAGGACTTGAAATTGAGTTTAGTATACCCCAGTAATTACTGTGAACAGCTAGCTATTACATGGGATGTCACTCTTAGTTAGACCAGAAGTTCATGTTGGCACTAAGAAACCCTAATAAAAAATGTATTTGGATATACATTCAAAGAGATTTTGATTGAACATATTTTTACTATATGGAAGGGAAAAAAAGAGATCAGTAGCTATAGTCAAACATTCCAATCAATTCTGTTTCCAACTGCAGCAACTATCTCTGAAGAGAGTGCCCCACAAGGTGGTCACATCTTCTCTGAGACAAGTACTTTGATGTAACCAAAGGTTTTTCACTCTAGTGCAGTCTTTTACCATGCCCCACTTCTCTGATATTTTTTACCAAAAATCAATTCAAATTCCACTCCTACACCACACGCAAGGTGAGACTGATCATTTCCTCATCACAAGGATCATTGTGGGCTATTAAAAAGAATATTTAATTCCCTAGAGAAGTATTATAGGTATGTTTCCTTCCTTCCTTCCTTCCTTCCTTCCTTCCTTCCTTCCTTCCTTCCTTCCTTCCTTCCTTCCTTCCTTCCTTCCTTCCTTCCTTCCTTCCTTCCTTCCTTCCTTCCTTCCCATGCATATATACAAAAAATCAAATATTTTAAAAATGTTTCCCATTAAAAAGGCTGTCACTGCATTAATATTTCTTCTTTTATAAGCAGACATTTGCCTTTTCTGCAAAGAAATAGAGAATCAGTAACTAATCATAATAATAATATATCTTTGGTTTAGGGTGAGAAAACAGCATAAAAAAGAGGTAAGGTCCCTAATATTTATACTAAGAGGATCCAATGATTATTTTTTAATGCCAAAATATAAATCAAAGTAAAAAAATAGTGCCTCCCTCTTGAAAATTTTGTTAGGTATGACACTGTTGTTATCTGATATTAAATAAAGAGAGTATGACCTGAGAAAGACACAAAGGTTTCTCTCCTCATTGTTTTCAGTTGAACAAGCTTTAGTACTCTATTGAGATTCTTTACTACTGGGGATATTTCAGTGCAGTACAATTTGTTTCAAAGTAATAGCTTTCCTGTTGGGGCTAGTTTGTCATGTCAGAGGGGATGATTATTCATGATAAGCCACTGGCAATATTACCAGCCATTTTTAAAAAAATGTAAGGTCCTGATTAATTTCAGAAATATTAGCTACTGAAAGCAGACATCAGTACTGCAGAATGGATGAGGCACTTGCAGTAACACTTGCCAAAAGGTGAAGTAAGCTAAAACTTGGGAACACATCAATTACAGATATAAAGTCACAAAATTTAATAGAAAATGATGTGTTTTGCTTACTTGATCAGAAAAAAAACACTGGGCCCTGGTGAGTATTAATGACAGGGAGGGAGGAACTGAATATATGAGACTTGGGCTATTGTACAACAAATTTTCATTAAGTCTCAAGAAGTCTCAAGAAATAATTAGCACTTTCTCTTTTTTTTTTTTTTCTTTTTGTGCTGATACAAGCTGAAACCCAAGAAGGCAGACTCAGTCTAGACATATGCATTTTTCCCATGCACAAATTTTTGGCATAGGAGTAGTTACGATATAACAGTATGTAAGAGGCATTAGTGAATAGATAATGCCTAGCATATTAGTAAAGTATGTCCAAATTCCAATCAGCAGATATGGCAGAAAGTAAGTAATATGCCATACTCCTTTGTCCCATATAAATGAGCATGAAGACATTTTGCTAACAATATTTCAGTATTTGCAATAATCATTTTTTTAAAATAAAATTGTGTAGGTGTCCACTAAAACAATTTTACATTCCAAGTATACTATCCAAGTCAGAACTGCTTACCTAAATATTTTTTCTTTCTGTTTTGGTTACTTCTGTGCTGCAATGTTTGACTTTATTCCTTTGGGATACTTTTTTCCCCATTCTTAAACATTTTGTATAAACTCCTTTCTTATGATTTTTCACATAACCTTTCTGTCTAACTTTCTTCTGCATTCCCAGTTCAGGTGATCCAGGATTTTTGGCCAGAAAATGTTGGCAGGAATATGGAAAAGGGTAACTGGTCAGTTCTGAAGATCAAATGAGTTTTTTTTTTGATGCTGAGCTGATGTGGTGGGGTTTTTGTTTGTTTCTCTGTTTGCTATTTTCAATGGAGAAGGGAAAAGAGGACAGCAATGATACCATTAAATATTTACTCTTTTTTCCCATTTCTGCAAATGGTCACTGTGTAGCTTCAAGTTTTATCAAAGCAGATAGAAAGATAATTATTCTTTTCTTGGTGGTGATGACTTTATATGGGGATGTTTATCCGACATGGTAGGCTGGAAACATCAGCTGGGGTAGATGAATCAATTAATGTTGTCTCTCTGTACCTCAAAATCATAGTAAGGGCAGCTGGCCAGGGGTACTTCTCATCAGCTGATGTTTAAAACCTGGCTGTTCACATCCACCCCCAAAATTTTGCCATAATATGCTGATTTCCTCCTCAGCAACTCAGGGTATGAAGTTCACCTGCTTTCCTCTACAGTGATGCAGGTCTTCTCAGAAAAGGAACAGAATAAATATATAGAATATTAGCAACATCTTCATTAGTCCTGTGATTATTGGGACAAAAATAAAATCTGAAACAACTCTCAGTTGTATTGCTTGGATCTATAACATTTTAGCATTCTTATCTCTACTAAGTAGTGTAAAAAACTCAAGAAGCTATCAGTGCCAGACGGACACATTTGTACACCTTTTGTTGTAAACAGTTTTAATACTTTTTCTAGAATTTTTTTCATGATTTTGAAGTGCTTTCCATGGTATGGAGAAATAAATCTCTGATTTATTTTTTAGAAAATTATTTTATTAGTTAAATACTGCGTATTTATTACTTAAATACTGTGTATTTAAAGTCAAACCCTCCAGGAATGACGTTTGCTTTCTAAATGGAAATAATGAGAATATATATCTAAAATATATATTAGATAATATAGACATTAGATAATAAAATTATACAAACAATATTGATAAGATTAAAGTTATTGTTTTCATTATATCAGCACATTAAGTACAATTTAAAAAACCTTGCAAGCTCAGATATCATAGTAACTAACAGCGGTCTTTATCTTTTGATCTTTCCTTAGCTTAAGCTGTCTCAACAGACTACTGAAATTTAGATTCTGGCTTGTGATAAAGTATACATATACATATACATATACGTATACGTATACGTATATGTATATGTATATATTTATGACACATAAAAGTACATGGTAAAGAAGTTTATCCTTTGACCTCCTGCAAATTCAGAAATGTATAACATGAATAAATTAAAAGTTAAAATTGAGCAGAACTGACAATATCTGAAAAATTACTTTTGGATTCAGACACCTGAAATCCAAATGAATGATTGAAAAAAAAATCATAGCAGTAGATTTTTAGATGAGAAAAAATAATTTTTAATATATTAAAAGGCTGTTTCAATCAAAAATTACCTTAGAAATTTTAAGTGTGAAAGACAAAATTAATTTCTGTTTATACAAGGTGTTTAGATTTTTCCAAGATGTTTAAATTATTCTCCCTTCATTTTTTCATGAACTGACAGAAACTGTCCCATAAGGTCAAATTCCTCATGAGAAGTTGTCCTTATCTCCCTGGATTCAGTTGACCCTTATATAGTCTGTGTCTCTTTGAAGTGGTTTTGCGATTTTTCTCCACTATTATGTGATCTACAAAATGAAAAGCAGAAAACCCCTGGAGTATATCAAAGACTATAGCAGGATTTTCCTGCTGCTGCTTCCTTTAATTCTCAACACAACTTTAATTTTGCTCACTGCATATAGTTTAGGATATTGTAAAGTTTAGGTTATTGTAAAGTACATATAGAGTGCATTTGGTACAATGGTCCAAATCCAACAGTAGTGGCATCACAGAGTAGCTACTGACATAAGTTTTATATATGCCTCACTGTGAAAGCTGATGTTTCACTGAAGAAGGTAATGTTTCAGAAGCATGAAACACCAGGTAATTATTTCTTAAGTTTATAGCAGAGTCTCAAAGGTCTGGATTTCCATATGATCTAAAGTAGGCATATTTTTATTTTATTTTTTTTTTTAAATTATATCTTAAAAGGTCATCCCTGTGAGTGAATGAGGAGAACTTGTAGGTTTTTTATTCCTAAAGTAATTTGAGCTGCCGCAGAAGTCTGTCTTTCACATTTTGGAAGAAGGAAACAGAATATAGGAAGACTATCTATGGTAGTGTTCAGTAAACACTTTTCAATATCCATTTGCAGAAACTTTAAACATAGCTTTAATTTTGTCTTTATTTCCAAAGCCATGAGTCTTCAAAATCTTTTATAGTCTTGCTGAAGTCACTTCAAACCAGCATTGTATTTACTTCATAGTGCTTATTTCCTATCTGAAGGCTTACTAAAAATTTTATCCTTATTCTGACATTTTTACCCCTTCTCCCCACTCCTGTTTTGAGTTTGACTAAATCTATGATGTTTTAGAAGGTTATGGAAACTGTTTCTTTCTTTCTCTTAATCTATATATGAATATACAATAATCTTTTCTCGAGCAAAACTCCTGTACAAGGCATTGTGTGAGGGAAAGATTTCCTAGAAATATATGTTAGCCCAGGAGTTTAATATGTATTTAAAAAAAATACAGGATAACAACAACACATTTTCATGCTTCTAGCATTGAGTAAATTTCCAGTATGAAAGAAATATACTGGAATTCTAAGAGTGCCTTTCATTTTACCTGAGAGAAAGAGACAGAGAGATGGAGCATCCATAAACACCCCCAAGAACAAAAGAATGGGATTTGACTGCTTCAAGACTCCTGAAGGTAGATTTTTCACTTACCTGAAACTGCTGCAGGATTTCCAACACCAGAGGAAATTCCCTTCCCTTCCCTTCCCTTCCCTTCCCTTCCCTTCCCTTCCCTTCCCTTCCCTTCCCTTCCCTTCCCTTCCCTTCCCTTCCCTTCCCTTCCCTTCCCTTCCCTTCCCTTCCCTTCCCTTCCCTTCCCTTCCCTTCCCTTCCCTTCCCTTCCCTTCCCTTCCCTTCCCTTCCCTTCCCTTCCCTTCCCTTCCCTTCCCTTCCCTTCCCTTCCCTTCCCTTCCCTTCCCTTCCCTTCCCTTCTTCTCTTCCCTTTAAATTTAGGGAATTTGACTCAGCATTATATTGTCTGTTTTCCTGTTGTATTACAATTAATTTGAAAGCTAATTAATGCTATGGGACATTTGAACTCTAAAAGTGTAGTACTAAATCTATCGTAATTTCTTCAGAAGTTACTTTTCCTTCAAACATTATTTTGCAAAGCGTATTTTCTTATATTCCACTACTGCTAAGAGCAAAGTCTCTTCAAGCACCTTATTGACTGTTTCCCTTAATTGAGAATTTTCTTATTTACCAATTTTACATTTGCTAAATTGTACATATTGTTAATTAATTATTCTGATATGGAAAACTCAATTTACTCATTATATTTTTGCAAATAAAATTTCTCCAAGTCCTGCTATCTATTTATATTCTAGAGACTCAAAGACCTGTACTTTAAAGCAAAGTAAATTATAAACTGCTTTAGAAGCAGTTTGACCTGCTACTGCAGTGGTTGTATCTTACAATTGTCTTCATGAGGTTCTCATGAAAAGAACTGGCTACTTATCAACATGTTTTAATAAAATAAAAATTTTACTCTAAGGTATTTTATTTACAAATCACTTAGGAAATCTCTGCAAATTAAGATTTCATTTCTAAAAGAACATAACACTTTTAATGCTTTTTCTCTTTTTGAGCTTGGTTTTACAAAGAAAGATTGGTTTACTCCATCAACAAAGAACACATTTCTACGCATTTTAAAATATATTGCCAGTACATAGTATTCTGTGAGTGGTCTTCCTGTCATTTTGACTTGCTGGGAGATGGTTCTAGGCTAACTTTACAAATATCACAATTTAATAATGAAATTAACAGTTTCACAGATCACACATATAAATTTAAAAAACCAGCAAGTAAAGAGCATTAAAATCTTTGGACATGTGGTTATCTTTGCAGAGAAAGAAACAGTGAAAAGGAAATGTAAAATAAATATAATTCTTTCAACGACTTATCTTTGCAATGGAATCCCTGTTTCTGTCTTTTCCACAGAGTAAATTCCCTATGTTATCAAACACAAAATTTGTATGAATTCATTTTCAGATAAGCCTTTGATAAGGTGTTCTCTTTAGGGCTGCTGGGAAGATTCTTGATGCAATTTCTGATTGTATGATGGTTACTTTCCACTTTTCAAGTGGAAGAATTGCAGGAAGAGCAGGTAGAGGAAGAAAGATGTAAACTCAGAATACTAATGAAGACACTCCACAGTTCTCCTAAAATAAGGAAGTCATAGCTCAAAATGTTTATTCTTAAACACAGGAGTGAGAAGCAGGATGGTGAAATGCTGCCAAGATGAGAAATTCCATTATTTGAAATCAAAATTTTCTTAAAAAAAAACCCCAAAACTCTTTAATATCTATCTACACTCTCCCCAAGCATAAAAAAATATTATTGCCCTGCAATTCTGTAGTGCTCATGGTATGAAGAGTATTAAATATGGCAGGATTTCAATCCCAGAGAGTATTTTTAATTTGTTCTGTGATGAGATTCCAAATGTCTTCTCTAGTTTTTATGTCTAGTTGTATTGCTCAGATGCTCGTCACATCTGAGAGATTACCCTTATCTGGCTGCATGAGCAAGGAGGCAGTTATTTTGGAACAGATGATCCCTTGTCTACAAGGCATTGAGGTATTATGTGAGGAATAGGAGAGAAGTATTGAAATATCCTTAGAAGGAAAGTTAATTACATATTGGGGATAAAATCTTGGGTGTATTTCAGCTGACTCTGTTGAAACCAGACTTTCACCTGTGATGGTGCTACCAATGCATTTAAAATAGAAGCAGAAGACTATTCCGTGTCAGAGAGCTACATATAAACCAAAGCAATTAAATGCCTAAAGATGAGATAAAACCCCCTCTATTTTTCTGTGAAGGTAATACTCTTCAATTTAATGACTTAGAGATTTCTAGATTTATGTTTCATCTTTTTTAAAATTCCTCAAAACGGACAACACTATTGAAGCTAAATCCTCTTTTTTTTCAGTTATAGGAAATGACATTTTTCTGTTGTAGAACACAAAATATAAACAATGCAATATATCTTTATTTCAATACATGTAATAAAAATGGTATGGATACTTTTGTTACATGAGATACAGTTTCTTATTTTGCTACCTTTCCAACTTAAGCCTCCTGCTGCTTAGAATGTATTCCATGCGAACATGAGTAGTCCTGTTTCTTTGACCTTATGTTTCTTCAAAGTAACACACTCAAGGTTGACAGGAGAGAGCAGAAACTTTTGTCCTTCTAGTGGTTTTCACAACTAAGACAAGTGGAAGACAAGACTAAAAATGTTTCTAAACCTGTTCCAGAAAATGTGTCTGTAACAGAGATAAGAAATTACTCTCTGGAGGAAAAGCAGTACCTCCAGAAAGTGTTTCACATGTGGTGATAATATAGAGTGATTGTTTCTTTTTGGCTGGTATTCCATACAACTTCTACTGATTAAGTTAAAGAGTTTACAGCCAACCCTACCAAAAGATTGGAAAAGTCATTTTGGTACCTTGTTATAGCTTATGCAAGGACAAGACAATCTATCTTACTCAGTTATTTACCAAAAAGTGTAACCATAGTTTCTCATAGCCTTAAAATTATACAAATCAGAGATAAAAGTTATACTTCTTTTGAAAACTTCATGGTATCTAAATTTCATTATGTCCCAATTTCCCATAAGTTGTGCAGAGAATGGCATCAGAATACCTTGTTTGAGAAAGCAAATGCTTTTAAGAAAAATTGAAATAAAATGGCAATTTAGTTACAAAATCCTCAGTTACTTCAATCTCTTAAGAACTGATTTTCAGAGAGGTTCTTCAATGTTCTTTGCGTACTTCACAAACACAATATTTTTGAGGTTTTTTGGGTTTTTTTTTTTTGTAATAAGGCTTTATGAAGCATATCTGGGATTTCCTTGGGCTAAAGAAAAGATTCTTAAATCAAGGAAATTTGCATTCTATGTCAAAACCCCCAAAAATTATTTACAAAAATAGAAAGTAAAAAATAACCCAAAAAGATAGATAATTCCAAGACAGAAGTTGTAACTGTGAGAGCTGTAGTGGTTTAGGTTCCAAGGATACCTTACAGATGCCTTCCAGGACCTAACAACAGGAAGTCTGCAAGAAAGCTTGAGCAGTATTTTTTAGAAGGATGTGTAGACAAAGGGAAATGGCTTTAAACTGATAGAAGATTAGATATTAGGAAGAAATTCTTTGCTGTGAGGGGGGTGAGATACTGGAACAGAGTCCTTCAACTTGTGAGTCTTCCATGACTGTAGTCTTCAAGGCCAGATTGGGCAATCAGGTCTAAAGGAAGGTGTCCCTGCCCACAGCAAAGGTTTAGAAATATATGATCTTTAATTTCCCTTCCAACCCAGAATATTTGATGATTCCAAGTTTTTATTACTTTGGGAAATTAAAACACAAGACAGTAACAATTATATGTGGTCAGGCAAAATATTAAATATAGACTTTCCTCAGCTGGTAGAGAGCTCATTATAAAAGCTGCAATTGGAATTGGAACTGAGGTAGAAGTGAGAATTATTTGAAGTACAGAACATCAAGTTAAACAAACACAGAGATCTATAGGAATGCAAGATAGTCTTTTCTGAAATAGCAGGACCTCTAAGGCCTTTGTGGCTGGCATGGTATCCTGGTTTGGAGCAAATCTGGGAGAGAACCTTTGGAGGGGTTTCTCTAGAAAGCAGATTCAAGCAGCTGATTGAAATCCTCCCCCAACTGGTTCAGGAAAATATTTCCTTGGAGAAAAGTGGAAAAACTTTTATTTAACGGGCAAAACATCCTCCAGCACAAAAAAAAATGAACAATACTAAACAATAAAACCTCTTGCCACTCCAAAAGAGATGACAAACTCAGAAAGTCCCCTGGTGGGCTGTAGCTCAGCTCACCTAGTCTGTTATCAGTCCCTCTGGCACTGGAAATGCTGTGGCCCAGGCCCAGCCCAGTGGGCTACAGGCTCAAGCTGACAGTGCTCTTCTGGGTGTTCAGTCCAGAGCAGGTTTAAACAGGTCCAAAGAAAAAGAATAACCACACTCCAGGGAGCTTCTCTGCCTCAGCTAGCTAAAAACTAACTAAAAGCAGAGGAGAGCTCTGTCCTGCTGTGTGTCCATCTGCCGACAGCACCATCCAGGAACAGGAATGTGGAAAAGTGAGTGCAGTGTTTGAAAACAAACTCTGTGCTTCTTCTCTTCTCTGCTGCACTCTCAGAACCAATCTTAATGATGTGAAATTTATTTCTGGGCTAAACAGATGAATGGGGTTACAAGCATCATAAAGTCACCCCAGGACACGTGGATCCCTACTCCACTGAGAGCTGCTGCCCAGGTGCAGGGTACTTCTGTCCTGGAGTGCTGTGGTGCAGGGCTGCTGCTTGCAGGATCACCTCCCTGCCAGCACAGGGAAACAGGAGAGCTCTGAAGGAAGAGGAGGCCATAATCTTCTGGTAGGAAGGGACAGCAGTGACTGTCATTAACAGTGTCCTAGGGTGTCTCAAACCAGGAGAAACAGTCCTGGTTAATACATGTTATTAAATAGACTTTTCATATGAAAACACATTAGGATAATAAAGAAACTTGCAAGCTGCTGGACATTGGGGGTAGGAAGACAAAAAGGTGGAGGGTAGGAAGGAACTAAGTCCAGTGCATTAAAGGAGATGATTACCTTTCATATTTGTACTCATGTGAAAATGTCAATAAAACTTTGTCTTATTGGAAGTTAAAGTTAGTGAAAAAAGGCTCATTTTATGCAGAAAAGAGGCATATTGGGACTGGAAAAGCATAAATTAAAGAGAACTAAGACATGATGAAAAATCATAAAAAGATAAATTCCAGACACACTTCAAAGTAAAACGCAGTCATTACATCTGATGAGAGCATCCTATTCTCAGTTTCTTAAAGATCTGTGACTGAGGCATGTCAGGACAATTAAAGTTAATATAGAAATATATAATAGAATATTAGAAATCAATATTGAGTATATATTTTCTAAAACTGGATAAGATTGATTGCAGAAGAAAAGGATTCACAGCAGAGGGATGAGTTCACATCACTATGAAATCTATCTCTGTTGAACTCCAGTAGGTTCTTTGAAGTGCTAACAAAAAGGATGAACATAGAGGAACCATAAAAAACTAAGGTGATAATAATATAAGTGAACAGAAAATTAATCTAGGAAAACAGAAAAGAATTAGCAGAACAGTTTGTACTGATTTATGGCCAGCATGAAAAATAACTACTCTTTGCTGCCAAATACAGTCAGGTGATCAAAGTCCACAAACAGTAAAAGGTGTTGCAGAAACATGTGATGAGCATGAGGAGAGAGAAGTAAATTAAGTAGATGTGATCTGAATAGAACTACCACTGAGGGGGACAAGAATAATTTTGCAAATAGGTATATTGCACAGGATGTAAACATGGATGATGTGGCTAAGAAATACTTTAGGATGATAGGTGCAAGTAGTGAAAGAAATGAAGGGAGATCATATTATCAGAAAAGATATTGAAAGAAAATGCAGAATATGAGCAAATCATCTTCCATTTACTTGGTTTTCTATTAAAATAAAAGAGAGTATTAATAACTTAATTAAAAGGAAATACACAAACAAATTAGAAATGTACAATTGTGTTAACCAGTGCAGACTCAGTATAATTATCTTATGTTAATGACTATTATTAAAGAACACACTAAACACGGAGATTAAATGAAAGGTGTGGCATACGTGGAAGGTGAAAGGTGTAGAAATATGTTATTAAACAGTATAATTGAGTGGTCAGGAGGAAGAGAAAAAGCCAGTCTTGTTGAATATTGAATGAGTCTAATTATGGGACATTCAAGAGCAAGGTGTATGGACATGATGTACGAACTACTTGCTTTGTTAGAAGGCAATGAATGCTGAATAAATGGATTAACTCTTGTTACTGATGCTCACAATATTCCAACAATGAATCAAAGGGTGACTGAAATCAGGAAGAGGAGCTGTGTTTTCTGATTTCAATAAATATTTATCCATGTAAAATTGATGAGAATTAAACATCTGAATTTGAAAATCTGGTAGAAAACAATGCAACAGAAATTTTGAATCATACTAGCTATTAAGAGAATCTCATGAGTGGTGTTGTTCATCTTCATACTTATTTCAACAAGAATTTTTCTTTTCTAGTCTAACTTCAAGCTCTTCAAAAGTTTTTATGATGTGCTTTGAATACAACCATCCCTTTAATGAAAAGCAGTTTGCAAGTAAATTCTGCTTGGAATGCCGGTTCTGAAATCTAAGTGAAAAAGATCACAGTATATGCAACTAGTTATTTCAGCATGAATTTTACCTCTTGAAAATAAATGTCATGTTTTCTACATTTGATCAGACCAGTCAGTTAATGCACGCTGTCTATTTTGATCATACCCAAGTTGGACTGCCAAGGTGAAGAGCATCACAGAATGAATTAACATATGAAAGCAGAGATTAAAGTGCATGTTGTGCACATGGATTCTGTTGGCATGATTTTTTATTTTACAGACTAAAACAGTAGACCTATCAAAATCAAACTTCACTGTTGATTTGTTTGGGTTTTTTTTTTCCATTCTTGGAATTAAAAGTGTATCTCCTGACACGTGCATAGCTGTGCTACATTCTGCTAGTCATCTCTAAGAAACATCCAAGTTATACCAACTTGCAGCATCAGAATAATTCTCTTTTGTTACAGTTTGAATATGGAATAAAAGGAGTAATTGGAACTTTTATATATCATGGATGTTTACTTTTCATATCTGTGTATGAATAGGACTAATTATTGCATTTTATGTTTAATATTGAGTATGAAGCATTACACTTCTTGATAAGTAGCATGTTATCTCACAAGACTGTTCCCTTGCAGTTGTGGCTCTTGAGTTTTTGGTTGGTGTTTTTTTGTGGGATTTTTTTGGTTGTGTTTTTGTTTTGGTTTGGTTTTTTGTGGTTTTATTTTTTTAATATAATTTTATATTTTGGTAACAGTAGACCTTTTATAGATGAGTTTTTCTTTGTAGTTTGCATTGAATTAGCATAATAGTCCATATGTAATTGAAAGCATTCATTAAATAGATACAGCAACAAAGGTTCTGAATTATGGAGCAGTATTATGCTCTTGAGTCAAAGTTCATACTGTGCTTTCCACACTTGGTCTGGAGAGATGGATGAAAAATTCAAGTCTGTAAGTTTTGTTTCTCTAACTATTAAAGTAGGCCTCAGCAAGAGATTTCTAGGAAAAGCTGGATTAATAAATGTATACGCACATCTATTTAAAAAGATGTATTGCATTGATTGTATTCGGTAGGAAGTGTTAAAGATCTAGGATGTAGATCTTATCAGTAAATAGTTTGATTTTCCAAAGTGTCTTGTGCAAAATTGTATTCCAAAAATGCTAAATAAAACAGCTGAGCTTAAATAATAAATAACACATAAAGAGGATTTAAAAATAGTTCAAGTATATGAGGGAGATGCAGAAAGAGATAAATAAAACAGACTCCTAGCAATGAAGTTTGTGCAGGCACTGATATTAGAATGAATTCTCTAAGGCAACTTGTGGTAGAAGATAAAATTTGCTGTACATGTCAGATGAGGTAAACAAAACCCTAATTACTTTCTAAGAGTATGTTCCCTTCCCCTTTTATCCTATATATCTATGTTACTCAGATAATTGTATTAAAAAAGCAGTCATACTTCAGAAGAGGCACCTTTGCTCACCACTGTAAATATATATGAAAAAGCTGACAAAAAAAATTGTACATGCTACTCTTCTGTTGTCCAAAAAACACAAATAGCAATACACATTGTAAAATCTCAAGAGATTTCTGCTTAGTACTTCAGGGAAAGAGGCCTCTGTACATTTAAATGCTCAACATGAAGACAAGCTTGTGAATGTGCCATGAAGAAGATGATTTAACGAGCTCAAATATATACATGTGTGTATAATTTAAGAGCGTGTGGTTTGTTTGTTTGTAGTTTGTTATGAAATGTACATCATGTTGCTGTGAAAGAGCAACTCAGTGCTTTGTGCTTTTCCTCAGATGAAATCCCGCCACTAGAAGAGGAGGCTTGCTCTGAGCATTCTTGGGGAAGAGAAGCTTCAGGGGTGTAAAAGGCAAAGCAGGAAAGCTGATCTAATATTTAAGGGATAAGAGAGCAGAAAGCCTGGAGAGGGGATGTAGATCTACATTCAGACTACAAAGCTGGTGGAAAATAAAAAATATTCTAAAGTCCCAAAAGAGTTAAGAACTGCCATAACTGAGCATTAGAACTTGAAACAAAAGTATAGAAAAAAACCTGCCTTAGCTCACAGTGACTTGGGAAAGGCCTTTTTATAATTATTCTTGTTCTCTTATTTTTCCAAGGAAATGGATTTTCTATATAAAAAGGAAATTTGTTATAGCCCAAGAAAAGTTAGGATTAGAATGTAGGGGTAATTTCTGACATTTAAAAAGGTTCATTTTAAAAAGTAACCATCAGCAGAACAACTTTTCAGCACTGTACTGAACTTGGCTGGGATAGTCTTAACTTTCTTTGCAGTAGATCCTATGGTGTTATGTTTTAGATTTGTGACCAAAACAATGCCGAACATTTTATCAGTGCCTACACACCAGGCTTCCTCTGCTTCTCATATTTCTGGGAATGGGCAAGAAGGTGGGAGGGGACACAGATGGGACACAGATAGCACCAACCAACAAAAAGGATATTCTAGAACATATGGCAGCATGCTCAGTGGCAAAAACAAGGAAAAGAAGGAGGAAGAGACCACACTAATGGAATGAAGGAGGAAGGGACCATGGTCAGGGGTATGGTGTTTGTCTTCCCATGTAACCATTAGGCCTGATGTGGGCCTGCTTTCCTGGAGGTGGCTGAACAACCTCCTGCCAAAGCAGACAATGAATTCCTTCATCCACTTTGATGCATGCGCAGCTTTTGCTGTACCTATTAAACTGTCTTTGTCTCAACCTACAAGTTTTCTTACTGTTACTCTTCTTTCTCTCTCCATCTCACTATGGAGGGATAGAGGGGGGGTGTGGATGTGCTTGTGAGGAAGGAGCTCTGGAGCCCTGCCTGATCATTGCAGTTAAACATGCACATAGGGCCAGTCAAAACATGTAAACTGTTAATATTTACATGAGATGATATAATGATGCAACAGATGGCTATTTCAGATTGAGCCCTTAATGACAGAGGTTTTTTTTTAATAACCCAGAATTATTGAATGGGAAGAGCTTGTTCATAATAAATAGACTTTCAGTCTTTTCCAGAGCCAAAATACATGGAAGAAAAGCACAAGGTTAATAGGTTTCACCTGTATCAGACCTGTATCCAAAGCGACTTATTTACCCATTTGACAAAAAAGAAAAAGGGAGTTGATGTGAATACTTTGCTTCATAAACAAACAAATTTAGTCATAGATGTTGTTATATTTATTTTCAAGGATGCTACCATATGTCTTTAGATAAACAGGATGGAAAACACATTTGTTAGGTAGGTGGGATTGTTTTGCATTAAGTGGCCAGCATTTGTATAAAAACCATGGGCTTTACCTTTCTAAATGCAGTAGTTCCTAAAAAACATTTTGATATTTTTTCAGAAATCATGAACTCTAGTGATTTATTTTATTGCAGGTTGATATAAAAGAAGTAGATTAATAACTTTTGTTTCTTTGGTATTTTTTCAGGATTTATTTATACCTGTGGTGGAACTTTAAAAGGACTCAATGGCACTATAGAGAGCCCTGGCTTCCCATATGGATATCCAAATGGTGCAAACTGTACCTGGGTTATAATAGCAGAAGAAAGAAACAGAATACAGATCGTCTTTCAATCTTTTGCTCTAGAAGAAGAATATGACTATTTGTCATTATATGATGGGCATCCTCACCCTGCAAACTTTAGGACAAGGTAAAGAATAAATATTATTAAAATCTCACTTGTAGTAATAAATAAAAAGTATATGATAAAATTGTTAAAGCTAATGTTTTTAAATTATGGATCCTTTCTTAGTCTTTAAGGTGTGCTTCCTCTTATTAATCAGGTGTCAAAATGTATATCATGCTTTAATTCTAGTTAAAATAACTGCTGAAATTAATCTAGCCCTCATAAAATTGGTATCAACAAAATGTAAATAATTAAGAAGCATACGAGCATGGATACATTTAATGTAAAGTGAATATGAGACTGTTTTAGTTTGAGGAGGTTTTAGTTTGCATGAGGAGGTTTTAGTTTGCATGATCCAGTGGAAAACAATGGAACTTTTTTAATCTTTGCAACAGAGGGCTTTTTATAGAGATCAGGAAAAATTTAATTGGGGGAGGCTAGGTAACTTTTGTGTGTGTTTCTATATGAACATCTTCTAACAAAAAGGTTTTACAAAAGTTAAAAAAATCCATTTTAGATATCAAGAGTGTGGTGTGCCACAGAATATTTTCTATAAAGCCTACTTCAGAGTCTTAGCCCAGATGTTCAGTTCTGGAAGGCTGAGGTTTATGGAATATGTAAAAATTCTACAATACCAATAGATATATTACTCATACATTTGCTAGTTATCTTTACTATCAGCTACCTTGACTTCTGTAAGTCAGTTTGTCATATGCTTAGACTTCTGTAAGGCCTTTGGCATTGCCACACAGCATCTTTGTTATTAAATGGGAGAAATTTGTATTTGATTGGGTGGACTGATGAATAACACAGTGGCCATGTAGCCACATGAAGAATGTTGCAGTCAATAGCTTAAAGTCCAATTAGAAATCAGCAAGTGGTGTTCCTCAGGGGGTCTGTATTCAGACAAATACTATTCAATATCTCTGTTAATGATGTGGACAGTGGAAATGAGAGCAAGCTTGCAGATGGCACCGAGGTGAGTGGTGCAGTTGATTTGCTTGAGGGAAGGGATGCTATCCAGAGGGACTTCAGATGAGATAAGTGTAGCATCCTGGTCAGTTCTCAGTATCCATACTGACTAGTGGATCAATGAATTTAGAACAGTCCTGCAGAGAAGGACTTGGGGATATTTGTAGATGAAAAACTGGAGTGAACCACTAACATAGATGGGGACTGGAACTCCTCCCCTACAAAGACTGGCTGAGAAAGCTGGGGCTGTTCACCCTGGAGAAGTGAAGGTTTTGTGGAGACTTGCAACCTCCCAGTATCTGAAGGGGGCCTATAGGGAAGTTGGAGAGGGACTCTTCATCAGGAACTGTAGTGATAGGTTAAGGGGGAATGGGTGTAAATTGAAAGAGGGGAAATTCAGGTTAGACATTAGGAACACATTTTTTACTGTGAGAATGGTTAGACACTGGAACAGGTTGTGGATGCTCCAGCTCTGGCAGTGTTCAAAGATAGTTGGATAAGGCCTTGAGCAACCTGGTCTACTGGGGTTGGGGGTGTCCCTGGGGGGGTTGGGACTAAATGATCTTAAAGCTCCATTCCAACCTCTTAAAATTCTATGGATCTATAATAAGGTTGGATATGAGGAAGAAATCCTGTATAAAGAATGCTGTAAGATACTGGAACAAGTTGCCCAGAAAAGCCTTGGCTTTGTGTTACCAGAAAGATGTCCCTTCCCACGACAGTGGGGTTGGAACTAGGTGATCTTCCAAACAAAACCATCCCATTATTTTATCCAGTGATAAAGAATATAGTACCTATTCCTAATCAGGGAACATCTGGGTTCATTTTACTTTCCAT
This sequence comes from Lonchura striata, assembly GCF_050655825.1. Taxonomy (NCBI): domain Eukaryota; kingdom Metazoa; phylum Chordata; class Aves; order Passeriformes; family Estrildidae; genus Lonchura; species Lonchura striata. The sequence goes on along the minus strand of NC_140704.1, from coordinate 141,031,438 downwards.
AATACTGCTCAAAGAAAGGGATGTGTTTCATAATATTTTATAAGTAAGTGTTGATACACTGGTAATGTTTTTGGTTTTTTTTTTTTTAAACTATTGCATAACAATCTGGCATCTGATCACTAAAAGGAATATGTAACGGTAGTACAAGGAAATTAGAAGAGACAAATTCTACATCTCATATTTGTGCAGGATATAAATTCTCTTAAATGGTTAACAGTCAGCAGATGCAGAAAGATGCATCACTAATGAAATTGTTTTCCTTTGTATTTCTGTGTTTTCATTTCTGTTTCATGAGTGCTTGAATGCGATTTTGATATCAACTGCAGGAAGAAGGGAATCCACAGATAAAGGATTTCAGAGCAAGTTTTTGTCCTTTCTATTCACTCCTCAAAAAAAGATTTTCTCAAATGTTGGAGCCTGAAAAGGCCCTCACTGTCAGTCAAAACTTTGGTTGGTGAATCTACTCTAAACTGCAATCTCAAGGAGTATGTCAACAATGTTCTGCTCAAATGCAAAGAAAAAAGCTATGATTCCAGTTAGGAACCAATGGTTCTTATTGAGTTACAGTTTAAATAAGCATCAGGGAAAGCAGATGAAGATAGTTAGCAGGCTAAAAGAAATATGGGAATAATATTTTGTAAAGGCATAATTATTTTTCTTCATGTCTCATTCAAGCTGCTGAAATGATGTATATATATTTGTGTGAATACATATATTCATGTATATGTATCAATGCATAGATATATAGATAGCTATATGTGCAGTTATAGATACATTTGTACAAGATTCTTTTGAAATTAAACTAATTTTTCAATGCTGGAACTTTAGAATATGGGGTTTTTAAAAATATCTTAGAAGAAAGTCAAGGAAACCTGTCATGCTTAAATGTTTCAGTATTGTATATTTAGGATGCCATTAGATTCTGCTGAAGAACAGTGTATGAAATTATGTGGAAGAGAAAAGAATCAGTCAGCACTTAAAAAGGAAAAGATGATTAAGCCTCAATATAGGGCTTGAAATAGACTACTTTTGCAAGACTTACAAGATCTTTCCAGGGTGTGGGTGTGTAAGAATAGTACACATTTGTGTGAGTGGCAAAATGGCCTTAAAATTAAGCATGACAGTGAGATTACACAAGCTTTACTAAATCTTTCATAGTGACATTTATTTTCTCAGATTGCTGTAGTAATTAGTGAGGTGATGTTTCCTTAAGTTTTCTTTTTTTAAAAATAAGTGAAATTTAACTGAGGTACAGTTGCTTGTGGAAACTATCCTTCTAGCATGACAATGTATTTTGATATTTTACTTAGTGACATTAATGATGTGTAGTCAGATTACACTTTTCACCCTCCCTTTAATTTTGTAACAGGCAAAAATATTTTCAGGGGACTGCACATATGTATTTGAAAAAATACATAATTAGACAGTTAAAAAAATTGTGTTGAATAGAAAAGGCCACTACTTCTGTTTTTTACTTTAATATTGTGGAATAACAGTCTATATGAATGAAATTATTTTGCAGTTCACCTATTTGTGAAGCTCATCGCCTCTGACTCCCTCCTCATCCAGTTTTGTGCTTTGTCTAATTGGTCTTCTCAGAATTAAATCTTATTGAAATTACCTTGCATGTCTTCAGCAAATGCTCAACAGCTTTTAACTGATTTACCTGTCACTTAAATGGCAGCTAAACAAGAATAAATGGAAAAGAAGCATGTCAGATATGATCACAATGGAAAGTGTAATCAGTATTTCACTTGCATTTTTCTGTTACTGTGTATGCTTGATTTAGTTTATTTCACATTATAATCTTTGTTTCAAACTATAAATACAGAGTAACTTAAAACCCTGAACTTTATGCAATTTTTTTCATAAATCACATTTGTAATTACCTAAAAAAAAAAGTTTGTTTGCAGAAAGACAGTGTTGCTTCCTGTATTTGAAATAAGCTTTTGGCAACATTTCGTAGTTGGGAGTATTTCTGGGTCATGTTGCTGTCTATTTTTAGGGCTTTCTTGTTGCCTCCCCAATGCATATTCCCTCAAAATTAAAAAAAAAAAAAAACTAAAAGAAAAAACCCCAAATCAAACCATGGCTTGATATTTTGATTTCTTTTAAAGACATTGTTTAGACCTTATTTTGGTAAGTTGCTAATATTTCCAACTCCTGTTCTGGATAAAAATATTGCATTTCCAGGTTAAAACTCCTGTTCCATTTTTTTCCAAATTTCTGTCTTTTTTTTTTTTTTTTTTTTTGCGGCACAAGAAGAATCATTTCAACTAAGCTTATAATATGTTTTCAATTTTCTGAGTGCCCAGCTTGAGAAAAAAGAAGTTTATTTGCACTAGTGATAAGAAATCCCATACTTTAATGAAGTTAGCAGAAGGTATGCTTGAACCAATAAAGCATCACATAAATCAACTGCTTTGCAAAGCCAGTAGGAGTCACCTTTTGCATGTTATGAAAATAGTCTTTAGTGCAACCTGTAAATAATTCACTGTATTATCCTTATCTATTTTAGCTGCTCCACATAGGCACAAGGCAGGGAGGGCAGAGCAGGGACTGACAGGGTCCAGCCCAGCCCCTGCACAGCCTGAGCCAGGCCCGGGGTCCCTCCAGCCAGTGCAGCTGTGACAGAAGGACACAGGGCTCCCCAGAGAGAAGGGTCGAGAGGCCGATGCAGGAGGCAGGGACGGGGACAGAGGATGGGGATCCTGCAGCAGGATGCCTCAGGGTAGGGTGACACTGAGGCCATGGAACCATGGACCGTGGTGGGTGGCAGTGCCACCAGCTGAGGTTCGTCAGGGCCAGGAAGGGTTATTGGTTCTCTCAGAGTCCTGACTCTGCACAGAACAATCCAGGAGAAAATTATTTAAGACTTGGCTATAAGGCAAAATGTATAGACCTAACTATAGGAATTCTTCATTGTGTACTTGTCAATCCTTAAAAAGTCACATGAAAACCATTAGTAGTTTTAAAGCACACGCCCTGTGGCAGTGATATGGTGCATATGTAGGTGGATGACTGAATGGCAATGTGAACCCTGATATTTCCTTGCAGTTATTTTACTTTGTAACCTAGATAATAACTTGTTTTCTTATTTCTTTTTAAAAGAAATTGCTGAGCATAAGGCATAATAAATTGTCAGTAAATATCAAAAAAACATGTTGGTATTTTTCTTTTATTTTAAAATAAGGAGTTAGGTGCTTAGAATTGAATACTAATTTGAAAAAGGGTGTCATACTCAGCAGTTGTCTAAAACTCATTTTTTTCTCTAATTAGCTACCTCTACTGGCAGTGTAGTATTCAAAACAGCTTTAAATATTTGAATAATAATGTGACTATATACCCAAGCTCTGTTTGCAGTTCCAAGGAAATATATTGCCAAATTTACTTAACCAGTTAATTAATTTAACTAGTACATTTATTTGTCAGTTAAATATTCATGACAAAATTAACATTGCATTGAAATCAATGAAGTAAATTCAGATCTATTTTAGACAGAGAAATTAAATGCATCCCTTCTGCAGTTGAACTTGGCTTTGTACTTTGACAATTGTACTTTCTTTTTTAAGCATTTAATCCAATATATTTCTGTCTCTGCATGTTGCCTAAAAAAATCTTTCATATGTTTATGCTCAGAAAGCAATTGTTTAGTAGCTGAAACTATATATTTTACAAAGTTAAAAATAAAATTATTTAGAAAATTATTAGCCTACCATAATATTGTGGTGAAAATAATCATAAAATTTCATCATGTGTATCTTCATTACAGCTATGGTACAGAAGTTTGGAAAGCTCTGCTATTAGAAAAATGGTATAATAATTTGTGATATATTTGTTTATATAAGTGAAAAAATGTTGAATACGTTTATTTAAAAAAATTATAAGTGGAGTTGTGAGACCCTACCACAAAATTGAATTTTGATCACTGAGTAAATATCTATATTTTCCTTGTATTGAGAGCCTGCAAGATCAGCATGTGTCTGCAGAGATATTTTTAAATGTTGATAACATCTCTGTGTCCAAAGATTTAATTATATTAAAATCTTTTCTCTTGTGGCTCGTGGTTAATTTTCTCTCAGGAACTTTAATGGAAGGAAGCTTTAAACATAGTGTTTAAAAGGGGAGTTAATACTCATAGTTGTTAATCTCTTGTATTTAAGCAAGATAAATCATCCTTTCATCTACACTCCCTGCTGAGGCCACCAAGAATTAAATGTGCAGGTTACCTGATCAGTGCTGCTGAGTTGAATAAGAGAAATTAACTGAAATTACTGGAGACATCTGCTACCTTTCCTCTGTTGGTGAATTGCTCTCCTAAAACATCTGACTCCCTGATTATGCCTACATTTTTAACATTTACTCCCCTTACAGAGAAAACAACATTTTCAGTAGATTAATAAGTAAATATTTAAAATTTCAGCATGCTCCTAGTGTTATATAATTTGGTATCTGTCTCTCCATAATAAATGTACAAGGTATTACTGACATCATGAGCAAAAACTGTGTTTTAGCTCAAAACCAATCACAGATCTAAGGTATATTTTCTCTGAATAATTTACTACTACTACTACTACTACTACTACTACTACTACTACTACTACTATTATTATTATTATTATTATTATTATTATTATTATTATTATTATTATTTTAGAGCTTTGAAATAATGCAATTATCTATTCATTTCTCTACATTTTAATTGAAAACAATTCAGGACATTGGATAAAAAAAAAACAAATCAAAACAAAATCACCAACAAAATCCAAAGCGACAAGAATACTTTCCTAATTTCCTGTTTTTACTTAAAAAATAAATAGCACTAAGTTATATGCTAACAATGCCCAATTTTAAAAGAAGACTAGATTTTGCCTTTAAAACTTTCTATTTTTAAAGTGAAATAATTACAATTTGCATCTTTCATGCGCTAAATTGTCAAATTTATCTTACAAAACATGGATGAAGAAAGGCTAGCAAAAGGATAATTGTTGTCACTAGCAGAACCTTCCAGTGTCTTCATTTAGTAATTCCGCTTGCTTTTGCATTTCTTATTCTGACATATGTGTGTTTCTTCTTCAGTAGATATCAATCTGTATCACACAGGCAGCTATTAGGTTATTCTGTCAACATTGTTCTGTCAATTAATACCACCCTGGTAACTCCAGTAAGTATTTTTTCCTGACCCTGACCCTTTCCTTCTCCCGGTCATTGGAAACATATCCATATTTCTTTATGACTACTTAGATGTATCTTGAATCCTTTAGTATCTCCCAGACAAACTCCTTACCTTATGTTTTTTTGAAACTATTAGGCTATTATGTATTTTTGTATATTCACTATATATTATTATTGGAGCAAGTGTTCCACTCTTTCTCATACTGATTCTTATCAAAACCAGAAGTCAAAAAAAGGCCCACATTTTTACCTTGCTTTTGCCTCCTTCTTCCACCATTTCTGCTATGTCAGGGTTTCTGCTCCTAGAATTTCCTGACTTTAAAGACTTGTTTTACTTGCTCTGTCTTTTCCCACTTCCTCTGCCTTTAGGTGATCTACAGTACTACAATATGTAGTGAAGGGCACCCAGAGCTAGAGGCAATGTCTTGTCTGGGCAAAATACCATGAGGGTGTGTTGATTCTCCTTCTTGAATCCAAATTTTGTTGTATGTAGATCCATTTTACTTGTATGTGTATCCTTTTTTGTCTTTGTAAGCTGTTGCTTATATAAGCAATTCCTTCTTAAACCATATAAAGACCCTTTCAGAGTATTTTATCTGTTCATTTAGATTATTGCCATTTTAAATAGCAGATGTAGTATCTAACTCCAAATTAACTCTGTACTTTACATCTGCTCAAGTTAGCAAGTACTAATAAAATAAAGAAAAAATGTCAGCTCTGTGAGGTTCTAGATTAAATCTGTCAGAGACAAGCTCTCTCTAACTGTTTGGTTATTAGGACTTTAAGACATGTCAGGGTGGAATATTTGCAGTCTTCATTCACCACTAACATTGACAATTGAAACTTACAGAGCTTTCTTTTTCACTCTCCTGTTTACATCTTTTCAGATCTTGATGCAGACCAGGACTTGTTGATAGGGAGACAATGAATCATTGTACCTCAAAAAGTACTGTATCTCAAAAAGTTTCCAGTATTGTACTGTACCTCAAAAAGTTTCCATTATCAACTGTAGCTCTGATTTTTTTTCAGCTCAGACTGTTTATTTTGCCCTAAGATTACACATTTTTCTTCTTTCATCATGGTTCAGTTCCTGACCAAATTTTCAACTAGAGCAGATACTGTCAGCTGATTAGGATCAAATTAGGGATTCTCCACTTTGGAAAAAACTTCAAGTCTCTTATCACAGTGATTTTTATTTCAGCTGTTCCCTGGTTCTTTAGATTTCTCCGTTATTTGCCTGGAAAATGAAGAAAGGAAAGAATTTCTTTTGAGAATTTAGGGACAAACGAACTGGAACAAAATGAACTGGATTATACTCTCTCTCACAAAGAAAGAGAAAACAAAAAAGGTATAAATCCTAGACAAAGACCAAGGAGTAGATAAGGATACAGAAAGCAACAGAAACAAATACCAAAAGAGTGGAAGGAGACAACAAAGGCCATTAAGAAAGGAAAGAAGGAACTAGCAACCAAAGTGGAAAACTATGAGATAGGTAACAGAATTAAATGATTCTTACTAGGAAAATTTTCACTGCAGAAACAACCAAACTAAATCCTGCAAAATAAATAAGTACAGTGTGAACAGAAGACATGTGGAATCTTGAACTGAAAATTGGTAGGGACACAATGATACAGCAAAACTTGTAGATAAGAGAAATAGATAATTGAAAGAAATGTAACAGAATTAAATGTATTGGTAAACAGATATTCAGCTCTGAGATGGATTCTGAGTAGACAAAATATTTAAACAGAGGTGGTTTTTTTTTAATCTGAAAAGTTTGCTTTATGAACAAAATACCTTGAAGCAAAAAATGTTTTGGCACTGTGCTTATAAATGCAAAGTTGAAAGAACATGTCAATTGTTCTATACTCTTAGGAATATTTTATATGATGTTAAAAGTCTAGACATAGAGAGAGAAAGGTAGAAAATTAAGACTGATAAAAAAAATGTGCTTGTCTGGACAAGGTGCCACCTGTCAATTTTATACTTACAAAGAATCCAAGTTTTTTGCAGATTTTGAAGAAATAGTTAGCTAGAAAGGAAATCTAAAGTTAAGTGGTAAGGATTTAAAAACTGAACCCAAAACCAAACCAAGCCAAATTAAATGAAACCCAAGCAACCAACTAAAATTTCAGCTATATTTGTAGGTGAAGGTAACTTTCTAGTAACTGACTGTAGAAGAGACTTTCCCATTATCAGCTTTCCGTAGGATATCTTTCTCTGAACTGGATGGCCAGTTTGGCTTCCCTGAATTGACTGATGGATATTGGACTAACTTGTTTACTTCTTATATAATGCAAGAAAAACCTCTTTTACAGATGCTGAGATTTATTATCTGTCTTTTTTGGATAAACTGGTAACTAAATTAAACTGGTAACCACCTATATACAAAGAGTGCTGTTGCCAGTTTTATAGTGAGATAAGTATGGTTATTTCTGAGAAACAAAAATTTTACTTATTCACTTTTCTTTGTGTTGCAAAATTACTTCATGGAATTTGAAACAACCTAGGAAGAAAAGCTGATTTTTTGTTTTGGAGGTCATTTATACTCTGTAACACATTCTGCTAGTGCTGTCTGTGGCCATTAGTTTTTCATCTACACTTCACTTATAAAAAGGAAAAGAATGACTACAGTAATAGTCTTGTCCTAGAAAGTTATAGTCTTTGGGAAAGTATCATTCTATTACAGGGCTGTCTAACTGTTAGACCTGTTTACATGACAGAAAGGTAACTCTTAAACCAGCTGTTAAATTCACCTTGTATTGTTGCAGTTAACACTATCAAAAAAAAAATCTTATAAAGTTGATAATTGAATCAGAATATATCTGTAACAACCATATATTGTTACTAAACTAAACCCTGAACAATTGGTTCCTGTATGAATGCACTATTTCTATTATATTTGAAGAAAGGCATTCTATTTTAACTGGTATGTCTGAAGAAAGCCAAAGAAATCCTTTGAGGTTTTGTGTAAATATATGTTTGTGTGTGGGTATTTACATATACACTAATCAGAGAGAACATCAGGCATATGGCCTTGCCTGGAGAATTTTTATTTCTGTCTCTCTAATACCTGTATTGCATTGTGATTGTGATACCTTATTGCTGAAAAGTGACTCCTGTAGATTATGTTACATTGCACAGTTTAAAGTAAATGTTTTAGCATTCAAATTATTTTGATGCCTGGAGCTTAAGAACAAATTAATGTCAATAATATAATCTATATCCCTGAATATGTTGATATGCACTAGAGACTGCCTACCAAAAAAACCCCAAACAACAACAACAAAAAAAACACACAGAAAAAAGCCACATACACCATACACACGCACACACAAACACCACAACAAAACAAAAAAAAAAAACCAAAACAACCCACACACAAAAAAAAAAAAAAGATGCAAAAAAAAAAAAAATTATCCAAAACAGAGATCCTTCCTAAGGGTTAGTAGCATAAAAAAATTATCTCCTAATCTCATGTCAGTTCTTCCGTAGTCAGTGCAAGTTTTTAGGACCTAAATGTAGCAACACAGATAGTTATGTAAAAATGCATCCATCTTGTACATCTATCTTGCATTTAACACATCTATCTTACACATCTAGTTTTTGAGGTGTATAAAAAATTAGCTTCTATACACCTGTAACATATCTACAAAGGGCTGAGATAACCTTCTTCATTAAATGTTGCTGCCTTATAATATGAAACAAGCTGTGCATGGAAATGAATGTATAGTTCATCTACATTTTAACAGTATTAGAAGTTCCTTTAAGGTAAAGTAGATTTGCTTTTCTTGCTGGCACCTTTCATATATCTACCATGATAAAGTTATATTAGTAGACTAAGTTTACCTGAGATTTTCTAATACTATAAAAGAGGAATCTTTTCTTGGACAAATGCTGTTCATTCGATACTGTGATTTGAAAGAAACCAATAAGGACTTCCATTGCTCAAGTCTGCAGGTGGAGATTTCTCGAACACTTTTTTACAAGGTGATTAAGATTGTTGGTTAGAGAGCATCTCTAGAGTAACCCGCATCTGTTTAGAGAGAACTGAGCTCATATATGTGTGTGGAATATTGGGTACTGGAAAAAGTGAAAGAGGGCCTAGTGTGATGTTGTATATGATCTAACAAATGATCCATACAAAACTGAGGAATGTTTTAGAGAGATAGTACATAAGTGAGATATGAGAGGAATGAGAGGAGATGCTGTGAAGGTCATAGCAGACCTGTGTACTCCTGAAGGGAACTGTGCACACACCAAAATGTCAACATCATGAGTGGTGACAACAACTGTATTTTTAGGCTATTTCTGTAAAGTAGATTTTCATATATTGCAGTACTTCTGTTGTCATTTAGAACGTAGTTGTCCACAATTCTAAGAAGATTCATACAATTTGAAGGAAACAGCAAATGCTAAAGGACATAATTTTCAAATAGAAACCACTGGCCCATGTTTTCTATTATGGTAAAATCTGGAATTAAATAAAAGTAATGTTTGGTGTTGTTTTCCTAATTTGAAGCTAAGTAATTTCTTTACATTTTTTTTTTTTTTTGCTATTACTAAGTAATTTCTTTTCTTTTCATTACATAGTACTTGATAATCCACCTCTATAAATATAATCTGGATTAAAAAAAGCACACTTGCATGCTAATCAAGGTAATTTATTTAATAGCCGTTTGAATACTGCTGATTGTAAAAATATTTTTGCCTAGTTGCATTGTAAGCCTGATATACCAGACCATGTGAAAAAGAATCATGCCTATAATTGTTTCTATTCATTATTTTTATTTCCGCTGTGATTTCAAATTAATTTTGGAAGTGAAAATATATTTAAATAGCGAATTGGAAAAATACTTTTAAAAGACCTTCATGCCCACAAACACACACACAAAAAATTAAAAAATCAATTAAACATTTTGACTGTCCAAGATACAAAGAAATATAAAAAATAATATTATCCACTATGAAAATCAGTTAAAGTTTTTTCCCCAAATGAAAGACTCTATTAACTATAACAAAAAAATTACTGTTTCCACATATAAATACGATGGACAAATCTCATTATCTGGATGTGTGTTATAAATTCTACAATTATGGTTATAGGGAAGGAAAAAAAATTAAAATTAAAATGGAGATATCTTGCTTTTCTGATGTTAAAAAGAAAAATTACAGATTTGACTACGGTTTTGCATGAAAAATAAGTACTGAATGTATTTGCATTTCATAATATTACTTTCATTATCAAGTTATTTTCTAAAATTTCTCTCTTGTTTCATTCCATTTCACACTCTGTAAAATTCTTTTACCCATTTCTATCCTACCTTTCTAAGACCTCCCTAATTAATCATTGTCACATAATTTTCTTTTCTGACAATCATTTCCCATTTGTAGTTCTAGCACTGAATAGTTTTTTTAACAACATTTTTTTCCCTATAATTTCAGCTAAAATACTAAAATTACAAAATTACAAAAACTCTAGACCTGCTTCTCTTTCCTTCATAGTGTTTGCACCTGCAATTAGAAATATGCTGGTACGCTTTCAGCTTTGGGTATATTGAAAGTTGGAATTGCATTCGATGTGATTCAACAATTTTATGTAGAGGTTTTAAACCTTTTCTCTTCCCCTATGTTTTGGGTGAAATAGATTTAATCTTTCTGTATCTCAGATTTTCTTGATGGCTGTCTAGGGAAATTAAGTCATGTTTGTTTGAATTTTTTCCCAGTCTATTACTGGACATAGGATTTTGTCTAAACATTTTTTTGTATAGAACGGCACTAAGTTATCGATCAATATTCTGTAACACCAGGTTTCATTATTATGCTAATGTGTTTCAGATATAAATGAAAGTGGCTCTTAACACTGTTTTATGAGGTGCAGCTGTAAGAAATTTTTTAGCTGATAGTAAGCCATGAAGAAGTCAAATGAAAAACATGAGTTGCTTTTGAAAAAAAATAATTATAAGCTTCAGCACATAAACAAGTTTGTTTATTGAGCTTTTTGTTTGGTTGGGGATTTTTAGTAAAAAAATATATTCCCTTAAGCAAAGTGGTTTTTTATAGATTGGTATTTAGAGTAGTGCCCAGTTACTCTTGGTATTGAATTAAAAGGTAAACATTTCAAGGAGTGTTCAAGGCAAGACCAAATTTGAATGTCCTAAAAAGGCTTATTCACTTTATGCCTTCTAAAATGGGTTGTTTGAAGAATAATTTTGAACTGATTTCTCACTTTGTATTATGTGATGTGGTGGTTTGAAGAAGTTACATGTAGCATTTTTTAAAGCATAGACCCATAAAATACAAGAAAAATGGAAAACATTAAACTTTCTACATAGGCTTTTTATTGTCTTTATCAGATTCAGTACTAAAAAGCAACAACTCTAACTCTTTATTTTGGTATGAAATGTGGGTAGACAACTCATCTTCTTTTTTGTGAGATATCCCATGTGCAGTAACAATTGTTTCTTTTTAAAAGTCTTGCTTACTCCACTATCTGATTCTGTTGATGTCAGTCAACATGACTTTAATATGGAATCAAGATAGCACAGACAACTTATCCTTTGATGATTGTAAAATAGATCAGCTAAGTGGACTCATATTTCTATTATAACTTTATTTTTATTTATGCTATTTATTAAAAGGCAAGTGCTAGTTTTAGACCTGTCAGTCCAATAACTATTTACAGATGTGCATTTTATGTCCCCATAGCTATTATCCACTCCTAAATAAAAAGACAAACACTAGTTGCATTTTCTTATGGAATTTCAGCAAAAGTAACAACATTTTAAACTCTCTTTTCTGAAATTATTATAGTATTTCCTTGTTCATTTTGGAAGTATTGCATCTATGTTTGATCAGTTATTAGATTATGAAAAGTGGAGGATAGAGTAAGGTACCTGACACACTTCTGTAATATTTTCTATGTTTTCCAAGTCCAAATTTTTAATTTAGACTTTTTTCCCTTGGAATTGGGACCTTATCTTCTATTTTAAACTCAAGTACCCTTCCCTTAAAATGTGTTTTTCATTTTGCTGCTAGAAGTTTTTCTACTGTATTTCATAATTAGTAATAAATATAGAATTAATAATTTACCTCCTATGAGACTTAAATTTATATGTTTTCATTATTTATGCTTATATAGGATATAAATTGTACTTATGTAATAGATACATTACTTTAAACCCATCATTTCACTGCACATGTAAAGATCTTATAGGGTCACATTTCTGATTAGATGGGATAAAAAACACCTTAAGAGCCACAACCATTTTTCCTAGATGTGTCTTTTCCAGAATTTTAGATGTGTAAATGTAAAATATTTTCCATTATATTTCCATTTCTTTAATTCTAATTTGTGTTTGACTGTCTGTTTTTTACTTTTTTTACCTACCCAAACCCCAAGGGCATTTCAGAGAAATTCAGTTTAATTTCTTATCACAGTGGTCAAAAAGAAAAACTTTATTCATACTTATTTCCTCACTGCAGTGGATTCAGGTTCTGCCTTGAAACACCATATGCTCCAGACCTCTGAGCATAAAGATAGACATACCCAGTGTTGGAGGAGAGACACCTTTACTCTAGCACCCTCTCTTCCCTCTCTTGCTCTTTCCAGCATATTCTCCTTACATATTCTTCTCTAAAGTGAACAGGGACCTGTGAGAAAATTAAGTTGTTTCTGACTCAGTGAACATTTTCTGGAAGAAAATGAATGAAATAAAAACCATGGAGTTTTTTTGTTTGCTTGTATTTTTTAGGTATTCCAGCTAATTTAGCTGATCAATCAATTTGTTTTATTCTATTTATTGCCATTACTCTGTTTTAAAAGACTGAATTTTTCATATTGAAAGTATAAATTCTGAAATATATGCATATAGTTAGTTCTTTTTCACATGGCCTGCTACTACAAATTTATCTTTATACCAGAACATAAATAAAAGAGTGTGGTGTTAATGTCACAAGCCTTTTGCTCATGGATGAATTCCAAAGTGATGCAGAATATTTAGTGTAAGTTGAAGCTGTTCTGGAAGTTCCTGGCACCTACAATGGTAAGAAGCAAAATATGGCATCTCTCCTTTCCATATTGTGCTATTTTCACACATTAAGGAAAAGTTACAAAAGATAGTCCAACTCAGCTAAGAGCTTGTTGTCATACACAGAAGCAAACCCATCCCCTGTGTCCCTCTGACTTTGGCTGTGTGACCCTTCTTTTGTTTCCATTGGCTCGAGCACTCATCAGGCATACCACTTTGAGGATATGCTTCCCTTTGCTAACTGAATTGACTCAGGTTTATTTTTGAAGAAATAATTCTTCATCAGGGTGGTTAAATAAATTCAGAGAGAAGGGTGCATATGACTAGAACCAGTGTGAAGTCAGTGCTAAAACTCTTGGAAAACTGGAAGGAGCAGGTTCCTCTTCTTTGGTGCTTTGAAAGCTCCAAGATCTGCTAAAATGTACCATAGACCTTCACCCAGCTTTAAGATGAGGACAGTAAACTATATTGTCACAATGTTCCAGATGCTCAAAGTTAAAGATATGTACTGCTTGCTTAATTTTTTTTTCTTTTTTTAATTCTAGTTACTTTAAGGACCTAGTATGCTTTCAAATTTACTAAAGGTTATTGTCTTGATTTGTTTTGTTCTTAACAATTTTTCTCTCCAAGAAGCCAGCAAATCCACATCCTGCAGATTTTTAAATACTATTTGTATGGTACTGCTTACTTATCTGGTTCTTCTTACTTATCATTTGAAGTTATTCTTGATAGTTTTATGTCCTAAAACAAAATTGAATGCTTTAGAAAAGATAATTATTTATAAAATCTGTTTCCTTTCTGATGATAGAAAAAAAGTGGAGAGTTAGATAACAAAAGTTTTACACTGATAATGGATGGTGGCAGGTTTTAGAAACATGTTTTTTACAGAATATATGGATCATACCAGGATCTGATGAGTAGTTTATTGTTTAGTTCAAAGCAGCTGTTCAATTAACAAAGTTAAGCCTTGACCTACAATCATTATTTTAAAATAATAGATTGTATGAGCAGTTTTGCATTTTGACAGGGAAAAATTATAATTTGACAAAAAATAAATTGGTTCATAAATCATATGTCAATTTGTTAATGACTTGTTGAACAAAGCATATTTTTATTACTATTTTCAATGAGAGTAAAACTTGAATTTAGTGTACAATTTCTGCTCAATCAAGTTTGATTTGTTTTATAGACTATTAAATTCTGTTTATTTATTTTAAACCAATTGAAAAGACATATAAATATTTTAGGAGTTGCTCCTATTAATATTTTAATTGGAATTCTCTTAAGGAAGCCTTTAAATTTCTTACTTTCTTTCTGATTCAATGGCTAAGCAACTGTTTAGAAAGAAATTTGAAAGACAAAAGATAAAGATGAATTTTACCAAGATGTTGCAGTCCAAACTTTCAATACTCTCAACTGCAATTCAACACCTTCATTAACTTCTCAGCATGTGCACATGAATGCACACAAGCACATCCAAAAACATAAACCCTAAAGAGAGTTGAACTTAATTGTCTATCACTCATTAGATAAGTGTTATCTTTTTTGAACACGCTCCTGAGATTTAAAAGCTGTTTGTTCTGAATTGGTGTGTAAGAAGAACGTTAGAGGTTGAGCTGGGTTGACTTTTGCTGGCTTCCAGATGTCCATCAGCTACTCCATCACTCCCCTTCAACAGCAGGACATCAAGAGAAAATAAGATTTAAAAATTCCTGGATCAAGACAAAGACAAGGAAATATTACCGTTACACCAGAACCCAAAGTACACATGAAATTTACACATTACAGAGCCTCACTTTAATTCACTGCCTAAAAATTGATTGATTTCTTGAATTACGGAATTTTTATATCCCATTAATTGCTTTAGCAATTCTATCAGTGATATATTGCTGAACTCTCAATTTACTTATTAGTTACATGTCCAATTCCTTTCTGAATGCTTTTAAGCCTTTGGATTAATGAAACAACTAGTTCAACAAGGTAATTGAATTTCATCTTACCAGTTTTAGTTTGACACTTTTCAGTTGAACTAAGAAGTGTGCATATATAACAAGTGAGTGATTGATCACCATCGAGGGTGATTGTGTGATCCAAATCATCAGAATTATTTTGGAATTTATTTGATCCTCACTTGGATTAGCTACTAATGTTTGCAGACTTTTTGATCCTTGTGATTTTTTTGAACTTGCCATATTTTCTGCTCAAAGCTCAAAAAGGCATGGTCGTATCAGTAGGTGCATAAAACATGGATGTGAGAAAAGACCAATGCATGGAAGACTTAATGGGAGATTAGTTTTACTCTGGCAGTTGGAGGAGTCATCAGAAAGATATAATTATGGGAATATTGTTGATGCTATCCATCAGATTACATACACAATTTTCAAATCTTCAGAAACTTTTAATTCATATGTAAGATGTAAACAGTGTTATTTTGCTTTAAGAAATATTGTGGTATACTAATATTAAAATATTGACTTTTTAAAAAAAATGTAAAACTTCTTTTCATTCCAGAAAAGCATTTCTGTTCTATCTAGAAAAGGAAAAAAATTAAAAGTAACTAAGAAAATGCACCCAAAACATATACTATAAACTAAGGAAAGAAGGATGCTTCTGTGTGCAGGTAGAATCACAGATTCATTGTGTTCCCCTGGGTCCTGTACTGGTCACCACAGAGAGAGACCAGTGTCTGCCCCTCCTCTTCCTCTCATGAGGAAGCTGTACACTATCATGAGTCTCCTTTTCTCCAGGCTGAACAGACTGAGCCTCTCCCCATATGGGTTCTCCTCAAGGCCCTTCAACATCTTTGCTTCTTTTCTGTAGATGCTCTTTCTAATAGATTTATATCCTTCTTCTATTGTGGTCCCCAAAACTGCACATGGTACTCAAGCTGAGGCCACACCAGTGCAGAATAACGTGGGACAATCTACTCCCTCAACTGGCAATTAATGCAGTATGAGATGCACTTTGTACATCTACTTGATGTAAAAATACTCTTATAAAATTTATAGAATAAATAGTGGTAGTATTAACAAAGAATTGGGTTTTTTTCCCTCCCCTCAGTTGGAGGTTCCAGGGACACCTTATTGTGATTTTTCAGTACTTTTAAGGGAGACTTTTAAGAAAGAAGGGAACACACTTTCAGTAGGAGCTATAGTGATAGGACAAAGGTTAATGGTTTTAAACTAAAAGATTCAGACTAGATATAATGAAAAAAATTTTTACAGTGAGGGTGGTAAAACAGTGGGCTAGATTGCCCAGAGAAGTGGTGATATCCCAGCTGTGGAAATATTCAGGGTAAGGTTGGATGGGACTCTGAGCAGCATCCTCTAGTTGAATATGTCTCTGCTTACCACAAAGGACTTGGAACAGATGATCCTTGAAGGTGTCATACAATCCAAAGGTTTCTCTGCTCCTATGACTTTATTTATCATAAGGACCGTGAAAAAGAATTCTCTACAGAGATTAGGGCTTTTAAAACATGCCTGAATCCTGGTATTTAATTCTTTGTACCTGTTCAATCACTGGAAGAACAACACTTTCTGATTTTGGTCTGTGCTATCAGACTAAGCATGTTAGAATTCCAAAGTTCTCTCTCCTGTGGTTTGTGATCACTTAGGTCTGTTACTTAGAGCAGGTGACAGAGGCTATTTTCACGCAGAATAATTTAAATATAATATAGTGTGTCTCTTGAACAGTTAAGGACTGGATCTGACTGCCCAGAAGGCTGAGACACCTCCTTCATTGCAGATTTCAGGACCTAACTGTGTAAAGCCCTGAATAAACTGTTTTGACCTCAGACCTGCCCCTGCTTTGTTTTATCTAGTGCTGTGAAATGAATATTTTTTATATCCAAGCAATATTTTACAGTAAGTTTGACATATATTTTTCATATTTTCAACATGAAAACTTTTCTATTTATTTATTAGGGATGATTAAGGTAATTTTGGTAACATGCAAGGGAAAAACATAACAGGACTGCAATAAATTTCCTTCCTTTTGTGGCATTCATGATACTTTACAGTGGATATGGAGACAGTAAAAAAATGCTGAAATCATTAGAGCTGCATCTCAAGCACTAGGCTGTGGAGGTTGATATAGAAATTCAATAGCATGAGATGTACTTCAAACTGAATGATCTGTAGGCATTTGTGTATGGAATATGGATTTCTGAGAAGGAAGAGAACCATAGGGAAATATGTTCTGGACCACCTTAAAGGTTTTGTTCCAAAGAAAAGGTATTTGCAGTTGACAGTTGTAGGTGACTTTACTTTTAAAAATAATTTATTGGTTACTTTTTCCTATATTAAATGCATTGTGGATATTTAAATAATGTATTTAATGACATAGAAGATATTTTGTTTCATCATTTTTTGGTAGTGAAATACATAACTTAGTTTTTAAAAGCATATTGCCTTGCTTTTCTTAGCTTTACTGTTGACTATCATTTATAGATGACTGCTATTTCTCCTGAAATAATTTTCAGAGCTTTTGAAACTTTCTCCTGATAGATGCTCATTTTGCTGTTTAGATATCAGAGATGCTGTTGTGGTTTAACCCCAGCTGGCAGCTAGGCACCACACAACCACCCCCTCACTCCCCCACCAGTGGGAATAGGAAGAGAAATGGAAGAGTAAAAGTGAAAAACTCATAGTCTGAGACAAAGACAGTTTATTAGGGAAATCCAAAGCTACACGCACCAGCAAAGTAAAACAAGGATTTAATTCACCCTCAGGCAGGCTGGCATTCAGCCACCTCCAGGAGAGCGGGGTCCCATGAGGAGTAATGGTGACTTGGAAAGACAAGTGCCATCATTCCAAACATCTCTCCTTCCTTCTTCCCCAGCTTCATATGATGAGCAAGACACCATGTGGTATGGGATATCCCTGGGATCATTTGGAGTCAGCTGTCCTGGCTCCTGTATTATCACACATGTAGAAATAAGGGATATGGTCCTCAGAACCAAGAATTTATAAGAATTAGATGAATTTATAAGAATTTATAAGAATTATAAGAATTAGATGAAAACAAAATTGCATCTAGAAAAAAATACTGAAATATATTGTTATTTTAGTTGAGTAGATGTTGGCCACAGCAAATGCAGCAGCAAATTGGGTGAGAAGCTCATGCTTTAATCTTAAAGAATGCAAATAATCAAACCCTTCTGTTGAGGGCCTTTTTTTTTTTTAATAATAATTAGAGCTAGTGGGAAAATGTTAAACAAGTATCTGGCAGGCAAAAGATCTCACTAAAATTGAAATTGAATCAGCATAGCATCAGGCTAGTCAGATGTTAAATCTAATCATCTGCTACTTAGAAAATTAATAGAAGTTTGTATGAATACAAAATCACACAGACAGGACTCCAGCAGCTAATAATGGATTCATCAGTATGTGGTCCAACAAAAGCAAGCCCCAGGAGTACCTAACTAAGTTCAAGATGTATTTATTTGCTAAGTATTGACTGGTACTGTCTGCATAAACAACCGGTATCAAGTTACTGGACATACCAGCAACTAAAATGACTGGTAGAAGGATTATAGCTAGCTTAATGGGAAAAACCACTGATGATGAAGCTTCATTTTTATATGTGCTATGGATTTTAGAATAATATTTTCTGAAGATTATAAACTTAAATATGCATCATTAAAATGAAAATTTCTTAGTGGAAGAAGAGTAAAAGCTACATTCATGTAAAAGAAAAAAATTAGAAATATTTTATCTATTATTTGAAAATATCAGATATTTCAGTTTCCTGTAAACTGCTAAATACAGAATAAAATTTCTTTTGTCTTTAGAAAGTTTTCCTTTACTTGTGGGGAAGATTCTCAATGAAGTTATACAATAGTTTGTTTTGCCTACTTTTATTTTATACTTCGGATTTTGCTTATTATGCATATTGTTTTTCAGAATCTAGCTTCTCCTTTTTACAAGAATAAACAGTTACTTGAAGATCAAACTAACAGTGAGAATGCATAGGCTTTGATACTCTTTTTAATTTTACAGTCGAAGTTACAATAACTTGGCATGTTAACATGTTGTATGTTTCTGTTATTCTACATAAATTAGCAGCAAACATTTCTTGCACCTTTCAGATTAGACTAAAACTCTTCCTGCTGTAAAGTTTCTCTGACCTAATCAAAAATTTATTGAGATAAAATGAGACTGCTAATCACTTAAAAAATTTCTTTGGTGAATTTCTTCAGATACTATCCAATCTAAGCAGAAATATTCCTGAGAAACTTATTTTCTTTGGAAATAACTACGACACTGTAGAAAAGCTAAAATCTTGTGAACCTGAAAAGAAAACAAAACAATACAAAGAGCTGTTAAAATATCTGTAAAAAAAAAAAAAAAAGGCATAAAATTTAAAAGTATAATCAATGTCAAACAGCAAAGATCTAAGATACACAAGCAAAGAGGAAATACAGTCATCTTATTTGTCACATCACAGTCTCAAGTAAGCAATTTATCTAGGAGCATTTTGTATGACTAATCAAGATTTCTTTCCATAATCTTAACTTTGCAATTATGAGATGATTGCTCTATTTGCATTCTGAAGCTGGGAGCTGGTCTTCCATGAGGGCTGATGAGTTTAAAGTTCAACATGCAGCTTAAAGTGATATATGATTTAAGTGTTATGATAAGGACCACAGTAAAAGCAGAAAACAAATGATTGATCAAACCGCAGAAATTTCCAGTCAGAACTCTAAAGTCTTGGAAACAACAAATCTGAGATGATTTGTAATTTTAAAATTATGTCATATGTGATTGAGAAAAGATGGTGGGAGAGATTAAAATAGATTATAATTACTCTTGGAGTAGTAGTGTTTTAAAATATACTTGGAAAATGAAAACAGATTCAACTGTCTAATATAGGTGCCGTCTTTATTTTTGAATCTATAGCATGTGACAGAATATAGTACAGGAAGAAGAGACACAGGGACACACTCTGTAAATTACATGTTCAAAAGAAAATAATAATGCAATTTTCAATAATCTACAATGCCAAAAAAATATTACTACAAATTTAGGTTCAAACATTATCTCTACTGCCCAGAATTTATTTATTATATATTAATTAATATTGAAAGAATATTTAGAAATTCTTGTGTATGTAAGACAGTGTTTTGTTTCAGACTCCATTTGACTTTTTCCATTACTGAAAAAATAAATGAAGATGGCATCAGAAAACACATAAGACACAGATTCCTTCAAAACTAGTCTTTCACCTGTAAAAAGACATCCTTTAGCCACTTTATTTGTACATCAAGAAATTGTATTCACGTGCACCCTGAGTACTTAGAGACATCTGAGGACTCAAACAAAATCTGTCTTATTTCACCAAGAAGTCTTAACAGATAAAAATATAGTGGTGACTATAACAGCTATTGTTACTAATCTGCCTACAATAATATTAATACTTATACTCAGAGCAACTAATTATTCAAAAATATGCAGTTAAAATTGTACAGAATTCTACTAGAATCTACCTCTTTTTTTTTTCTGGTGGTGGTCTGTGGTGCTTTTTATGTCCATTTGGATCCTAAGCCACTTTGGTTTTGCTTGGGAGAATAAAGACGACACCATGGGATAGTTATGCCAAACAACCAGCAAGATTAATCCTCTGTCACCAAGTATGATGGTGATGATTTTCTTCTCCTCAGTCTTGGGTATGCATGGAGTAATTTAACCACATATCTCATATGTCCTTTTCTCTGTTTCCAAGGCATTTCTGTTCTTCCTTATCCTCTGAGATGATTGCAACAATATTGCCAGATTCACGTTACTGAAACTACATAGCATTGTAGTTTTGCATGCAAGTAATATATAAATTCTGAATATATATTGTGTCTCCAAATTATATCTTTAATTTCACCATATTTACTACTGGAGTTTTAGAATTCCTATATACAATAAATTTTTTAGGATGAGCATCTGGTCTTTCTGTCATGGAAAAGCTGAATAAACAAAAATACCTCTTAACCTTTTTTTACGCTCCCAGAAACACCTGTAGCCCTGCACTACATACATAAATGTGTCCATTTCCTGTGGGTGTTAAATACCTGGCAAGCTTGTTAGACACACCAGGAAGAAAAAAGAAAATATATTTATTTATATGCAGTGTACTCATTTACAAATTTATTTCACTGTTCTGTGTTTGATAATACTCTGTAGCTTAACTGCATCATTAAAATCAAATACTCAAGTAGAAAGTCACAATAGAAAATTTGGGTTTCTAAGAATTGAAACAGAATAAAATACATTTTCTTCAACCTCTGTAGACATTGTACAGTTCCTGTGGTTTCCCATGGCTACCCAAGCCAGTATCAGGTACTTATGGGATCTCTTAATGTGGTCAGAGAACATTTCCAAAATCAAAAACAGAAAGAAGAAAAGGAACAGATAATCCCACCAAAAAAAAAAAAAAAAAAAAAAAAGCCACATCTGCTATATATTTTTTTTTTTCTGCCAAAGTGGTAGACCATAAAGGAATGATTGAAGAGCCTAGCAAAAGATGTAGGTATGTCTTGCCTGGCCTCCATCTCTCCAGAAGCACATGGATCTCATGGTGGTACAATGTCATAACTACCAACTATGCTGATGTTTAAAATATCTCACAGTATCTAAAACAGCAGCAGAGTCACTGGACTAGCTCCATTAGGTATTTTAAATTTGAAAAAGTTGATACAAATAGAATGAGATATGCATATGCAATGTAAGATGGAAAATTGTTGTAGATAAAAAAACCTCAGCTACTAGAGGAAATTTAAATTTTAAATGTGCTTAATATGCATATGATATCTGCTTAATGAGATGAATGCTTATTTTGCATAATTTTTCCACCTAAAGGTACTGAGTTAGACATTTAGTTGTCTAACATTTAGTTGGACATTGAGACTGATCTGAATAACTGATAATCAGATCTATGCCCATACATTATCTTACAGATATTTTGCTGCTTACCTGCCATCTCTGTCCTGCAGTAATGATGTGCTTGCTATGTTACATTTTAAAAGACAATGAAAACAATTCTAGCTAACACTTATGACAGTTTGTGGAGTTTGACATACAAATAAGACTTAAGCTCTGGAGTCAATATCCTTTTGTACCTAATGAGTAATACTCAAGTATTAGGTTATTTCAATGTGAATTACATTACAGTTCTTTCTAAATGTCTGTAGTATTTTACTGAGTGATATTTGCATGTTGAATTTTTACTTACCAACATTTTTGATTAATTTTGCATCCACTAAACCAAAAATATCCCCTTTGAATTTCTTCATATCAATTTAAGTGTATCAACCAAATTAAAGAAACAAACTTATCCTTTTTGACTAAATGTAACATAATGATGGTTCTAAAAGGCCCACTGCTGAAAGCTAAATTATATTCAACAGCTCTTATAATGATCTGTTTTGCATCAGAAGCTGATGCAAGTTTACTATGCTAATAACTTATGTGTTCATTTAAAAAATCCACTACCAATCTTTGGGATAACTGTGTCTTTCTTTTCTGCTGGGTATATGTCTATACACAGAATTCTTTTAAATTATTGAGTACATATATAGATACCAGGTAAACCTACTGTGAATTATTCTAATTATTTCTTTAGTTTTACACTAGGCCAGCTTATTTTAAAGTATTGATGCTAACCAATGAATTAAGTCATTTATTTGTTGATGATCAATCTATTAGAAAAAATGCACTGATATTGACTTAGTAAAAAAATTATGCATATGCCTGTTTGGGAGATGTGAGCATTTTATTTCCTTTTTTTATTAATAGAACAAAACTATACCCTCTTCATGAAATAAAAAATGCATGTCCTAAATTATAAATATTCTGTACATAATTCTCCATCTTTTTATATTAACATAAATTGTTTTACTTTCTTTTAATGATATTACTCATAAAGATACCAATGACAAAATAAAGAACAGCTTTCTAAAAACATCCTCTAGGGACCTGCTACATATAAATATGTGACTATATAACCCTTTAGGGGCCTTTGCTTCCTTTTTTCATGTTTTTCATTTTTATGGTTATGTGATGTGAGTACTGTTATCATTTGACTTTCATATCTGTCATGATTGTAACATGGTATAAAGTGGCTAGAGTACTGAGGAGGTTTTTTTTTTTTTAATTTTGTTTTATTTTCCAAAGTTTGCTTAAGAAAAAACTAATTGCTTAAGAAAAATTATCAATATAATACCCTTCAATTTGCAGTATCTGTTAAGGACTCCAAGTACACAGAGATCAAATTAAAATATAAAACTTTTTATGATCCCCACAACAATGGTGAATTATTCATACACTATATAGAAGTCATCTAAAGATGTCTTAAAGCTAAAAATAAGAAAAATGTTAAATAAATGCTAATATTGCAATTACAGCATTTTTTAGCAAATCATTTCCTGACCTTTTGAATTCTGGGATTTTCATCACTCTATATCCTTCTCTGAATGACACTAGAAATGCTGATAATGGCAGGACATAACTTATAAGTTAATTTGTAATTTCAGAAGACTGAGACTGAATTTCAGAATAAGCAGCAGTAAATGTATTAAAAAGTAAATTTATTAAAAAATGCCATTGGTGTTTGTTCCTACACCAAGAAAAATCAAAAATATGTAATTTCTTCCAGCAAAATTATCAGACTTTGCATATTTTCTAAAGTGTGCTAAAGACCAGCCTAAGTAGCTGCATATAAATCTGTATGAATAAAAACACCAAACCAAAACAAAAAACTAAACCAAACACAAAAAACCGTAGCAAACAAAAAATCACCATGAATTTCTTCTAACAATTAAAAGGAAAATGTAAATCTTGAGCAACCCAGATTAGCTCTACTTTTAACCCACATTGAACAGTAGGTTGGACTATGTGGCCTCTACAGGTCCCTTTTGACCTATGTTTTTCTGTTGATCTAAATTCAAAGTAAAATATAAAATAAGGGCTTATCTAAAAAACACATGAAAATCATTTTAATCTCAATCATTAAAAAAATATATCATCCCATCTGCTACATAATTCACCACACATGGCCAAGTGTGTTCCAAAGGTATGTCTAGATTTCTCTGGTGTGTGTACACAGCTAAATTCTTCAGCTTGCTCTTTACACATTTTTGACAGTTAAATATTATGGGCTTTGTTGGTCTGATATGAACCCTGATGATGATGATGAGATTATTCTACTAAAACTAAGAAAGATGAGAGTTGTCATACATACATCAAATGAGCATGTAGAAATGAGTATCAACAGAGCTTATCAGCAGTACTGAGTACACAAAAATTTTTCCTTTATTTGTGTCTCAAATGCAGTGGTTTTAATATAACAAAACAAAACTAAACATAAAAAAGACAAAACCTCAAATCTTAATGACCCAGTAATTCCTTTCAAGAGAAAATTTTGAATGGATTTATTATTTCTCAATGATGCTACTCTTTGAGTTGAAATTAAAAATTTCTTCTCTGAGGCCAAAGTGCAGTTTAAATAATACTAAATTCCATCATTAAAGTATATCAGGGTCTTGTTCTTTCATTATATTACTTTGGAAAAAATCAGTTACTACAAATTTTAGCAGAAACCTGTGTAAGATATATAGTGCAATACATTTTTGAACATAACCCCAGAGAGTCTAAATTGTCTGGTATATTTTGATTTCTTTGGGTTTTTTATTTTTTCAGCTATTGATAATATGAACTGGTTTTAAGTTCAGTTTCTACATCTTACTATCATCTATACCAAATATAGTGTCCATCAAAGACAGTCAAATTTTCTATTAATTCCTCATTTACTATATAAAATAATTTTTCAAGTAATGCAAGCTACATCATTTTAAGACAGCTGTCCTTTCCATGATTAAATAGTATTAGGAACATCCATCCCACACAGTTTTATTTTCCATACAACTAACCTTGAATTGTGCTTTTTTGTTTCTTAGGTTAACAGGATTTCATCTTCCTCCACCTGTGACAAGTACAAAATCTGTATTTTCACTGCGCTTGACAAGTGACTTTGCAGTTAGTGCTCACGGATTTAAAGTTTACTATGAAGGTAAGATCCTTTACAAAATATTCTGTTTTCTTTTCCTCTGATCTCTATGCATAAAAAACCTAAACATCCCACAGAAATATACAAAAATAAAAATATATATCCTTATCCAAGTTATTATATTTGCTTTTCATGTAATCATTCACAGATGCATAGTCATATCTCAAATCAAAATATTTAGAATTCTACAATCTATAGTCGCATCCAGACACAAATACTTCATGATCTCTAATAAGTTCTTTTAATTCTGAAAAACTTAATTATTATTGAACAATTGCTATTCTGGTCCTTCTGGAACATGCTTATTCAAATTGATGTCAAGACATTACTAGTTACTGGATAGTGGCATCTGCAAATTTTATGGACGGAAGCCTTCTTATATGTTTGCACAGGAGAAATGCTGACTCTGAATTGACATAAAGCTATTTCTCCATTGCAGTTTTCACAACTGTCTTTAGTTTTCACACAGACACCGAAGTTAATGAGCTGGAACATGTATTCCTGAAGTCCAGAAGTTCATATTGTATGCATATGTTCCAGGAAGGATCTTGTTTATGATCAAGTTCAGTATAGTAGTGTTTGAAGAGTTGGTTTATATAATGCATTCAATTTTTTAAACCCATTTCTGGGTACCAGGGACTAGGAACTCTAACAAGTTTTTATAAGATAGAAACTGCTGTTTTGTCTCTTTTTCTTTGCTATAGTGTTTTGCATTTAGGGTTTTTCATTTTTGGATTCCCTGCCCCACCCTGCCTCCCCTTTTTTAAGGGCACTTAGTGTAAAGGCACTTGATTTTTCTATTTCCATGAAGTGTTTCTGTCTGCAAAGTCGGAGCTATAGTAAACTGCCTGGAGCAATTCTGAGGCTATTGTTGTACCCTACTTGGTCCCATCTGCAACAGAAACTAATCTCTGAGAAAGTAACCTGCTGAGTAACACTGTGATAGATAGGAAACTATCCAAAAATTGGTAGTGCAATGAGGGCTGCTGTAAAAATACAGTCCAGAATCATCCAGAATCACTCTGTAGTAAAATGTCTCCAATTGTTGATATCATTCACCTTCAGGTATGATACATTAGAATTCTACTTCATATAGAAATTCCCTTGCATATACCAAGATATGAAATGAAAAACAAAATAATTTTAGGTCCTTCTTGTTTCTTGAATTATTAGGCAAAATAGCTGAAATGATTACACGCTATTGTTTTTTTGGTGTGGGAGGTTGCACGTGAAAGAGAAATTCAGGCTGGCTATATGTAAGTGTTTTTTTCTAGATTATAGCTACTCTGCAGTCTGTTAATTTTTCAAGCATTTGGTAACTCTGTTCATCAGCAGCATAATTAAAACTGTTATATTAAAAAGCACTATGAAATTCCTATGGATTTTTAATTATGCAAATTATATGCTTCTCATGCATGAATTGAATTCATTATATATGGTATCATCTGTCCTTATAAATAATTTACTGAAAGATTTTGCACTGCTAATGGTAATATACAACATACTATGCATCTCAGTTATGATAGAGAATAATTAAGACTAAAATGGAAGATCAACTATAGACTTCAGCTTGCACATATGATGACTGACCCCTCACAGTTCCTTTCTAGGTGAAAATAGCATGCTGATTAATAGAACTCAAGCTCCTAGGTCAGTATGAAGTTTGGGGAAATTTTACCTACAACCACAGAAATCAGCATTTTAGAACAAAATGTAAACTTGTTGCCTTGAACTTGATATTCATCTTTTTTGAAACTGATGTTTTATTCTGTGAAATTAGGAATTTTTTTTAAAAAGTTAGACTGGATACCAGAGTTTTAGTTCAATGGAGTCTCCCTTACCACAGCCAAATCTACAATTTTAAGACCTGAATCAAGGTAACCTGATTTCAGTCAGAGAATTTTTCTTTCAATACTTCTTTTTTTCTGATTACATATGAAGCTATCCTGCTATCCTCTTTATACCTATATAGCAAAGAAATGAAAACTCATTACATTACATTACATTCATTTAATGCTTCTTTCCTTGATGTGAGGGAATAGATGTATTTAAATGATAATCACATCAGGACAATTTCCATTTCTGTTCTTGTACTCTTTGTGAACATGTATAACCCTGCAATCAACATTTTAAGATCTGGTTCTGCCTAGTATCCAGTTTTCAATAATTTTGATTGCCCAGTAGTTCCTTTTTAGCTTCTTGATGAAACGTCTGCATACTTAGTACCCTTAAATATCAGGACTCATAATTTAAAGCTTCATTATGGATATGTAATATGAAATTTAAGATAGAAATGATTAGCAACCTGTCATTGCAATAAAGCAAAATGATAGAGGTAGCATGAGAGGGTAGGATGAGAAGTAGTGACATACATTTGAAGGGATTAGATCCAGTTGTAATTTGAAAAAGAAGGAACATACTTTTCATAATCAGCGATAATTTAAAACACTTCTGAGATGCTTTGAAATAGATTGCATAGGTAGATAGTTACATTGAATCCGTTAGTGTTCACTATTTAGAAAAAAACATAAAATAAACAAAGCCTCCAAACATCTATTTTAGTGACTTCTCATCCTCTTGACAAATTTGCAGTTGAGATGAAAGTTGACAAGAAACTCCAGAGTAACTGACAGAATATGTTGGAAATATGAATCTATGGTGGACTTTCTTGATCATAATGTATAGGAAGATATTTATTTTCTGATCTCCTGAGAATAAAAATGTTTATGAAAATATATAAAATTATATCATTAATAGAAAAATTATTCTAAGCCACCATATGTAAACCACTGCAATGGCATTCAGTCAAACCACCTGCTCTATAGACCACAAAATATCAACTCTGGCCTGCTAAATCAATATCATAAGCCTCAGACTGCAATCTGTGTCCCTTCAATATTCTCTCTTTCTTTCTCTTCTTCTTATCCTCTTTGTCTTTCCTTTATATCAAGTGGCATATTTGATTTATCTTTGGTACCATTACACACAAACTTCTTCATGTTCAGCTTCTTTATTATTCAGAAAAGAACACATCTGATAAACATACTTCTCTATATAGCACAAAACTGCTGAAGAAAAATTACTTCATGAGGGAAAACTGGAACAGATTACTCAAAAGTAATAGACTTCATTTACAGTGACAACAGAAAATGGTGAGGCACACTAAAAATTAAGGAGGGATTTAAAAAATACCCTGGAACTAATTTTATCACTGTCTAATAACACAGTATTGCTGGTTGGAGTGAGAAATCAGAAATTTTAAGTCTGCTGATTCTGTGCCTGTTTATTTTTTTTCTGGAGAGGTTTCTGGGGACATTTTTTTGTAGCTTTCAGGCTTTCTACAGCATGTATAGGTATTAGTATCTGGAGAAGAAATGCTATACCTAATCTCTTATTTAATAATATAGGCTAAGTACAGTGTAGCTGTGCCCTTTTATTTTATTTCTTGTGGGATAATTTGGTTTTGGAGTAGAGGAGTTTGATGCACTTTTCCATTTCCTGTTGTCCTAAGATACATAAGCATCTTTATTCACAGAGAGTTCGGGAGGGGAAATACAGCTGCTGAGAAAGAAAGCAGCATAGCAGCTTGGCTACACAGCAAAGGGGACTCAGTGACCCAGTCCTGCATTGAACAGTGCTTGCTTCTGTTCTCACTGTGGTATTTCACAGCTCTTAAACAGGTAGCTAAAATCATTGACTCCATTAATAAATGGACTGCTAGAATTTATGGCACTCTTTATTCAACTTAAATATGATAGAAATTTTTGTGTTATCCTATTGGCCATGGCAATGAATAGAAAAATTTAACATATAGAATTTCCCTTATAGTGAAAACTCTGAATGCTCAGGAGTGAATTGCAAATATTTATAATCATGGTATGAAATATACTTTATCTGGTTTGTACTGCTGCACCTAATTTTAAAGCTGAGTTATAAAACTGAATTATTACACACTGTATAAGTAATGAAATGGTCTTAGTATTTGTACTGGAGTGATGCTATGGAGTTCAGAAATTCTGCTGAAATGTTTTTGAGAGGGATATGAGAGCAATGTTAATAATTTTAAGAATGATCACAGCTTTATCAATAATGGGAGGTGGGTAAGCAAATAAGGGAGCAGATGGTGTTTATTAACAGAATAGGATTTCCATCTAGTGATTTCTGTGGATTTATCATGCATTTCTTTCAGAAATATTAAGACAAACTGGTAGCTGATGTACAGCATTATTGAAGCATGTAGATAAGAAATACTAGTAGGACTTAAATATGCCAGGATGTGGATGCTAAAAATAATTTTGGCTGTTGGTATAAAGCTAGAGGATGTGAACAAATAAGATAAACAATTTTTAGCTCTCCTGCATATCAGAAATCAGAAATGTGGCTACATATAATCTAAATCTTGGACTCAGGTAAGATTAATGAAGTCCTAGCTGTATAAATCTAATAATATCACTGCTAGCTTAATATAAAATTTAAAGGAGAACGAATGAATTATTGTTTGATGTTGGGGTGCTCTCTACAAGAAATCCACTGAAAAGTTGTTTGCCAGGTTGGAGTTATAAAAGACACCAAATTCAAGCTGTAAGTTTGCCACCAACCTGATACCTGATGGATACTCCAGGCTCTTTGTTGTTGCTGTTCAAATTTTGCCATAACTGCTGCGGGTGTGGCTGGTCTCAGTCACTGCATTGCTTCAACTGCCCCTTAATAAAAATTAAATTAAATTGAAGAGAAGACAGGAGGAAGGGGAAGGGGAAGGGGAAGGGGAAGGGGAAGGGGAAGGGGAAGGGGAAGGGGAAGGGGAAGGGGAAGGAAAGGAAAGGAAAGGAAAGGAAAGGAAAGGAAAGGAAAGGAAAGGAAAGGAAAGGAAAGGAAAGGAAAGGAAAGGAAAGGAAAGGAAAGGAAAGGAAAGGAAAGGAAAGGAAAGGAAAGGAAAGGAAAGGAAAGGAAAGGAAAGGAAAGGAAAGGAAAGGAAAGGAAAGGAAAGGAAAGGAAAGGAAAGCTATTATTAAATTGCATAAATACATTTAGATAAAACATACTAAATCTAACAAAGCAACATGCTAGACATAAGCTGATATATATTGTCTATTTTTACTTCTATTCAATATGTTGGATAATAATAAGAAAAAAAAGATGCTGGAGTTTCTGTATTTTTTTTTCTGAATGTATGAATATCTGCCAAATTGTCTAGGAAGTCCCAGACAATTATCTAACAAATCTTTTTTTGTCCTGGTGTACTATCTGGATGGAAAACAGCCCACTAATTCCTCTTCATAGACTTTTTTCTGCTAAAGACTTCTATGCTGTTCCTAATGCCAGATGCATAGTAAGGATGTAGCATAGAATTCCTTATGAGATCAATACCAGGTAGCCATGGTGCTTCTACCTATTTTACCTATATGCTGTACTAGTACCATCATTCTTGTATAAGTCCAGAGGAAGTAGAGAAAAAAATAGCTCTGTGGACTTAATCTGATTAATTTTTATGGCATTTCACACTATTTTCTTGATACCACGACCACTGATTTGGCTAAAGAATAATTTCTGGAAACAAAGATATCTCCTGAAGACATCAAGCTTTAAGAAAACTTTCTTTGATCCCACTGATCACTCTGCCTCGCTTAGAAGTAAGACTTTTTAATTCTGATTTTTGAACTTCCAGCTACTGGCTTTTGTTCTGCTTTTATCTGCCAAATTATAGAGCCCTTATTATTAGCATCTGTGAGGTCTTATGGAGGTTCCTAAGTACTGCAATAAAATCACAGACTTCAGAGTACTCTTTCTCTTTAATATGGGCTTTTGAAGCATTAACTAATTTTCCAAATAATGAATTATTTTCTGTCATTCTTCTGCATTTTCATCATTTTGTTACAGCTGTGTGAAAAAGGGCTCTGATCAATACACTTGTCTGGCTGAGGCCTCCACGTGATCATCAAAACTCGTCCTATCTTCCTATTAAATCTTTTTTTAACTGTCAGAGCAATCTCTCTCTGTCGTGCATGTGTGAGGGTAAAAGGGCTGAGTGCCAGCTACTGGAGCCAGGCTGGGGCTGTAGGAAACCCTGGCCTGGTACCAGCGACTGCAGAGACTGGGGTCTTCGTGCCAGCTACTGGAGTGGGTGGGATCAGCTGCCACTCCCTGGGGTGGGAATGGTGTGTGTCCCAAAAACCAGCTATCAGGAGGAACCCGCATGAGCAAAGCAAGGGAGGAGCTCGGTGCCGGTGCCTGGAGGAGCCGTGTGGCAGGCGCTGGGCAGTGTGATGGGAGCTGTCTTCAGCTCCTCCACACTGGGTGTGCATGGGTCACTCGCCTGCACACTTCCATCTGGACTAACCAGCAGGAAGGAGGTTCTGGATCTAGGGTGAACAATCAGGAGGTTGGGGGCTCCATGCTGGACGAGTATGCCAGTATTCCAAGTTTAATAGTAAGCATCAAGCTGGGCCAGCCAGTGATGAGGGGACTCCTGGAGCCAGAAGAGAGCCTGGAATCTGGGTGGGGCTGCCAGGCAGGCAGAGGGATCATGCTGGTACTTGTGGGACCCGTGAATGTACCTGTGCCCATGCAGCCAGGTAATTCTGCGTGTGCCGCATGAACGGCCTCCTGTGTCTGCCAGACAAAGACAGGGTTCAGTGCTCATGTTCAGGGGCTGCTGGCAAAGCCGTGAGGAGAGACCACCACACCTGAGGCTTGTGGGGGGGGGGGAGACCATGTCATACCAAACACCCACTGCGAAACAACAATTGAAAAACTACTTAGTGCAATAAAACACTTTTTCACATTGAATATTATAGTCTTTGCCATCTGGTGAATTTTCCTCATCCTTTTTTTGCCACACCTGTTGAGTTCCTTTGTCTTGGAAAACTCCTCCCTAGTGTTAGTGCCCCCTTGGAGTTTGACCTTCTTGGGTTTTTTGTTCCAAAGTGCCATTTCTATACACCTTTCTTTCTGTCCACCCTTTTTTCCTTTTATTTTTCCTGTACTTCTTTGCATTTTAGTTCATTAAGAATCTCCCTTGTTAGCATCATGAGTCATTTGCCAAAGTTCACTTCCCCTTAAAATAGTTGGATTGTCATTTAAAAAAAATCAGCCATCTCTCTGACTGCACTTCCTCCCCATAATTACTTCCCAGGAGATTCTGCCTAACAATTCCCCAAATAAATCCAAATATGATATCTCAAAGTCTAGTGTCCCAATTTTAGTACTTCTCAGCCTTCCTTCTAACCTGGGCTCAGTTTTCTTTTACTCTGTAGTTAGGTCTCTGTCCCCTGAAAAGAGTGTTTTTAAAGGCCCTCCTCCTGAGTTAAAAATGTCTACATATGATTATATTCTTATTTGTGTTGATCAGGCAGTTTCATTTGTTCCCAGCAGTCCTACTTCATCTTCAGATGAGGTACTATGATTATGAAGCCCAAACCTGTGGAGACAAGTGTTCAACTAGGCCTTGTTCTGCTGGATGTACTTGCAGCCAAAGCTTTTCTCCTAATCAGAAAGATTGAAAGAGGTACCAACACCTTAAAGGGATCACCTGCATCTGTTCTTCCCCTCCGAATCCCATATCAACCTTAGGTCAGCTTAAGGTTTCCCTTGACTGTGTTATTACCACTCAGATGAGTGAATAGCATGAAGTAGTGGTTATGAGGCTGAAAAAAGAACAAGTGCTCTGTAAAATTATGTGCCTGAGCTCCAGGCAAGGAGTACACAGTCCAAGACTAGAGGTCTGTCTTGCAGGCAGGGGACTCTGCCATGCAGTAGGGAGTATCTGACCACTGGGACCTCTCAAAAGCTCATTATAGATGGCTGTGTCACTTTATTATCAGTACTCAAAAAGTACAGTTAAAGATTGTTTCTGCTGCCAAATATTTGTCATCCTATTTTTAGGAGAATATATCATAAATTCATCTAAATAGACTTGTCATTCTCTTCCCCGTTCTTTTGTTTGAAAAATAACACATAATTTTTAGGAAAAAAAGCTCATGCACATGTTCTTGATTATAGATCTAGTGTTTTATTCTACCATAATTAGCAGTTAGACTTTAGTGGTTGTTGGGTGCTAAATTTTCTTTGATAAATCTAAAAAAAAAAAAAAAAAGATGATTGATTAGAGAGCCACAGAACATGCATAATATTGTTCCAGACAAAATGAATGGAAATAAATTTATTTAACTTTTGCAAAAAAAAGTCATTCTTTGAAAGTTAAAAAGCATTGAATAACATATCATTTCTTCTGCCTTGAGAAAAACTTAATTATTGGGACAAAAAATGATGTCTCTCCCTAAGTCTGGTAAAAATCCACTTACTATTTCAATGTTCTGTTTAATTTATTTCTTTCAGAATAATGTTGTTAAATAAGCCATATTTGTCAACTTATGGTACTGCAATTTATCATTTTGATACATGCCTCATATTGATGCTTAACTAAGACAGTGATTAATTTGAAATCTTAATTATATGTCAGCCTTACTTTAGCAGTTTTTGTCTTATATTTTCAATGTCATTTTTCATTTAAAGAATAATTGAATATATACTGCAAGTCTTGAAAGAAATTTCCCAAGAGATTCCAAGGTTTTCTTAGTGAACTTATATTCTGCAGCTACTGGACTGTTAAGATAAGTACAAAACCCTGACAAAAGCAGATCTTAAGGCAATCTAATTTAAGATTCACATTTTGATCTCATGTCTAGACAAGCAGTGATAACTATAATCCAGTATAGCTGAAACAGTATTCTGCAGGAACCAGTATGTTCTGCTCATTAAAGTACCTAATTAAATGCAGCTCCATGTTTATAAGCAGGTGCTTCCTTCAAGTTTTAAGTTACAGCTCAATGAAATTTTGAAATAGTCATTCACAATAACAGACTTTGAAATATCCATACAATTAATAAAAATGAAACTGCTGCTAAGTACTACATGGCTTAATTCTTCAGTCTGCATTTGGTTTTTGATAGCATTTTGGCTTTGATTTGTGATAGTTTTGACAGAACTTCTGTAGCAATAATATGAAAATATGGAGATCTGCAAGAACAGGTTTAGTATGCCAGCATGCAATCTTAAAAACTCTTAAAAAGACAGGAGCTCTGCAGATGGAGAAATTTATTTATGAAAAGAACATAATACAGAATAATACAGAACTGTAACCTAAAAGACTCATTTTGTCATCTTAACAGATTTTCAAATTTGCAAGTTTTTCACATGAGTTAAATTTATATCTCATATTTGGATACTTAGATCTATAAAAGATAGTCATACTGTTGAGCACAAATTATGTGACATGTAAAATGCTTGGAATGCTTGCAGTTATGTCAGTCACTAACATCATCATGAATACCAGTATAATCATTTAGTGGTGATTATGACAACAGTTTTATTTTAACATTAAGAGATTGCTTACTCAGCAGTGGAATTATCTGCCTAATAAAATAAAATTAAATTTGTTAGAAGTGCATTTTGAAAGATACTTACTTTTTTGATCAGCTCTTAGCAGAGAATTTCTGAATAGCCTATGAGGCTATCCAAGCAAACTCAGTGCACATATAGAGAGCTTTGATATGGGTGAATAATAATACTCTGAACTAGATGGTCAGTCATATGCCTTAAAATTTGAAAAAAAAAGTTTAAATGATTGAAAGTAATTTATAATTAAATGATATTTATATATATATGAAATAATTAAATAAAAGTAAATAGTAATCTTCTCTCTAAAAGAGCCATTCTCCTTTGAACCCCTGAATATCATAAAGAAAAAGTTATTCCTTTGCCAGGTAATAATAGGCCACTAACATTTCATGGACCACCAGTGATATGTTACAGCTAAAAATTATTTAGCTAAAATAAATACTATATATGTATTTGGAAAGATCACAAAACATTCACAAAATTTAAAAAAATATTTTTAACATTTCAAAGCTAACTTATTTTTCTTAAACATATTTAATAAGAAATCATAATAAATTCTTGATTTTGGATAAATTGGTGAATTCATGATTAAGTCATGATAGATTTTTTCTTTAAAATCCCAGAAGATTACACACTAAAAACCCATTAGTGCATTACATGTAGAATGTAACGTGTAAAAAGAATTTTTTGAAAATAGTACCAATGGAATAATTAAAAAAAAACATTAAAGTATCTGCTGAAGTTTTGTTGCAGAATTCTTATGCCTTCTTTTCTTTTGTTTTTAATTATATATTCTGCAGTTTCCCTGCTATAAAATATCATCTGAAGTGTGTATTGAGAAAATGAAAAAACTTGACATCAGAAAACAATCCTACTGCTTTCATAAAAAAAAAATAGAAGACTAGGAGGCATCCTTATATATTTGCATGATTAAAGAGGAAATAAAAATATTAGGATGACAAAAAAAAATTAATTGAATTTAGCATTAATGTTCTACCCTTACTCTTTTGTCAGTGTGCTTCTAAGCAATTTGTTCTTAGTTGTTTTAGGACCAGATACCATTGCCACTTGCAGCATTCAATTCCCAGTCTCTCTAAAGATATAATCAACACTGATGCACTTAGTGCCAGTTGTAGAGCTGATTTTGTGATGGAATATGCATCCTAAGGGAACTTATTTAAAATCACAGGGTAAAATAATACTCCTAAAACAATGGCTTCTCAACATGAAGTCCAGGTCTGAACTGATGATGTAGAAATAAAAGTCTGTGCTAAATGCTTATTCTTCTCAGCACCCTGTCATTCCAGATTACTAGTTAATAGTAAGTAGACAGATGACAAGAATAAGATGTTTATAGGCAAATATTGTTGTTAAATAACAATGTGCTGTGTCATCTTTAATTACAGTGTAGCTTTGCTCAGTTCTGTACTTGTCACAGGAGCTCATACTGCAAGAAATAAGAATGTGTTATTCTGGGCATGAGGCATCTTCATTTGGAAAAACTTTCTTCTTCCACCCACAATTCTTCTACTGTCACACCTAAAATACATTCCAGCTTCACATATTATTGAGATGCCATGAAATACAGATTCCTCATCTAGTTCCAATCCCCAGGCATGGGCAGGAACACCTTGCACTAGACTAGATTTGTCAGAGTTCCATCCAACCTGACATTAAACACTTCTGAGGATGTGGCATTTACAACCCCTCTGGTCAGTGTGTTCCAGTGACTCCCCATCCTCACAGCAAAGAATTTTTCACAGAATCACAGACTACTCTGGGTTGGAAAGAACTCACAAGGACTATTGAGTCCAACTCTTTAGTTAATGGCCCGTACCAGACCTTGGCATTATTAGTGCCATGCTCTTTTTAATAAAATCTAGTCTAAACCCACAGTTTGAGTCACTTCTTCTTTATCATTTAAGTACATTTATTTATTTGCTATTCATAGGATGCCTCTTAAGTGCAGCATAAAATAACATTTAATAAAACCAGGGAAGATTGCTCAAAACTAAGGAATTAATTGGAAAAGAAATCAAAAGAAGAAATTCTTCAAAGATTAAAATACAAAAGGAGACAGAACCTAAGCATTGATGAAACAGATTTTGTTATAACTGCAAAGTGAAAGGAAGACTTTTAAAACATGTGTTCCTCACACTATTGTTGATGGACAACACATTTCAATTCTGGCCAATGAACCAAGAAAAATAAGTACAGTATAAGACAAGTTTTCAGGGGGGTTACCATCAACGTAGTGAGATTAAGTCAGAATTATACAGCAGAAAAAAGAATTGAAAAAGCAGTGAAAGGAAAATTATTTTTATTTGATTATCTAATGTCACTGTTGCTTTTGAGGTATTATCTCAGACTTCATCTGATTCCTATTGTCATGTTTCTTTCTCTCTCTCTGCTCAGCACTCACCAGGCTACGTAGGGAGCAATCTCAGGGAAATAATATGGATGAAATCTCAGGGAAATAATATGGAAGAAAACAAATTTTGTTGTGTCTGTATTTTTCCCTCACCCTTTTCTCTGGTCCAGCCTGCTGTATGGCTTAAAACCATCAGTAGAAACCTAAGCAACCACAGTCATAAATGAGATACAAACAACTGATGGTGTGAGAAAACATAGCTCCATTGACAACAGCACATTTATTTTAATTTAAAACATTTATCAAATTGTATCTTGATGCAGCATGTATAATGCTGAGTGACAACAAGAGGTTGTAACAATCTTAGAGCTGAAAATTGAGTCACTAATTATCTGCATTTCAATGCTTAAAACCTGTTGACAGATTTACTCACACAAAAGTGATGCTTGGTGTTTAGAAGAAAACGCATCACAGTATTTGGATTCTCAAGATTGTTTTGAGTTGAAAAGGCTCCAAGAAGCAAGTTTGTCATGTTTGGTTTTGGGTCTTTCATAACAGAATTACACAGTGTGTCTGTTATATTCACTTGAATCCAGTTTAATCACTATGCAGACTTGAAAATATAGATTAAAAATGAAAAAAAATAAGGTCACAAAGATTCAATTTGTATTACAGATTGAAAATAGTTACAAAAGAGAAACTTAAGAATTTGAAATCTTAATACTGATTTTCCTTCTGAACTATTTTAATTTTCATTGAAACTGACATCTCTTTTTTCCAACCTCTTATCCGGAACCCCTTAGGTTTTAGGTTTGGCTTTTCCATGTGAGATATTTCAAAGTATACTTTCACTACTCAATTCTATGGGATGGAGTTGTCTTCTTCTGTCTCTATATTTTAGAACTTAAATCAAGTTTGTTTATTTAATTGATAGAATATTATGAAGTGCCTATGAAAATCATTATATGCATCAGTCTTCACTGCCAGTACTACTTATAGCAAGAATGCAAATTAGGAAAAAAGGATACTGCCCTGTTTTCTGGCATTGGTATCCTTTCTCAGAAGTTTCATTTTAATGGCATTGTTTCTATAGCTCTCTCCTTTAATCCCAGCACACTATCTTGTAAGTAGCATTTTTAAAGATTGCCACATCAGTTTATAACTCCTATCATGTGTGAGGGATTAGGTGGTCAGGATTCACTACATAAGTCTTCCAACACACATTACAGTGCATATGTCAGTATCCTGTACTCTCATTGCAGACATCCTGTACCACAGAGGGTAGAGGTAAACAATTCCAGAGTATTATGCCATTTTTTTTCCTTACTACTGACAATAAAGTAAGCATAAATGACTTGTAGATATATAGGTAAGTCATACCTGGCTGCACTGCAACACATGGTTTTTTCTCCTCGTTGTCATGATCACACATATTTGAATATTAACGTTTTTCACCCCATTCCCCAGAAATATTAATCAGTTTTAGACTATTTTCACATAGGTGCATGTGACATGGTCAAAAACATAAGTACTTGTGACATTATTGCTGTTCCTGCCTTTGGGTCACAGACTCCTAGGGCAGCTGGGACTTGCAACTCGAGGGAGTGCTGAAAGGCCACAGCAGTATTTCAATTAATTCAATTAAATTCATCCTGTCCTCATCAGAGCACTAAATTCAAAAGCTCCTCCATACTGCTACCCTCAACCAACCTGTCTAATCATTTCACCTGGTATTTGCTAGTGGATTTTTGCCTGTATGCAACAAAGGCATGAGTAGATTTCAATCTCTTTCTGAATTACTCTGCTTCTTTGAAAGTCTGAAGCTAGGACACTTATTCAAAGAATTTACTTGGACTCACTGTTATGTTCTACATATCTGGCCTAAATATGTGCTTCTCTCTTTCTGATCAAAATTAGAACTTCATTACAGTTTATCTGATCTGTTGACCCTTTTTTGTCTTTGGGAATAACTAAATTACTTTCATTTCATTTACCACAGAAACTGCACAGAATTCTAAGAATGTTTATCAACTGATTTTACTTTAGGAACAAGATGAAGGAAATAATCAGTTGTAACAGATAGGGTATCAATTGAAAGTCACCTGTTTTTTATTGTGTGGCAGCAATTCAGTCTCTTTGTATATATCTTTATATAGCCACATGTTAAAGCAGTAGATTTGGTAAAGGGCAATACCATTACCGTTTTGAAACAAATGAAAAGCTTTGTTTCAAGGCTTGTGCTACAGACCCTTGTCTTTCCAGTAAATATTGTAAAATAAATCTAGTGCTGATTTTCATATTACAGAGAATGTCACCTTCAGGACAAAAAAGCACCAATAGATTTTCTGTGATTCCAGTCAGACTCATTTGAATATTTTCCTTTCTTTAGACCCTCATAGATATATTGTACTCTTTTTTAAAAGAAAATATTTTAGGAGCTCCTGTTCATGTCATTCATTTGGGCCTAAAATAATCTTTTCTATTACTGGGTTGTTTTGGAAAAGCATTAATAGAAAATTATTTTCCTGTAACAGGATAAACATAAACTTAAACTATTTGTTACATGATTCAACAGTGCACCCAGGAAGCAATGGAATTTAATAACATTCTGGGCTACATCAATGCAAGTGCAGTCAGTAAAACAGGGAAAGCAAATATTTCCACAGCTTTTAAGTCTGGAATATGGCATTCATTGTTGGATCCTCAGTGCAAGAAGGATGCTGATACCATGCAGAAAGTTCAGGGAAGGGTCACCATGGAGCACTCACCCTTCAAAGAGAATGAAGGGACATGTGCTTCAGCCTGGAGAAGAGTTTCTGGGGACAAGGATGTGTCACAGCATTCTTCAAATACTTGTGGAGTATTAGAGAGAGCATAGAGAGAAAGGTCTTCATTGAAGTGAATGGAAAGACACATACTTACCAAGATTGTCTAGAGTGGTTGTGGAATCTCCCATTTGAGATCTATTTTTCTATTTGACCCTGCTTTGAGCAGGAGGTTGGACTAGAGCTTTCCTGAAATTTCTTCAACCTGAATTATTTTATGAGTCTATACTAAGCAACCCATAGAAAATAACAAAGAGTAATAATTTTAACCTCATAATTTAATATAAACATTGAATGTGCATTCCTGAAAGGTTTATTTCCCTGCAAATACAGACAGATTTTGAAGCTGGCTTGATGTAGATCCAGTTAAATGTAATTTTATTGCCAGAAAAAAGCAAAGGCTGGACAAAGAACCTGAAACTGAGGGTCACTGGGTCAGTTTCACACAGACTGTGCTCTCTTCAAGGGGCTCAACATGGGTAGCAGAGCCAGGGGCTGGTAACACTGTGAGGGCCAGGCTGGAGATAGAGTACCAAGACAGAGCTGAAAGTCCTTACAGAGCTAAGCCCACCACATCACAGGGCAAGGCATCTGTGCAGCAGACATCTGAAGGCTGGCTGGAGGGCACTGATGGATCTAGACTGGGATGAAGTGGGACTCCTGAGCCCATGGAAATGCACATCCCAGCAGATGCAGATCAAGTTCTATTGCTGCCTTCACTGCCTGTGGCATTTAATCTGCCTCAGGTTATTGAAGATATTTTCACTTCATGTATATATATTTTCCTTTTTTTTTTTTTTTTTTTTTGAACTGTGATAGCTGCAAGTGCACAGACACTGCAGTTCTACTACATATCTT
The DNA here is from genome assembly GCF_050655825.1 of Lonchura striata. Lineage (NCBI taxonomy): Eukaryota > Metazoa > Chordata > Aves > Passeriformes > Estrildidae > Lonchura > Lonchura striata. The sequence continues at coordinate 140,990,729 of NC_140704.1, read as the reverse complement.
GAAATCTGTAAATAAGCAGACATGCTCTGTTAATCTTTACTACATTATTCATTCTTTATATTTCTGAATTGACAAGTCAGAAATACCATCATGTCAAATTCTACAGGACAATAATTTTAACATTTGTAACAAGGCGACTTCTACCTTCAAAATAGCTCAGAAGGCACGATGAAAGTGCCTTTAGAAAATTTAGAAAATTTTTTTGGACATTACATCATCCTCTGAAAAGGAAGTTTTTTTTTCCCATTGATTTTCTGGAAAGCATTGTCTCTTAATTTTGAGAACTAAAATAGGAGCCTAACACCATGAGGATCTTGACAATAAGAAGGCTACACAGAGGAATCTGAGCAGCCTGGATTGATGGGTTGACACCAGTTGTCTGAGGCTCCACACTGGGGTCCTGCCCTTGGCTTAAAACAATTCCCTGCCCCACTAGAGCTTTGGGGCAGAATGTCCAGAAAGCTACTGGGTGCAAAAGGACTTGGAGGAGTTGGTCAACAGCCATCTGAACATGAGCCAGCATGTGCCCAGGTGGTCCAAAAGTGCAGTGACATCCTGGATTCTGTCAGGATTAATGTGGACAGCAGGACCAGGGCAGTGAATGTCTGATACTGAGCACAAACAAAACTAATCATTGATATTGATAGTGAATTTCCTTTCTTTTCAAAAACTAATTTTACCACTTTGTTAGCTGGTGAAATGAACTTAAGTGAATTATATTTTGGATATTTTAAGTGTCATCAATTTACATGTTATATTTGAAAGTTGTGTAAAACATGTTTCCTACTCCTGAAAGGTTTGCAAGTTGAATGTGTCACAGACTATTAAAATGGACAAAGGGCTGAGAGAGTATATTTCTACTATAAGTTTATAAACTTTGATTAAATATCTAAATTACATTGCCAATACAGAATACCTTTGGAATGTTCATTACTCCTGGACCAGCACTGGAAAGTAAATTAATTAAATTCCATTAATTAAAGCTGTCTAAACTCAATGCAGCAAATGATTTGCATACTTTTTGGCTAATTTTTTGGCCAACAACCAGCTCTGAAAAAAATTAAATGTGGTTGAGTGGTTATCACTATCAATAAGGATTTTTGCTTTTTTCTGTTTAAACACTATTATTGCTACCCTGTGGCACATTACCACTTTAAATAGATTACTCATTCTTTTAACTGTTCTAGAAGTGTTCATCTACTTCAACAAACCATTGAAAGATTATTAGCAGAACTTATTTGTCTGTAACTTGTTTTGTAAACTGCAGAAATTTAAAAAGTAAAAGAAAAAAAAAAGCAATAGTAATATGTATTGACAATAGTCCCAAAATTAGAGATTTTTTGATATTAACTTTTTTCTTTTCTCTTCCTTCTTGTTTGTTTGTTTCTTTCCTTTAGTAATAGTCAACCATTTTGTCATTTACTAGGAGTTATGTGATCATTGACTTTTTTCAAGTGAAAAAAATCTCTGTAACTCATAGTATTATCATTAGAAATTCCACTGTAATATTAGACAGACCAAATTTGCAAGAGCATGGCTTCACATCCTGAACCAGAAAAGTAAAGAGGTTGTCAGAAAGATTGAAATATGACAAAAAGAAACAATCACTATCTGGCCTTATCAAAGAGCCTCAGCTAGGGAGAAAATGAATTGTCATTAATCTGAGACTTTATGCGAAAACTGAGCAGTTAAAGAAAGATAATTGGATTATCATGAACCTGAAAGTGTGTTGAAAAGATAATAGGAATAGAAGCCTAAAAATTGTAGGGAAAAAAAAATCTTCAGTTGATTTGTTGATATTTTAAAACAGAAAAGAGGAATTTAAATCTTATATGAGTAACTTATTTTCTTAGTAAGGCTCAATCTTACAGTAACATATGGAAAAGTCAAAATAATTTCTCATATGGAAGAACCAGATGCAGTAGATTAATAGCTTTGCAATCTGCAAAAGATACCTGTCAGCAATTTGCTAATTCCTTGTATTGATTAGAAAACCTCTTCTTAAAAAAAGATCTAAATTTAAATTGCCACCCTGCCTGCAAATTCAGCTAAATTTGAAATGGGCACTTATTCAAGGTCTAGACTCTGTGGACATGTTAATTAACAGATAATCTGTAGTGTTTGTCTCAGTATAGATGGTTGCAGCTGTTCCACTTGTATGGACAATTAAGTATTTCTTTTATTCCAGGTGCTTATTCGAAGGAGCTCACTTTCTTTCTCAGCAAACTTGCATAACCAGTTAGATACTACTGGGTTCTTTTTCAGCTTTGCTTAAAATGAGGAAAGTTTATTCTCATTCAAAAATTTGGTATTAATAACTTTATTTTTTGCACAATTTTTTAATGTCTGTTCTTCTGAGTTTGTTGTGAAGAACTCTAATAACTTTAAAAATATGTAGTTAAATGTCTGACAGAAAAGCATTAATTTATATGATCTGAGTAGTATTAAAACAGAAGAATTAAACACTTCATATATTTCAAACATTTAGAAAATATTAGTAAGAAAATACTCTTTGTTGCATGAAAACCTGTTTTGTAATGCAGTAAAAACCACAATTAATTGTAAAAAAATCTTCTTGCCCAATTTAAATATAATTCCTTAAAACAGAAACATTTAAAAATATGGTCCTATTTGGCATCATATTAACAAAGGAAAATGAACATAATAAACCATAGTAAGAAAGAGATGAAGATAAGTAGTAAAATTAAATATTTGCATTTATAAATTAATTCTGTTGTATAGTACTATGATCTATTGATTATGGTTCTTTCCTGTATGAAAGAACCATAATCAATAGATATTGGTATGGTATGGTTCACATTACTGAAATACAAGTTTTATACTATTATATATTTATATTAATGTATTTTTCCTTCATTGAAAAGCCAAGTATCACTTTAAATACCCTGGTTTCTCTTGCAAGGGCAAAGCAAGATTCAGAAGTTGTGTGGCGTACCAGACCTTATAATGAAGAACAAAGGTCTGGGTTAGTCGACTTGTTCTTATTTCCCATACAGCCTTATTGGTATGATTTTGACTAGGGGAGGCCTGGTGGTGATTTCCAGTAAAGTTAAAGTTCCTGGCCTATTAAGGAGCAGCAAAACAGTAATGGACTTGAAGGCTTTTCTCATCTCCAGAACTCTACCAGAACCTTACTAAAGAACTCTTTGTCAGTGCAAATGTCTCCTGATGTTTTTATTTATTCTTTGCAGAAAGGAGCTCTAAATAATTTTATTGAAAAGTAAAAAAAAAAAAAAAAAAAAAAAAAAAAGATAAGGCACAGTCTAATTAGCCATCATAAGATATTATTTGCAAGTAAACTAAACCAACCTTAGTGCCTCTTCCTGCAGACCGGTCCAGAGGCTCACAGAAAGTTTGTGGAGGCTGTGGTTCAATAGCAGTGTGATGTGGATTGAATCAGTGCTCATCACTGTTCAGGACTTAACTCCTGAGAGTGCTAAAGTGCTACAGGCAAGGTAACAGCTGCCAGCACTTCCACCCAGTGCATTGTAACTTTCTTCTGTACTTTTGTTATGAACATAACATTGTTGTAATGTCTTTAGCCTGCAAACTGGGAAAAAAACTCCTAAATGCTACTATGTCATACAAAGCTATTTCAAGAACATAAGCAATGTTGCCCTTTGATTCTGCTATAAATGCAGTATAGAGATATTTCTAATCAAGTGCATAGTATTGTATTCAAATAATTAATAGATCAATATTTATATATGTTTTAATTTAAATAAAATAATAATTTTTTTCACAGAATTTCACTGTGGTGATAGAAATTGCTCTTTCACTGTCTTTGTAGGTGTTCAATTAAGCTTTCAATGTTGAAGCAGTTTTTAATCAGCTAATGAAAGTAAACTTTAATAAAGCACCCTTTTCCAAATGGAATGCTTACTGCATTATTATATTCAATTCTTGCAAAATTCAATTAACCCTTCATATGCTCTCTTTAATGCATTTATGTATTTTAATTGAATTCTCCTCTCCTGCAATTTAGTGAACAAATAGGAAAAGCAAAAGTGAACAAATAGCACTTGGCTGTACTGGGAAATGAAATGTTAAAATGAGAAAATTAAATAATCACTACAGTCATGTGAAAACCTCACTGTTGAAGCTAAAATTTGGTAAGATTAGGGAAAAAAAAGGACTCCATATCTATAGTCACCCTTCCCCTATCCCAAGTCATTAAAAGATCCAGAACACTATAGGATTTCATTTTAGAAACAATGATATTTTAAAAATAAGCTCTACAGGGTCCATAACTGCAGCATGTCTGTCATAGAAAATCAAGAGGATTCTAGGTCATTTTTCTGCTGTGAACTGTTGAACAAAAGCTTTGAATTAAAAATGCTATTCGTCAGCATTTCTACTGCCTGCAACACACCATGAGCAGCAAAATTTATAAAATACTTTTTAAATTGTGAAGGAGAAACCATTCAAGCCCTTTCAGGTCTCAAGTGTCAAGAGTTCCAGGCCTTCAGCTCCACAGAAGAAACCTGTATTTTTAATTCTATAATCTATTTTTGTGGATGGCAGATGATCTGTGATATCTGGGAGCATTTTCTTAAGATGACAAACACCAAAAGAAGTGGTCTTGTAAAAGAGGCAGGAGAGTGAGCTAGGAGTAGTCTTTAAAATCTTAATTTTATCAATTTCTTTTTTAATTACCATTTTTTTTCTCCAGCTTGCATTTGACATATGTACAAAAATGAAAGAACAAATACTAACATGTAACATTAGTGACAACACTCACACCTCTTATGAGTTTGTTCTTGCCCAGCTTCTATTTCTATGAAAAGCAAGCTTTGAGCTTGTGTGCCCTTCCTGTCATTACTGGTGGCAGAGCCTGCTTTACTTTGCATGGAGGACTTGGAATAGTAAATGAGAAGTATCAACTAAAGCTTTCTAATACCATGGCAAGGTAGAAAAGTAAATATAGTCTCTGTACAAAGCAATCTCCTTTTCTGGCTAAGTGGTTTTTGGATATGCATAGCTGGGACAGTCTCTTTTTGAAGTGACTAGGAAGGAATTCTTACAATACTCAATGACAAAGATGGACTCTTTGATAGGACAGTATTAGTAAAACCTTAGGCAAATTGGGGAAGTGGTATTTGATAGTTCAGTAGAAAAATATGTCAGATAAAGCTGAAACATGACGTGCTGCTTGTATTCTGTTTGCCCTGCTTCTGGATTGCAGGAATTTTTTCTTATGTCTAAACACCATTAAAATTCAGACTGGCTTCCAGCATAGTTTCCCACAAAGTCTACCTGAAGGCAAATATAAAATCTAGCATTTAATTTGGAATAAATGACTGCAGTTAAGATGACCAAATTATACTTTTTTTTTTTGGAAAGAAAATGATGTCAGAATATTCAGCAGTCAGTATCATGGGAAAAAAACTCCTATAATTCAAAACTTCAGTATTTTCACAGAATGCCAAAAGCAAGAAAATATCCCCTAATAAAAACTTGCAGTTTTACAGTGCTCCAAAAGGTCAGAGAACTTCTTTCCCTTGGTTTATTTGTACAGCTCCCTATTACATTAATGTGAATTGTATGGGTGCATTAAAGGCATGGTTATAGCCTAATTACCCTGACATTTGCACAGTGTATAACTTTTGCTGCAAAGAAACCACACCAATACATTTATTTAAATGTATGTAAAAAATAAGTACATATATAAAATAGAAACAGGTATTTTGTATGTAATTCATCTCTTTACAGGAAAGGGGATGAAAAGCAAGCTAGATCACATTTCTTCCTTCTTCCTGAAGTCAGCTTCATTTTTTTGTTCTTTAAATACAACAGAAACAGAGAATGTATAAGGAAAATATAGCACTTTTATGTTTCCACAAAAATTGTCATTATTAGTTTTATTATTTTTTCATAATTTTGTTAGGGTTTTATTCATAGTGAATCAATAATTTCTTATTTTTGTATATGTTAAAAATTCATTGCTTGTGCACTGAAATCAAGATGGTTTTTCAAGGTTTATTAAAAGGCAGTTATGTCAAAGACCTGTATTTATTTTGGCCTCTGAAGTCCCTGTTCATGTAATGATTCTGCATGTGTCTTGTGGTGTTTATAAATCCATTAAATATATTCTTCTTTCTAGACATCCAGCCCTGACCTCTCTGTCAAAAATTATGAAGTTCAAAATGAATTTTTATACATGGAAAATAAAGTCAACTTCCAACAGGTGTAGCTGGTGAAGACAGAGACTGTTTATCTATTTCTACAGGACACAGTCCAGCTGCTTTTTATTTATTGTAAATTAAACAGAAAATCCTATCTGCACTATCTCTGGTAGTTAGTAGTAGTAGTAGTTGAAATATATCTGTAACAGTTATTCTTACAGATGCAATCATTTTGAGTGGAAGATATCTAATCTACTCTGCTATGTGTGTAGCTAGAGCAGTTTCTCTGACTTTACCTGTAAGCAATTTAAAACGTGCAGTATATGCAGAAAAACTTAATGTGTAACTAAAGTTTTACATGTGGGAATAAAGGACAAAATAACATGGACAAGACTTACTTTTTATATTCTAGTTTAGGTAAATTATGTTAAGGACTATTATTACAGAATTGCTTACAGGCTGGGTTAGTCTTTGTTATTCACATTTGTTAACAATATTGATGTCTGAAGGTGAGATAATCGCTGTTCTTTTCCTATAAGTGACAGGAAATAAAGCATGAGCCACCCAACTTGGTATAACACTAATGCCATTCATTAAGCTGATTAACTGTTCTTTGAAGATGCTGCTTACAGCTAATTATAAATGGAATGCAGATGAAGAGTTCATAAGTAACTACACTATATATGTCTGCATTTATTCTAATAATCTGTTGTCCTGGAAAGTCTATTTTTTACATCCTGTTGCTGTATTTTTTTATCTTTACTATATTTTGCTTTTACCCAAAAACATTTCCTATCTCAAAACAATGATGACTGATGCATAGGACTATGGAGTAGGAGAAGCTTTTTTACCTCTTGTGCTGTGTCTGTCTGCTGAGCAGGACTGAAATCAGCTTTATTAATCAGGACTTGGAAACAAACTTGAATTAAAGAGAACTCCTGTTGCATGGTCACCTTTGACTATGCTGAAATAATTGTATTCTTTGGGGTTAGCTATGTTCCTCAAGTGACTTGCTTGTCATCCCTGTAACTTAGGTCATGCTGGCACAGTAAAGGTGCCAGTAAAGTAACTGAAAAAAAAAATAACAGTGAAAGAAATAAAACTCTGTGCAGGATTTCACCTAATAGTTCTTTAACATTTAAACTAGGGAAGATCTATTTGGGTTACCATACCCATAGATAATAATTATAAATGGTTTAAGCTTCTTCTGCAAATAATATGCATGTGTTAATATTCACTGCACTCTGGGCTTTGTCCAAACCTGATGCATTCTTTAGAGTTTCTCCTCTCTCTGATACTTTGTGATACTTGAAAGGATGTGTAGTGTGGTACTTAGAGGAAAATAATAACCATTTTTTTATTTTAAACAAGTTTGGTTTTGATCATGGGAAAGCTTATTGTGTAACAGCAGTGTTGTATTTATTTCTTGGTCTGATAAAACTGGCTCTGGAAGCATTCTGGATAGTCTTATGCTTAAGTTCTGAATTTATATGTCAGTGGGTATAAGATTAAAAGAAATTTTAATTTTATAGTTTTGATTGGTAGAAATTTTTCTTGGTAATGTCTTTTTGTATTTTTTTTTTTTAATGGAGGATCTGGATATAAATGATGATGTAATTTAGAAAATTTAAATTCAGCAAAGCTTCTGAAGTTTATATGTTGAATAAATAGTTGGGAAAGAGTAAAGTTTTAATTCAAATAAAAACAAGCAAACACCCCAAAAACCACAAAACAAAAACCCACCAAACAAACAAACAAAAAACCAAAACAAGTACTAAGTCAGAAAATGTTATGTTTATTTAATTTGAGGAAGAAAATGCCCAACTCCATATTTTTTTCTGTTTCAGTTGTCTGTAAAGTTGTGTAGAAACTGAAATATTCTGATTAGAGTCTAATGAAACAGATAAATACCATGTCTCCTAATTTAAGGCATCTCTGATGTACATATGACCTAGGCATCGTATGCTTCTTTTTAAGTTGGAGGAAAAAAGAGTTGTGCTTCAAGAATGCAATTTATCCACTCTGTACTCATCTACATTTGGAAGGCAAAGTCCTCCCCCAGCATCTTTCATCAGCCCTAGCAGCAGTTTTGCTGCCACACAGATTTTATTTCCCATCCAAATGGTGTCAATACAAATAAATACAAGTATGTCTTCCCTCCTTATGGAGTGCTTGTCACTCAAAATTTCCATTATTCTGGAAATTTAATTTTAAATTTTTGCTATAGGGGCCTTCCTTCTGCTTAACACTGCTATTAACAGTGATTCCCAGAGCCTCCTACATAGAGCTCTTGCTCATTTCCTTCATCCACAACACATCTGCCACTTGCAACTGCATCAAAGTTAAAGATAAAACAATGATCTCAGCTTGAACTTTGTAAGAATAGTTCCACGGTTTTAATTAACAAGGAACCTGATTAGAGCAGAAGGAAAGACATTTATGCAGCACTGACTGAATCACTGCAGTTGTATACACAGTGGTAAACCAAATGACCAGTCTAGATCAACCTCAATAGGTGATCATCTCTGCTATTTAATTGTAACAATATTTATTCCCTAGCATTTTTATCATTTCTATAAATTAGTGCCCTGATACAATTCAAAGGCATGATGTAGGGAACTTCATGTGCGGATGAGTCTGTCATAGTTTGGGAAGATACTAGAACATAAGGATTTTCACCATGGCTTTCAGGGGTAGAGAATGGTTGCTGACCCATTTCTTTGCTGACATATATGTAGCTTCACCCTCCCACCTGACAAATGTATAACAATCACTTGCTTTGCATGATTGTACCAGCTACCAAGTTCTGTATATTCCCATGGTAAATACCCATATCTGGGAACTATCTTTCCTTGGCATATAGTTTTTTATTATGTAAGACATGGAAATAAGACACGGAATGCAGCTTTTTAGATTTTTGCCTTCAAAAATAGATGTTTAAAATCTAGATAAAACAAAAGAGAATTTCACAACTTTTTTACAATTTGATCATCATTGGATTGATTCTCAAAACCATTTAAAAAAAAATTAGTTAAGGATTTTGAAATTTTGGGAAGAAAAAGGAATAGTCACTTTTATCATGGTTTGGTAGCATTGGAAAAAACAATCATTCCAAGGCACATATTCTTAGAGATGAAATAAAGTATCATTTATCTTAAGATGAAGGGCTTTTATTAATTTCTTTCATGATTTAGGAACAGTCCTTAAGCAGCTAGGAAAGCTGCATCTTTATGCTGGAAAATGGAAGCAGGTACATGTCCAGCTAAGAAACAGAGCCATGTTAAAAAAGTAAAAAAAAAAAAAAAAAATGTTTAGGTGTATGGTAGTTTGGCTTCCTGATTGATAGTTTAAGTTAATTAATATGCTTCTAGGTCATTAGGAAACTTTGCTTTGTCTGTAAAGTTCCACATGTTATACATCAAACAGGAGAGAACAAACAATTGTTGGTATAGTATCACAAATGAATTGAATGCTGCTTAGCAAATTTCATTTCATGCAAATCATTACTACTAGTAAATGAATTATGTTAAGATAACTATCATTGTTTAATAAATAAGGGCTTTAATTTCAAATTTTTTGTTGTTATGTATAAAGCTACCAGATGGCATCTTAAAATATATCTAAATCTGTTGATCTGAGGTTTAGAAACCCCAAGTTTTAGGATGTTCGTGACATGTCACTTCTAACCTTAGACTCTGATTTCTCAAGTCATTCAAGAGATGACTGTTCTGGCAGACATATAAAAAGAAATTAACTAAAAAGCATAAAGAGGTAAATGAATGGGATGAGGGCAAATTATATTCTAACTGCAGAGAAATAACTGAATACTATATTAAGCTACTAGCTTCTTTTAGTCTATAAAATATATCAGGCTAAATCTAGTTTAATTTGAAATTGATATAAATGCAAAATACTTTGTAAGTTAGTGACGCTGTTGATATTAATTTAACCTATGCCTTGGGGCAATTGCCCTAGTTTGAAATCAATAGATCTGCATAATTTCAAATTTATGGCAGCGTTGATGAGATCTTTGCTTTGCTGTTCAACATTATGAATAATATGAATATTATGAAGCATATAGCAATCAACATCCTGAAATATATAAAGATCTGCACGATAACTAATATTGCAAATCTCTGGCATTGCAGAAAATGGAAAAAAAAATGGAAGTTTGCACATTAGAACACCATGGATCTACTACCAAAGATATATTTCATCATGAAAGCATCAAAAACTACCAACAAACATAAGCAACTTATAATAAATATAAGCAACTTCCTCTGATTCTGGTGGCAAAGAGCATATTTGTCACTCCTTTCCCGCCTACATTCACAGAAACTAGACCCTGACTGCCACTTTCCTGCCTGTGAGAGTATTTTGCCACCTTTTTGTGTAGTAGAATTAGCTGATAGTTTAAAACAAGGCTAATTAAGGTCAAAGAAAAAATACAGGAAGACAGACATAAAAGTTATAATGATAGCGAAATTTTCAGTTCTGCTGAAAACAGACCCTCTTCTGTTTTGATTCTCTATTACATCCTATTTACCATGCTTGGAACATGGAAGTATGTGCATTTTGTAAATAAAATAGTCCCTACATTAAAAAAACCCAAACATTTTATGCCCTCAAAATCTCTTGCTGTCACCTGTAGAAGCTTCATGTCTGTGGCAGCAGGACAGGGAGCAAGTTGCAATGAACAGCATGGCCTGATGATAATGTGAGAACTACAGCAAGCCTTTGTATGTCTCAATTTATATGCAAAATCTCTATATTCTCTAGATTGCTGCTCAAAGACCCATTTGCAATAGTTCTCCTCAGCTGTAATTTTTCCTTAGAGGTAGCACTAAATTATGGGATTGCTAAATTAGTGTTATAATCAGAAAAATAGAGGTAAAATACAGATTCCAAGGAAACCTTCAAAAATGTCATAATACCTTCATGCCAATACCAATATTAAATCCTTTATCCCAGCCAATTACAGTATGAGTAATTCATTCTGCTAAGCTATTTTGAAATGAAAGATGTTTTTTAATCCAAGACATAATGCCCTGATTATGTTCTTCATTTTAAATACGATGTTTTATCTGGGATCTCAAGATATTACCCTGAGTAAAGACATTTTGGAAAGAGACATGCGAGGAAAAAATTGGATTTATCAGCTTTATAAAAAATAATTTAGGTAATTACTTAATCCAAAACAGTACCAACAGCATAGCCATATGCTATAATGTGTTTTCAAAAGAGAAATTGAATTACATTTCCAGAATGACAAGGCAGTAGGTTTTTACCAGGAAAAATGCTGAAAGCAAGACTTGGAAGTAAAAACACAAATAGACTAAACCCCAAACAAACTCTGAACTGAGGAAAAAGTAACTCTGAATTCTAGGAAAATGTACACTATTAATACAAACACCAAAGCACCTTTAGCAAAGTAAAGCTCATTAATTTCACCAGGTAAGCATGATTCAAATTAAAACCATCTCAAAATAATGTGACTTCAATCAAAATAGTAATCTCTTAAGAAATGGTCAAGGACAGATAAGAATTATTTAATGCAAATAAAAGGTTTGAGGTAACAATATATCAATGCCTGAAACAAAGTTCTTTAACAATACAGCTCTTATCTGAATATGTTTCTTGCATATGATATAGTTAAATGATTAAGTAAATCTAGTTGCTATAGTGTGACTTTACAACACAGTTTCATGGAATGCTCCTTCAGAACTGACTTTAAAAGTGAATCTTCTTTAAACTGTGTCCAGGTTATTTATAGTTTCTCTATGTAACATTTAGCTTCAGAAATAGCTTTCCTTTGAAATATTGCAGAGTGGATTGCTTATCATTATGTAAATGTATTTAATAAAGGGGTGTAATATTTTCTGTTGTTTATAATGTTAAACTTTATATTTAAAGTGAATTTTTCCCATTTTCCAAATTTTTATTTCTGGGAGGAAGTTTTTTCATCATGTCTGAGAAACTTGAAATGCTTTGTAAATTTTCTGCATTTAAGAAGATCTTGAAACTTTAACAAGGTAAACTTTGTGTGTCTTATTACCTTGTCTAATTATGGCTACACAGAAAAACTGTAGAGGCCAAATTCAGTGGGACTGTCTGGGCAACATCTCAGAGACTGTGGTTCTGGAAAAGCTAGTTACCAGAAAGGACTATATCTTTTCAAACCTTTGGGATAAAATTTTTGCACTTTAATGATAAAGGCTTCTCAGTGCTTCCTCAAGCTCAGTTAGACCAAACACTGAGAGTGAGATGAGGGGCCTTCCTCTCCTCTGATCCCAAGGATTCTGCTGCTGACACCAAGGACTGTGAGACACTGCAAGGCCTAAGCCTGTTCTAAATGTTAGGAGGAACTTGCGGATTGAAGGAGGATGCAACTGAAGAAACTCCTTTCTCTTTCTTACAAAAACTGGAAGATGATCAGCATAATGAGAAGGAATTCAATAATAAGATACATTTGACAGATTTTTTTAAAGTACATTTTTTTTCCAGGCAATCACAACCTCTTTGTGCTTCGCATATCTTAAAAATAATTTGTCCTTTCATTGATTTTTTTTTTATTTGAAAATGATGAAATTCATGTCTAAAGTCTAACATCTATAACTGAATAAAAATTTCAGTTTTCTTCCAGTAATTTTGGTTTTCAGCTATAAAATCACTGGATTTTATAGCAGAGTTTCAAAAGCATGTGGGTAATGTCTGTTATCTACTTATAGTATGATTAGCATTACAGATCTTAACTAGTCATTAAATAAGCAGCATCATTCTTGAGCAACTAAAATATTAAAAGTCTTTTAGGAAAAAATCCACTATATGAGACTTCTAGACATTCTGGTAATTATGCCACAATTCTCTACTGTGTATCTTGAAAACTGTTGACTCAGATGATTTAAAATCCTCTAAAATGACCTGAGGCCAGTGTAGTTTTGTTACAGAAAACAGATAACAAAAAAGAATAATATCAGAAAGAGCTGATATGAGTATATAGATATATGGATTTATTTCATAAATTAGTGGGGGTTTTATTGTTCTTCTTACAAAGGTTATCTTTTCAGAAGGAAATTCTAGATGGTTAATGTTCAAAAGGAAAGCTTGTGTTGTGAAGCATGTCTTATATATTCCACATACTAGGTACATACTTGTTAAGGGTAGGGAGATATTTAAATTAAAATACTATTTCTTAAACTGGAAGCAATCAGGATCCCCTGAATTAAAGTATTTTACTGTGTATAAATTTGAAAAATATATTAATTGCATTGTCAAATGAAGATTATGTAATTATCAATAGTAGGTCATTCAAATGGATCCGGGATTAGTTTGGACTAAAATGTATAAAAGAGATCCATTATTGATCATAAATGGATGGCATTTAGGAAAGGATTTCACCAGGAACTGAGGTGATGTATTTTGATTTCTTGAATTCAATACATGGATTGATATGCATTTGAGTTTGCCTTGACATCTGTTTCTAAACCCTTGTAAAAAAATTACCTTTTATTCCAATACTGTGTGAAAAAGGACACTTCAGTTTTGTGTGATGCTCTGACATGTAAAAATTCAAAATAGTTGTAGTTATAAACAATAACTGGCATTTCTGGACACTGCTGATACTTGGAACTTGAGTTTTGGCTATAAGCCAAAATGCTGAGAACAGCACTGATTTTGGAAGAGCAAGCAAGAATATTTGATGTTGCAGTCAAACTCTTGAGGTGTTCTGGGGATTGTTTTCCTTTTATACCACCAGGAGCAGACTGATCTCAGTAAAGACTGAAGTAGAAAGAAGTGCAAAGAGATGAATGTATTTTTCCAAGGAAAGATATTATACTACTTTTGCTTTGCATAACTAAAAGTACATTTGACCCATCTATTTTCAGGAACAAACTAGGTCTGAGACATATTCTATTTACCTATACAATTTAAATAAGTTTCTAAATACAAACTCTGCATACATATACATAGATATATAGACAATAATAAAAAGTTTTATTCCTTTATTCAGCCACAATAATTTTCATCACCAAGTACAGTAAGTCCTCATTCATCTGGAGCTTGATATCTAATCACATATTTAAGCTTTTGTTCACACACAACTAAACAACTTAACAGTTTTAATAGTTAAATAGTTCCATAAATTGTAATTTTGTTGAAAAATTACTTATATCAGCAGTGTAGCAATGCAATGAAGCAGCTGCTAAGGAAAGTTTGTAATTCCCAATTTTATTAAATCACTTTTTTTCCAAATATCTTTTATTTCACAAAAGCAAATGAAAAATTTTAAGCAAATAAGAATTTTTATTCTTTACTCTCAATCTAATTTTTGGTGTCAGTGCTAATGCACCAAAGTTACCAGTGAAGCTTTCTCAACTTTATCAAAAATGCTCCTTAAAACTGTGAATGAAGGGGGATCACAATATAAATTTGACATACTAATATAAAATTTATCTCCAGTTTGTAGATTTGATTAATTTAGGTATTGTTACCTTTTTAAAACAGCACTGTTGACTACAACAGTAGTCAACTCTACCATAGCTGTAGACTTTATACTTAAATCCTCTTGTAAATATAGCATAGGAAAGCAGAAATATGCAGACTCATTGCAGTTGAGATTATATGTTTTTGCTTATGTCTCAGCATATTCCCAGTATATTTTTGCAAAAGTAGCTAGTGTAAGAGAAGGCAGAGCATTATATTAAATAAGTGAGAGATTTAAAATGGAATAAACTACTGGGAAGAAAAAAAGAGACACACAAAAGTATAATCAAAAGTTTCAGCTTATCTATAAATCTATATAATCAGATCTATTACAATAAGAGTTAATAACTCAATTTTCCTAATATAAACTATATGTAGAGGGAAGAAAATACGTTATAATGAAGCCATGTTTGATTTTCCTTGAAATAAGGTAGATACTCCAGAAATCACATCAACACTGTAGTCCTGTGTAAGTAGTGTCATATGTCTTTTAGTAAATATTCAATTAATTGGTAAAGAAGAAGTGTTTTTCAGGAATTCCAGATGTTATCCCCAAATAGCAAATTCATTACAGCAGAATGTTGGACTGAGCATTCAGGGTGCTGGGACACTTGACTGAATATTTTTTTTTTTCATTATTTTTAATTTTCCTTATGCCTTCTGTTTACATTTGGCCAATACATTAATTCAGATAACATCTGATAACCAAGTCAATAGAAAAAGTCTTCAGTTGTTACAAATGTGTCTAATGAAAGATTTTTTTTTTTCCCTGAATGAAAAACCATCTCTATAAACTTGTTGAGAAAAAAATTAAAAATGGATTTTTCTCCTCATTTTTCTCATTCACCTGTACTTTGCAGGGGAAAAAAGGAGAAAAAACCTGAAATGTTAATCAGTTTGGAAGTGTGTGTCCAACAAAAATGGAAAATTAACCTGAAAATAGGGGTATTTGGCTGCCAGTTGACTCTGGCTTTTTTTTTTGCTCCTTACACATGAATGTAGAACTCTGTATCACGTGATTGAGCATGTCAGATATAGATCAGAGGATAGATTTCTGCGTATTCCCTACCATTTCACACTGTGTTAACAGCCTACTTGTATAACATATATTTCTTTGACGCTGTTTAGCTCTTCTAACACACCAATCTGTCACTCTTTAAAGAAGTTTTGCAAAGATCTCTGTAAGATATATGATCTTTCAGTGAGTTAGCGCCACAACGAACACTTCATAAGCTCTGTCAAACAGTGATTTGTGCAGTACTGCAGCAGGCTTTTCCTAGAACATTTTTCTTTTTCTCAATAAAATCAGAAAGTATTGAAAGTATTTAAGAGTAGAAGCTGACGGGGCGTTGTTCAAGCCATTTTTCAATACAGAAATACCAGTAAGTTCAGAGGCATGACTGTCACAGCTGTTTCAGTGTTAACCTGTCACGTAGAGATAGCCAGAGAAACGGTGGCCTACACAGCTGTTTTATGTGAAGATAATGCAAATATTGAGTTATTTTAATGATAATCCTTTTTCTCCTCTCAAATTATGACCACTTCTACTCAATCCAGTAAAAAAATTAGTCAAGAGAGGAATGACCCACATGAGGTAACACGAAGGGATAGGACTAAAAGCAGTTCTTATTCTGGCTACCAATATGAAGGCTGTCTATGTTAATTCTAGCTTATATTAGTTACAAAAGGAGACTTTGAGGAAAGAAAGTTTACATGTTTACGTCACATGAATTACTTGTCCGCTGCTATCCATGATTACATCTATAAAATAATTAAATGCATTTTACTACTTGGGTCTAAAACCAGCTATTTTAAAGCAAGAAAAGCAAAGCAAGTTGTTTGATCTCAGACTAGAAACTGCAGATAACACTTTTGATATTAAAATATCTGGGGAAAAATAAAGTTGTACCAATAATAGTCCATAGCCCAGAATCAATAGTGTCCTTAATAATTCACATTTATATGTTATTTACCTTTTCACAATTAAAAAGAGAAAAAAGTCTTGATAAACAACTTTTCCTCGAGATCCACAAAGGATAGCTTATATAAATCAGTGCCCACTCTGCTAGGTGATACTTGCTTACAGAAGAATGTTGGTACATCAATCAGCTTGAAAGTTCTTTCTTCAGACATTTGTAATCATTTCTGCATAACAAAATCGTGTTTCATCAAACAATAAACTACTTTCACTCTCCCATGCTTCAGAATTCTGAAAATGGTATTCCAAGTGTTCCAGGGAACTTGGGAACTTGCCTCCAGCATAAGGCAAAGCACACAAATTTTGAGACTCGAGAGATGTTCTCTAAGCCCATGCAATGAAGGTGATAATAGAATGCTGAACACCAACACGAGGAAGAATTTCTTTACTGTGAGGGTGGTGAGACACTGGAACAGGTTACCCAGAAAAGTTATGGATGACCCAGTCTTGGCAGAGCTCAGGACCAGGTTGGATGGGGTTTTGAGCAACCTGGTCTACTGGAAGGTGTCCCTCCCCATATTAGGGGTGTTGTAACTCGAAGATCTTTAAGGTCCAGCCAAATTGCTCTCTGATTCTGTGATACTAATGTTAATTCTTGCAAGAGGAAAATGATAGCATAATGCTGAAATAAAATAACAATTATAGTTGATTGCTTCTCAAGTGAAGGACATCTGGATATTCTTAGTAAAAGTGAAAAGGAAATTTGGAATAGGTAGGAAAAGCAGGTTAAAGTTTTTCCTGTTTGCAGTATAATGTACCTTTGCTCTCATGGGAAAAGATGACTTTTGGAAGGTACAATATTGTGGATGCACATCTCTGCACTGATTCATAAAACAAAATTTTTAGGGAATATAAGTTATTCAAAGGTTCTGTAGTTGGTCTTGATGCATGGCCTGTGGCAGATGTTTAATCTCATTGCTATCCATTAATTTGATCACACAGTCTTTCTTGGTTAAGTAATCATCATGTAATTTGGACAAGATAAGTAATATTCTATTATTTCATCTTATGGAATGGAGTCAATAAGCCATAATGCATTTTAGTCCTGCAAAAGTATCAGGTCAAGTACCATTAAAAGCAGAATAATGCAAATACCCCTGATCTAGTATTTTAAAATGTTCTCTCATCTGGACATTTTTAATTAAAAATTCATATTGCACCTGAGATGAGCATTAATCAGAGAGACCCTGTCTAGTAAATAGGACTTCATTAAGTAGCCTTCTGCTTTAGACCTTGAATGTATGATTGTGTTAGAAAAATGAAAATAGCATTTTATTATGCAAGGTTTTGGATGTATTTCTATCATAAACACTTTAAAAAATTATCAAAATAAAGGACCTTTACTACTATTAATTGCAAACTTTTAGCCATACATTTTTTCTTGCTTAATGTATCAACATTGTTTTCAGCCATATTCTGAATGCATGATTTTTTGATACAGTCTGATGTAAGCAAATGAGATTACATTTCCATCCTAATCTAGAGTGGAGGTTTTATTTCAGTATTTTGATAAAAATATTTTCATAAATTTTTTCATAAAGTAAGACAAGTTGTGGTTTAGAATTAAAAAATTTAGCTCACAATTTTTCTACATTACCACAAATACGCATTATTCAGATGAATAAATACTAAGGACAGATATATAATGCAATAAAATATGTCTACCTGAATAAACTGTATGATAGCCATATATAACCTGAAAGATATGCTGGTGCACCAAGAAGGGTTTACAAAAATACTTTAAATGGAATCTTGGAGTAAGGTTTTAAATTTCAGTTGATTTTCTGAGACCTTGAAATATATAGGGATAAAAAGTCTGTGTCTTCTAAAAAAGATTTGTTGTAAAAAAAAGAACATTCAGAAAATTTGTCTAGTATTGGCTCAACAAGGGCACTGCCCAACCACCATGTAGCTGAGATGCAATATAGAATATAAAAAAGACCTCTGAAGAGTTGTGTAATGTCCTCGTGACATCCCAGAAAGCTGATTAGGACCCTTTGCCATCAAATACAATAAGGGCATTAATCCTGTCAGGAAATGGTATGCTGCAAAAACAACTCTGATACAGATTTTGGAGAGAACAAAGATTTAATCTTCTAAAGGAAAATTCTAAACCATAAGATTTTCTAAATGAAAATTAAATTACAGAACTAAGGCCATCTTTCTGTTCTCAAATTTTATTATTTTTCTTCTTCTAAACCAGAAACATTTAGAACATAAACACAGGAATGTAGGTCTAAACTTGCTAACATGTCTTCTGTAACCAATGTTGTTACAGGTTTTTCATACCAAAAATAATGGTGGAAGCCAGACTGAAATTTCACTGTAAGAGACAACATGGCCTTTGAGTAAAAGAAACGGGTAGTCGATGAAGTGATCCAATTGCCCCAAATGTTTGGACTTCTAATAAGGCACTACAGTGTCTCCTAATAGCAATTCTACATATAAACAACAACAGATACATACAAAGCATATGGAATCTATATGAGAAATTGAAATATTCTTACCTCTGAGATATACACAGAAGGAAATGCTTGTTACTCTACCAGATCATGCAATAGCTCTGAATGTTTCAGGTGCCACCTAGTGCCCAGTTCTATTGTGTCAAAGTTCCCCGCGAGAAAACTGGTTTTCTTTGTGCCCTTTTATGCCACGGTCCAACATCATGTCTATGACATCCTGTATCCACATCTTATGCTTTAAATTCCACGTTTAAATTCTGAGTGATTCACAGTAGTAGAAATAGCTTTCCCTCTTTTTTTTCTTTCTTTTTTTAAAACAAGTTAAAAGTTCAACATACCATGAGTTCTGACTTCATGTTAGGATACAATTTGTGAAGCAGGCCTGTAGCAGGGAAACCCTGGCTAATAAGTCAGAATAAGCATGATTGATTAGCGATGTGGTTGTATCCTCAGGCTACACACTGGTCAGTTCAGATGAACTTGGCCAACAGGAAGGTCAAAGAGAAGTTACATTCTTTTTAAGGTAGTCAGCCTCTAATTCACAATAATTTAAAACATAAATCTTTCAGATTATCCTTTGCAACAGCTAAAGAGTCAATACATTAAATAGAAATGTCTATCAGTGCTCACTGAAACTTCTACTTATTCTTTTTTCTTTAGAAGTCCCAGTACTTTTACATTAAATGTGCCATTTCATCCTGTTCTCTAATTTCAGAAAGTCTCTAGTCTTGAATAAAAAAACCTATGCATCTTCCTAGTATTTTTGTTACACCTTGGAACAAAAAATGGAACCCTAATTTCAGTAGGAAACTAGATATGCTAGTTCATCAAAGATATAAAATTCATGACATTTATTTGACATGTGTATCTATTATTGTTTGTAAAATTTATGTGGAGATGCTGTCTATATAATACCACACAACTTGTTTGAGCTATGACATCCTCCTTCAGTGACTAAACTGTTTTTTTTTGTAAATTAGTTAGCTTTTTATAATTTTGGTTACTGTAGATTATTGTGGTTACTGTCCAGGTAAGAACAGCCAGTGAGTACCAATGCAACATTTATATTATCTAACACAAGGTAAAATCAGATGAAGCATTGAGGTGAGGTGGAATTAAAAGAGGTAACATAAAGAGGTAGTTATTACCATAATATTTCAGAAATTGAAAATTAAATTATTTTATATAACTATAAAAGACCTAATAAGAAATATATATTGTAGAAGGATTATCAATAAAGTATAAATCTTAGGACTATTTTTACTTTAGATTGTCCTGGGCTCTGAAATAATTTCAACGATGTCTTCCCAGCTGCCTCCAGAATACAGCCATATTTTAAAAAGTACTCAGAAAACACTGCAGTCTAAATAGAATAATCCTATTTAGACACAAACATAGGCATATCTACACAGCCTTTGCATGGCAGGCAGGATGCATCTGTCTGGACTTCATCCACCTGAGAAGCTGAACAACCACAACATATGGCAGATTCAGTTATCTCAGGACTCAAGTTACACTGATTTGGTTGAATAGTTTCATAACAGAGTGGATGCAGCCATCTCTGTGTTACTTGCATTGATACTCTACATCCAGGATAAACTATGCTGTTTCCAATAGTCTTCCTCAGTCCATGCACTATGTGCATCTACCTTCCAGCCATACTCCAGATTTAATTGGTGCCCTCAGCAGCTGTGCAGGAATTTACTGCAGCTGGAGTTCTATTCCACTACAAAAGTGGAATTTGGTAAAGGCAAGTAAGTGTGGCTGGTGCTGTTAACAGTTTAGCTTTGCTAGCTATCTGGTACTTGCCTGCTTGTCATTCCCTTCAGGTTGCACTTCAGAAGTGTGTCTAATGGGGAAGCATCAGATTTAACCAGATCTGCTGAAGCTTGTAGTCATCTTTCTGTTGGTTTCACTTGGTCCCAGGTTATACTGCCCTTTGGTTAAATTAGTGACTGCCATTATTTATTTTTTTGCACAGTCCTTCAGCTCTAGCGCTTTTCTGCACCTGCAGCTGATTTAAGCAGATATCCTGAACACTTTATTGAATGTGAGGGGAATACATTGCAAACCCTGGACATTTTTCATGCTCACTGTATTAATATGACTACAGTATTGTAATTATCCCTTGTTTCCCTCACATATCCTGGAGGGTTTTTTTCTGTGCTTCTTCTCACTGTTCCCTTGCTTGTAGAAGAATTATGTTAATACAGTTCTAACTTAATGCTGAAACAAGTTTGTCCCTATTAAAATAGCATATGACTTTATGCTATAAATAGAAACATTCTTGTCTTACTGGCAAGGAAGACAAATCCAGCAATTGTTTCAATGTATTTGGAAACAAAATCAAATTCAGTATCAAAAATCTATATTGAAAATTCCCTCAAGACAGGGTCCTTTGTCATTTTTTGACATGAAAATAATCCCAAAGGGAACAAAAAAGGAAAATTATGTCATTCATTAAAGAATAGGTAGGAAACTGCAATGTAATTAGCTGTATTATCTTTGGTGAACAGTAGAGACCCTCAGTGAGATTACTATTGCAGATATATTAATCAAGAAAGAGCAATTAGAACAGGAAAGGAAATAATGTTCTTTTCCTATGGGAGAAAAAAAAGACAACCAAAACTCCTCGCACTTTCTCTTGCTTGACTATTTTTAGTTAGACACCAGAATTTGACAGTCTCTTTTGACTGATCCACAAAAAAATGCAGAAATTAAAAGAAGAACTTCAGAGAAGTTTAGATTGTTAGATAAACAGCTTCTGTTGTAAACAGAAGTGAACTTCAGAAGAGTGACTGTTCATTCTTCACTTGCATCTTAAGGTGACAGATTTGTTGGAATCAAGGGAAAACCATTTTTGTTGTTGAACTTCTACAATCCCCCTGGATTTTGGGGGAGAGAATTTTTTAAATTCAATAACTGTTTTAATATATCTGTGCTAGTTATGATAGATTTTTCAAAGCATTAGTTTATAATTTGTCTTTACTCTTTGAATCTTGCAATTTTTGTGCAGATAAATTGACATTTCAATATTCTTTTCTTTTTTTTTCCTTCATTGCACTTATATTGGCTACTCCAAATTTTTCTTGTGGTTTTCTTCACTCTGTAATCTCAAGTGAAACATGCATGTATATGTATATTTCAATATGTGTGTAGAAAGACAACAGTATTTCAATCAGTTAATTCTTCTAGTCCCTATTAAATTTAAATCTAGACCATGCTTACTCATATATTCAGAACAATGTGAATGAGGACAGAATAGAAAGTAAGCAAAATAGGCAAAATATTATGAGTTAGAAGCTATGTTACTTTTTTAGTTTATAAAACCTTTGGAAAACAAAGGACAACTAAAATAAACTATTATAAGATCCAAAATAGATGAAATTTTGGACAAGGTAATTTCAGGCTACTTCTTATTTTTATGAAGACATCACCTGTCCTACTATTTGGGACCTTTAGAATGTATAGCTCTCCCTGCAACCACACACATACTACATGCAGCACTTGTACAATCAGCCTTGAGTCTTCAATACCAAAGCATTCTTGCTTGTCAGTAAGCCAAAGTGCATATTTCCAAGGGATATCCATGTAGAGACATATTCTAGTACTTCCAGTACACCATGTCCCATCTCTAATGACAGCTGGAGTGGTCCCTAGAATAACATATTCATACTCATGTTTACATGGCAGAAGAATTGCAGTTTGGGGTAGTAGACACAAGTGAACAGTCTAAGAGTGGTATCACTCCCATAGCGGGAGGTCTCAGACTGGGAGCATAGGAATACCACGAGTATTTCATTCATCATCATAATGATTTGCAATAGCTGTAACAAAAACAATGAAAATATATGGATCAACTCTTCAAAACAGAAAAAATATTTATATTCCAAATTTTATAATATGTGTATCAGATTAGTATTAATAACTAAGCCTAATAGATTGCAATGCTATGACAAATGTCTTTATTATTGGGATATGAGAAAATACTTGTTTAGTATATTCAGAAAATAATTATAAATTTTATGTGTAAACATTTTAGAGAGGATAATGTTGGTCTTGATTTCATAAATATCGTAACAGAAAAAAGCCCAAACATTTCTGACTTAAAATTTGAATAAAAAGCGAGTAAATTTGAAATTTCTATATCTGGTTCTTATTTGTTTCCTCCCAAGTGAATGCTGAAAAAAAGCCTAAAATTCTTCTAGCCTTGTTTTTTGAAAAAAATTGTCAGAAATAAATTTTATTTAATATTATTTAATTTGAATATCTTATTAATTAGCATCTATAAGGAGCTGAATTTCTTCTAATTAAAGTCTTTAAAGGAGTGGGTCTACTCCTGCTAAGCAGATACATTTTACCCATAGTTTTTTAACAGAATTTACAGTGACATTAATAAGAATTAATTCTATAGAATGGTATTGAACAGTATTGAAGGATATTGTGAGCTTCATGTTTTAACATTATGTTAAAAAAAGAGGACAAATATGTTCATATATACCTTGTTTACAAAATTAAATCTAGGACAAAGAAAATTCCTGCTTTGAGAGAGATTGAAACAACTGGGGCAGCGTGCTTTGAAAAGGAGATGAGAAATAATGCACAAAAATGAAAAAAAGTGAGAAGGTGTAAAAAATTCAATTATGCTTATTTTCAGACTACATGAACAAGGAGAAGTTCAACCAAACTATGAGATAGCAAATTTAAAATAAAATATTTTCTACCCTTCATATCATTAACGATTATCAAAATGTCACTGAAGTCAAGAATATGTTCAGAGCTGAATAAAAATTACAATCTAATTTGGTAATTCCTGTGTTTCCTGACAGATGACAATCTAAAGGTAACAATCCCTAGCTTTAAATGTCAGGGGGTTGGTAGTACAGTGTCACATTCAGTTTGAAAATAGATGCTAGCTATCAAAGAAGAGAAATGCAGTTACTTGGTAAATTATCTCCCTCTCATCCCCAAATAAGTCACTTGTAGATTTCAAAAGGAAAATACTCACAGAATAAATTAATATACTTAAAAGTGTACAATTTATTTTTTCTACTTTCTTATCTAGAATCAGGAACAAAATGGCTTGACGGGTTAGAAGTAGTAACATACTCCCAGGCCACTTTATCATAAAGTTAAAAAGTTAATGAAAAATGTCAAGAATTCCTTTTAGATGAGTCGTGTAGTATTGCAACCGGAAAATTAGTTTTATTTTAGAAGGAGGGTGATTTTTAATTAGTTCTTTAAAATATAATGTAACTTCTCAAGAATAAATTGCCTTCTGTGGGTAATTTTTGATGAGACAGCAGTAAAAGTAAAGGAAGCAATTTTAGGTAGTGACATTGCTAATTTTTATATTTTTTATTTCAAAGGACAAGGAATCTTTCTGTGACCTTTTTACAAAGCCCTAAGAGATACAGGCTTCTGAAAGACTTCATCTTCTGGGAGAGGTTGAAAATGAAAACACTGTGTACAGGCAGAGTTTTCAAGTTAATATGATATGATTCATATGATAACCAAAATCCAAAGGATGATATTCTTACCTTCTTTTTGACATGCTGTGATGATAAATAACAAATTGAAGAGCCTTGAAAGCTGTTAGAGGATTTGAAAGAAATGCTTTTGCACAAATATGCAGGAGATGCTGTAGTATTACCTTCTTTGTGGAGCATGCAAACAGATTTGAGGGCAGTGGAGTGTAGTTTCAGCTCAGAACAACTCAGTAAGAGTGATACCAATATTAGTTCTTTAGGTGAGCTTACAAGTGACCAAGGTGAGATAGGCTACTTTCTTACGTCTGTGTTGTGTCATTGGGCAAAGTAATAAAAGTCAAATCCAAACCCACAGTTTATTATGTAAGAGAAAGCAGGAAATAGCAGCAATGAAATCAGCAACTAATATGCATATTTAGTATATTTACATCAGAACATGATTGGTAAATGGAATCTTGCAAATAAACTCATTGTTAGCATATATTTCGTATAGAGTTTTTATGTATGTATGGACATGTAGTAAATGTATTGATTAATATAGTGGATTCTGCCTTTTAATAACTGTTACATTTTTTTTTTTTTCATGGCTGGTATCACAAATCTAGTAGGATTTCCTGGTTCTTGGTAGTTCTGGGCATTGAAGTTTGAGAACATAATGAATTTTGGGAGACATATTGATTGTTTTAATAAGCATATATATATTTTTTTATTTAATTCAAACTTATAACAGCTTAGATATTTAAATATGTTGTGCAAACACTCATGAGCAAATCAGGGCTACTGAAGAATGTTTTAGTCACATGGAATTCAGGAAAAGAAATCAAAACAATACATACATAACCCCCTCTTTTTCCATAATTTTCCTTTTTAGATTAGGGGAATTTGATATTAATCCAAATACAGGTTTACCTGATTTCCCTCTTCCCCATTAGCATTAGGCTGGTAAGTATTCTTAGTACAAGCTTTGAAGAGCTCAGGATGAGATTATGAAACATCATTTGTTCACACTTGGAAAAATCTATGTTTTAATGTCCATTAAATAAAGGACATTGGTAGTAAATGACTGAAAATGTTGTACTCAAGCTATTTATGGTGCTGAAACACCAATCAAAAGGATACACAGTCAAAAGAGTACCAGCTACTGAAACTGAACTCTAATTAATCTCCGAGATCAGACTAAGACTGTCCATGAGTCATTTTGGATTCTCAGTGCTTTAAAGCTCTGTATTATAGAAGAAGTTACCAGACCTGTGATATTTCACATGATTAAATTAACTAATTCTTTGCTCAGAAATCAGTTACCCACCTTATCTTATCCATTTTCCTCATTATCTAAAATCTATTAAATCATTAAACAGTTTCCTCATCATGTTTAGTCTTATGCTTGTTAAAATTTTATCTTGTTTTCATTAATTTAGTTTTTTCTTCAAAATTTTGTTCAATTTGAATCTCATGTTCCTTCATGTTTGTATTACAATTTTGCTTATTGTGTTTCATTTGTATAACCTGAAAGTCAGAAATATATCAAGATGTATTGTTTCCTGTTTCTATGTAATGATATGCATTCATATGATATTCATATGTAATTGATACAAAAAAAATCATTCCTTTGTATCAATTTAATTAAAAAAATACATTAATATATTGATAGCTGTTAAGTAAAACCTCATGCTTTCTTCCATCTGCCTTTGGATATGTGGGTACATAAGCAAATGTTAAATACACTAAGTCAGCAATGGATTTTCAGTGTTGAGAGTTGTATAATATCCATGAAAACACTATCTGTCCAAAAATGCCTTAATTTGTGTTCTATACTCTTAAGCAAAATGAAACATTTATTTATAACAACATGTAAGTATAAAAACCTATTAAGTCATAAATACATATCTTTTCCAGAATTACAGAGTAGTTCCTGTGGCAATCCAGGAGTTCCACCAAAGGGCATTTTGTATGGTCAAAGATTTGATGTTGGTGACAAAATCCGATACAGCTGTGTAACTGGATATATTTTGGATGGACACCCACAGCTTACTTGCATAGCCAGCTCTGTCAATACAGCATCGTGGGACTTCCCTGTTCCTATCTGTAGAGGTAAGATGAATCCTAACATTCTTGAATGCATATGTTAGTATTAACAAATTTTAATCTCTATATTAATAATTAAGTTTTAAACTATTATTAAATAACCCCTCTTTTGAATATTTTGATCTCTTGCTCATATATATGATGTATCTCAGCATATATATCTACTAATTTTTAGGTCAATATTCTACTAAAAATATAATTATAATTTATTTTAAAATATATGTTATGTAATAAGAACTAGAAACCAGCAATAAGTAGAATATAAATGTCTGTGTACACCATACTTGCAACTATGAGAGTGTAGATTTGGGATCTATTAGTGCTTCCGAAGAACTGACTTTTTTTTTAGTAGTAACTTGGCTGTTGACCAAACAGAAATATGAAACTGCCAAAACAATTGAGTTACAGGGTCTTACCTCTTTGTCAGTCAGGCTTGATTATCTTAAGATTTCTATATAGGATGGCCCTTGTATTCTAACAAGTATTGCAGGTCAAATCCTTTTCCCTTGCTCTAGTTAGAAATATAGCAGTAGTAGGGAAACCTGTATTACAAGTAAATCTTATTTTCTGAGAGAAATATTATTAAAGTTAAATAATGTTTGCAGAACAGCAAAAGAAGGTTATGCTGATAAAAGGAAGGCAGTATCATTACTATACACAACCAAAGACAATATGTCAGGCAACCTTGGGATCAGTTTCAAGAATCACAGGTTAATTTTACAAAATGCAACCTTTATATTTGTCTAAAATATTGATGAAGTATTGCAGAGGCTACAAAAACATTCCATCTGAAATTACCGTTCTAATAAATACAGATTGGTTAAAACATGGTTAACCAGCAGTGCAAATAATTGATTATGTATGAGAAAACTGTGTCTTTGGAAATACTGTACTTTCATTTCCAGTTCCTGGATTAGAGCTATTTAATATGTTTATTGATGGTCTTGAAAAAATTACAAACTTATTTTTAATAATACTATTTTCCAGTAAAAACATTTATAACTTCTGAATCTTCTACTCCTACTTCTCAAAAAAATGCTAGCTAATAATGAAGGAGATATAAAATCAAGGCATATATCTAAATTTTATTTCTGGAGGTGAGAATGCAAAGGATATAATGAGAATATGTTGACTTGCAAAATACTTATATTTGTAACAAAAGCAAAGCCTAATGGACTCCATTGCTCAAATTTTCAATCTGCCAATTCTGCCAAAATGAATGGCATAAAAATTGTAATATCGAATGAGTTACACATTTTTCTTTTTGATACATCATCTTTCAGGAGATCTTTGGATATATTTTGGTTTTGCTCCAAGGGGAGATAAAAACATACAGTGTAAATTTAAACTCGTATTATAAACTCCCAAAATAGCCCTGTGGTTAGACATTACTAGTTTGTAAGAAGACTACTACATGAGAATATGAAAACCATTTTTTTTAAACTCATAATTTTGAGAGGTCATTATCTGCACAGTGTCATTTCTTAAGGCAAAATAAAATAAACAAATTGGAAAGGATTCATAAAAAGAGGAAACAAGTTCTGTTAGGTTTCAAAACTCATTTTGTCTAGAGTCTGAAGGACAAACTTTTCCACATACGTGAAAGAAGATTAAGGCAACAGCTTGATTCACTGCAGAAACTCAGAAGAAGGAAAAGATCTTTCTTGAGAAGATAATTCTTTAATCATTAGCAGTAAGGAATTTAATGGGTAAAAGTTTGATGAATAAAAATTTAAGAAAAAACAAGGTATATGTTTAATAGTGGTGGTTACAAATTACTGAAATATAACCTAAGAATTTGGCAGATTCTTGATTTAAGTCTTAACATTATGGCTTAAAGCCTTAATGCAAAAATTGCTGCTAAGGTATTTTTGGGCCATGTCCAATAAAAGAAATATAACCAGTTATTTCCAAGAATTCCTTCTGTGAATCAATGTTTTATATTAGAAACATCTAACTTTACATATAAAATGGACCCTTGTGATTCCATTCAAATGAATCTCTCCTAATTTTGCCTAATACAATTATCCAACACAGAATTCTGCAAAAGGTTGCTAAAGGTGATTACAGACTAATGAGCTTCTTATCTCTTTCTCACTGTTTGCCATAGAGACTCTGATTAAGCACTCATCCTTAAAGATTTCCTGTGATAAATGTCTTATTGTTCCCTACCAATGGTCATTATATCTAACACAGAGGATTCTGACATGAGCAAGAAAAACCCTAAAAACAGTACAAAAATATATTTTGTTCAATATTAATTTAAGGGTTGTTTGTTTGCTTGTTTGTTTTTACATTTCCAAAAAAAATTGAATTTGAAACACACTTAGAAGTCAGCAGGCATAAGATGACAGATGTCTGTAGACCAGCTGTGTGTAAATATCATTCTCATCTGCCTCTTCTACTTCAGAACAAATAAATTTGAGGAGGTTTTTTTTCTTATTATTTTTGATCATTCCTCTTATATTGCCTTCATTTAAATAAAAAGATGAGGAAGAGGTCATGCTTGTGCTGTAGCATTTTGATTATTATGGATTGATGTTTCAAAATGGGGAATTTCATTGAAAACAACAGTGTTTTGTAGTGTCACAAGCATATATGCAGGGCACTACTAAATGTTTTAATTTTTCTTTGTTAAACTATACCAATATTTCCATTTTTTAGAGTTATATATTTTTTGACCAAATTTTATTCATGAAGAAAAGAGTTATTCCTCATATAGGTTCTTATTCCTTTACTTGTCTCCATAGGATTTTATTGAAAAATCAGCAGACATATTTAATGATTGCTTTATTTCATATCCTCTTTCTAACTGAATATGGTTTGAATGCACAAAGATTTTCACCTGTATGTTTTGGTATTAATTAAAATATTGTTAATTTAATAGATTTATTAGAAGTGATAAAAATACCCTAATTATAAAAAAGCTAAATTGTATTTACTCTTTATGGTCAACTATATGGTGTAGTTGGTCTCTATATGAGACAACACTTGAAACGTACTGACATCTGCCTTGGAGTGGATGACAAGCGAGTTGAGAGTTTATGGGCTCAGCTCTAATAGTGGATTAATAAAGGTGACCTTTCTGTGTGTCCTTGCTACACGCCACCTGCTCAGGTGAAGGAGGAAGATGAGGTTTTCTCCAGGCAGCTTGAAGCAGCCACAGAGTCACAGGCACTGGTTCTTGTGAGGGACTTTATCTACCATGCCATCTGTTGGAGAAGCATTGCAGCAAAGCACAAATAATCTATGGAGTTCCTTTGAAAACATTGACTACAATTTCCTGTCACAGGTAGTAGAGGATCCCACAGGGAATGGAGATCTGCTCATCCTCATTAACAACATCTCCTTTTTGGGGATGTGAAGGTTGGTGGCAGCCTTGGCTGCAGTGACCATGAAAATTTGGAGCTATGTATCAGGAAAGGAGGAGCAAGTAAGACTACAGCCATGGACTTTGGGAGGGCTGATGTTAGCAACTTCAGGGATGTTCTTGGAAGAATCCCATGGAAAAAAGCACCACAGGGAAATGGGGTTCAAGAGAGTTGGATGATATCCAAAGTTGACTTCCTGCAAAAGCAATAATGCAATAAGAAATCAGGCAAAGGGGGAGAGAGACCTGCATGGATGAACAAAGAACTCCTGTCATTATTCAAACATAAGCAGGAAATACACGGGAGTTAGAAGCAGCACCAAGCCACATGGAATGAATACAGAGATTGTCAGAATAAGTAGAAATGGGATCAAGAAGGCCACGGCCCATCTGCAATTAAATCTGGCCAAGATGTCCAGGACAACAAGAAGGGCTCCTTAAAATGCATCAATAACAGAAAAAGAACCAAAATGATAATGCGGGCCCATTGGTAAATTGAGGGGTACCCTGGTGACAGAGGATACCAAGAATGTAGAGTTATCAAATGCCTTCTTTGCATCAATCTTCACTGACTGATCAGCCCTCAGGACTCTCTGACACAGACCAGGGTAAAGGAGTCTTAGAAGGAAGACTTTTCCTTGGTGAAGGAGGATTGGGTTAGATAACACCTAAGCAAACCTGACATCCACAACCCCATGGGCTCTGGCTGGAAGTGTCCATGAGAAAACTTCTGGACACCATAACGAGGTCACTCACAGTCATCTTTGCAAGGTCAGGGCAATCAGGAGAGGTGCTTGGAGACTGGAAAAAGCAAATCTCACCCTGATCTTCAAAAAGGACAAGAAGAAGGATACGGGGAACTATTGGCCAGCCAACCTCACTTCAATCCCTGAAAAGGTGATGGAGCACCTCATTCTGAAGACCATCTGTGCCCATATGGAAGACAAGAAGTAATAGATTAGAAGTATTCATCATGGATTCACATAATCAGGTTTGACCAAACAGATTACCTTCTACAGTGAAGCAACCACCTGGATCAATATCCACTGGAGAGAAGTGGATATTGTCTACCTTTTCTTCATCAAGGCTTTTGACAATGTCTCTCACAAAATCCTGATAGACAAAATCAGGAACTACTGACTGGATGAGTGGACAGAGGTAGATTAAAATCTGGCTGAATAACAGGGCTGTAATCAGTGGCATGGGACTTGTCATTTGTTTTTGTCACTTGGGTTGGAGGTTTGTTACTGGCATTGTCCTCCAAGGTCCCATACTGGGCCCAGTATTGTTTAACTTCATCAATGACTTGAACAAAAGGGCCAACGCCTCCTCAGCAGGTTCACTGATGACACAATGATGGGAGGAGTGGCCAATACCTGAGTGCTGTGAGACCTTCAGAAAGACATGACAGGCTGAAAAGATGGACGGGGAAGAGCTGCCTGAAATTCAACAAAGGCAGATGCAGTCCTGCACCTGGGGAAGAATAACTCCATGGACCAGCACAGGCTGGGAATTGATCTGGAAAGCAGCTTTGTGGAGAAAGACCTGGGGGTCCTTGTAGATACAATCCTGTTTCAGGTGTTCTAGATGACCCAGCCTGAGTAGCAAATTGGGACCAGATCACCCACTGTGTTGCCTTCCAAACTTAGAGGTTCTGTGATTCTCTGAATTATACTGTGCACAATCCATGACAAGTTTTTAAATAAACCTTCTCCCCCTAAAACTTAATTTTGATAAGGTTGTTTTAATCATGAAATGTGACAGAAGCTTAATTATATCACCTATTTCTGAGCTAATGTTGCAGCTTGAAGTTTCTCCATAATGCAGTGAGCTAGAAAAAATTTACTGAGGGTAATAAATAATGCTACATTTATATATAATATTTTCATTCTATAAAGATTATGAGATTTAGACACTTTCATAATCAAAGAAGTAATCTGACTTTTATGTCTTCTAAAAAATTCTTATTACATGCTAAAATAGGTGTTGTAAGATTCTCCATTCTATTTTTTTTTTAATTCAGAAATTTTAAGTGCAGAATACACTGTATTCCTAGATGTTCTAATAAAATATTTTTACTATCGCCTATACATATAGCTACAAAATATTTGTCAGTATAAAAATTCTCATTTTGTTTGTATTTTCAACAAGAGACTTGGTTTTTCTACTTGTCTAAGTGAACATGTATATTGATCAGAGGAGTGCACAACCCACTGACTAGCTTCATTTTTTTCCTTTGAAAAAACATATTTCTGCCTTTTTTACTATTTATCTGGGAGGAGATTGTGTTATTTCTTGCATATATGGTCATGACAGGTAAAAGGCTGAAGAGGTTCATACTAAATTCCAAATCTGGGAATTCTGTAACTCCCTTGCAAAATATATGTATGTATGTAATTATAAAGATATGTCTCTTTTTACTTATCATTATAGATGTATAATTAATTTTTTCTTCTTCAGTGGATTTTTTCCAAATGAACTGAATTGAGATACTTATAAGCTCTTATTTTTAAAAGTGATCTAACACATGTCAAAATTGAATTAGAATATTCAGCTCACTATTTAAATATTTTGCCATTTCCTCTATGCAGAACCCACTGGACTGAAAAATTTGTTAATTGCAAGTCACTGGTATAATTGTGTAAGTACACAGATACATGACTACACATATTTCAACTCCCTGAGGTAAGTTTTAGGTCAGATACAACAGAGAGTAGCTTCAAATTAACTTAAAGTGTCTTGTGGACCTTCCAATACACTTATATTTAATGCTTGTATTTGTTTATATAGGGCATAGAATAGTATGGAATTTTAAAAAGAAAACATCTAAAATTAAACTTCACATTATTACCAAGAAATAATCATATACCAGTGTAAGCATTTCACAGACAGATATATTTGGTTGCAGATAGATTTATGATTTTATGAATTCATGTCAAATATAACCTAGTAATATAAACAGTAAAATAAAATTACTGTCTTTGCATCTTTGTTATAAGCTAGTCTTTTTAGGCTGTGTAAAGAACAAAGGAGGATATAAAGTACTGCACTTGATGCCATGTAATGCATTAGCTATTGGAACTGACAATATACACAGAAGAAAAGAGAGTGCACTAACTTGAAAGCAGGAATAAATTACATCTCACAGGGAACGAGCAGTTTTCTGCCTGAAGCGAGTTCTTATACACAAATATTATTCTTATTCTTGGGAAAAGCCCCAGTATAGCTGTGTGAGTCTGGATAAGAGACATGTTGGATTATTTGAGAAAATTTAAAAGAAAACAAAAAAAATATTTTCTAGAATGATTTATTTATACTTAAGCAATTATATATGAGCAGTTTTCCAGAGCTTTTCTGCAGATCCTTCTTGGGACATAAGTAGTCAGTGGCTTAGAATGGCTAACACTCTTATGGGTGGTATTTGAAAAAATATAAATGCCAATGCTGCTACCTAGTATTAGAGACATTAACTAAGATTCTTTGGGGGAGTGGAAATGATGAAAAAAATCTACTATTTTATTGAAATAAGAGAATAATGGTTGGGTGTTTTCAAGCACCATGCTGTGTGCTTTCAAGCAGGGCAGAGAAGATCTGCAAAATAATACCCAGAAAGACATTTTGAGTAACAAAATATACAATACCTTTTGTTGCTTTGAATTTTTGTAATAAAAGAGCTTTGTGATTTCTGTATTTTAGACATCTTTAAAATGTGTAATTTTTTATACCAATAGAATCAACCTTTTCCATTTATGAAAGGCATTGAAATTGCTCCCTACTGTACCCTACCTCACTTATGTTTTCTCATTATATTAGTTTTATTCTCAGGATACGCTCTATTCTTACTGATACTCACTATCAGGGAAATAATGCACAGTCTGCTTGTGTGAAAAAAAAACAAAACCCTGATCCTGAAGAATAGGAAATCCCCATGTAATTTTTATTGTGTGACCAAAACCATGGATTTCTTATCACTGCAAATAGTGGTAATACTTTGCTGAGTTATGTGAAGCTATTTTAAGTCATTACTGATATGCTGTATATCAGGAATTGGTACAGAAATAGAAATGCTTACCACATTAGAATTACCTAACACATATATTCCTAACACTAATGGTAAAATATTCTAATTTTACTGAATTAATAATAAAAACAATGTTAGTGTTACTGATATATATAGTGGCTGTTAAATGTTTTCCTAACTCACTGAAAATATACCAGTAATAATAATGGTCTAACACTCTACATGCTCCTTAAGCAGGCACCACTACTTATAAGAGTTCCAACTGGGTTTAATACAATCAATTCATGTCTAGACCGTGTGCTTCTTCATTTATGATAATGGTGGTCAAATAACAAAGTCCTTAGGATGGATGGAGAACTGCTCCCATGTGAACATTTATGGCATGCAGTGATGTGCTACCAAAGCAGCAAATTACAAATTTTCAGAAAGCTATCTGACTATGGAAACTTTTCTAACAGAAAATAATTAATTTTTATTAGCTTCATTTTTAAATCAGGATTTACATTTTCAAAGCTTTGAATATTGTAAAATATTTTTCTTACTTGTCCTTCCTTTAAATCAGAATATTAATCAGAATATAAGAATCATACTTCCATTTGGTTAACGTAGTTTGGCTTTACACATCTTTATGTAATTTCAGTAATTCCTATCAGTAGTAAAGGTAGTTCTCCTAAGATCCATTAGAAACTTGTATTAGCAGTAGAGTAACCCCCAGGTGGTGTGATATTGTCCAGATTGAAAAGTGATATGCACCAAAGTAATTTAAACTCATCAGTGCAGTAACCATGTTAATTTGGAAAACAAGCCTCTTAACCTACATCTCCAAACACTATACAGAGGACTGAGGAAAGAAGCAGAAATTAACTCTTTCTAAATAAATTAAACTCTGCCTAAAGAAGAAAGAAAGTATATCTAATTATTCCAGGAAGAGAATATTTGTGAAAAATTGTAGTTAATACCAAAGTAAGGAAAAGACAGATATAGCCTTATCTTGCTACTTTTCACAGAAAAAGTACCAATAAGATAAAACTTAATCACAAAATATTGTTCTAACAATTGATAAAGGCAATGAAGAGGAAAAGAGAAAGATCAGATTTTAAATTCAAGAAATCTAACCCAATACTGAACACAATGAAATTTCTTGAGTACCAAAATCTTCATTCCTCCCATTTTAAAGATGGGAATTAGGATTTCTTACACAAGTGGGTGGAAGTTAGTTGGGTGGTTTATGAAAAGCTTGAAACACTGTTTTCATCTCCTCTTAAAGTTTTTCTTAATGAATGAAAAAGGACATAGGAATTGTACTAATTGTTAGTGTTAACATATACTATTGAAATTATGGTGCAAAATTTTCACTGAGGTTAATATAACAGTGAGAATTATACCTGAAAATGAAAAGGATTAGGATTACTCTGAAGAATCAAAATGAGTGAATGGGAAGAAGGAATGTGGAAAAGTAAAATATTGGTTTAGCATGATGTTTAGCATCAAAGCACCATACTAGAATTATCAGTTATAACAAAGACTCAGTCTTTCATATCTGATTTAAAACTAATACCTTCATTTGCTAGAAACACCTAAAGACTGTTCTAAAAGGACGGGTGTTAAATGTATATCTTAATCACAGTTTGGGCTAGTAAATTCTGCTTTTGCAAGGTAATTGTTTCCCTTCAACACCCTTGTGTTCTATAGTTTATTTTCTAGATAGCATTCTTGGGTAAATCCTTTGTAGTTATCAATTAGCAGAAATAATATTTGTAAAATAATTTGAGATACTTTGATAGTAATTACTGGAAATCCCAGGTGCATTAATTCAATTTACTAAACTGCTTAATCTAAAACCTTTGGCTGCCATAGGCTTCTAAACAGACTAGTACATTTCCCTGACATTATTGAAATTATGGCTTGACAAACCTTTTAATATCACTCAGTTTCTGCCTAAAATGAGAATTTACCTGGATATAAATGGAAATTGTGAAAATGCTGTTCAGTATTTCGGTATCACTTTGCAAATTCTGATCCGGAAGGCAGAAATCATAGCAAATTAGTTTCCTGGGGAGTATTTAAAGCCCTTCAAATATTTCTTCAAAAGAATAAATGAGGGCCAGTAGTAGGTTTTTTTGCCAATGAAATATTTAATTGCTAAAATTCTGGCATGATATTTTAGCATTCCTTAAGACTACATCTGTCTAAGACTGCATCTTTCTTAGCCTAAAGATTGGTTCACCTATGGAACATCAATCTTCATCTTAAGCATTAATTAATCTTGTTCTCATAATTAGAGGAAATGTTGCTGGTTTATTTAAATATTAAGACATCACTTTTGGTTTCTTGTGGGATGGTTTTCAAAACTGTAGCTTGTGTTTTAGTTCCAATATCTACAATTGTACACTTATGAAGGAGTCTGAAGATGATGCTCTTGTGCTACTAAAATAAATCTGGAATTCCACAAAATGTATTAATCTTTTCATTCAACTCTACAAATTCAGAGGCTAAAACCAATTTGCCTTAAATTATCTTGACTCTGGAATGGCATTTAAATTTAATGATGTTGTAGCATTTTTGCTACATGTGTATGAAAGATTCCATCAGCAAAGATTTATTTTCTCACAGAACTACTGTAATGAACATATAGATTAAACATTCCATTTTGTTAATTCATTCATCTTGTATGTTGGCCTTCTGAGTTTTGTTCAGGATTAAACCTCTGATGGTATATCTGTACAAATGTAGCACACTAAATTTCTTTTGCATTTCTGTTAACCAGTGCAGATAACCTTATCTCAGCTGCACAAAACAGTTCATGGGTAAAAGTTCTCTTTGCACTACATCATCAAATTAATTCTGGGTTCTTTCAAGGCAAACTGAGAGGAGGTCAAAAATTTTAATTTTGAAAATTTAGTATCACTAGCTGCCTCATCAATTTAACCTTCCTAAACCAAATAATATTAACATTGGCTGGTATTTTGCAGTTCAGAGAAAGAACTGAAGTGGTGTGCAACACTTCCTAGTGTGCAGTTATGCATCAGTACTCTCCATGCCACAGTTCCCTCATCTTTAATTTTTAAGATTTAATATCATATCACAATATTATATAATTCACATAATCACAGCATCATTAAGGTTAGAAGAGACCTTCAGGTTATCTAGTCCAACCATCAACCAAGCACCACCATAACCACCCCTAAACCATATCCCCAGGTGCCACATCCAGATGCCTCTTGAACACTTCCTTAGATGGTTCCTCCATCACATTCCTGGAATATTTGTCCGAATGCCTCATCATTATTTTGGCAAAGTATTTTTTCTAATATCTAATCTGAGCCTCCTCTGACACAATATCAGGCCATTTCCCTTAGAGACATGACAGAAGAGACAAACACTCATATTTTGCACTTCTTTCTGAAATAATTGTAAGTATGTAAATTTAATTTTTTTGCATACATCTTGTAAAATGTAAAAGCTGTGTAACTAATAGTGAAAAAAAATCTTTGTTTTTGATGTCTGCTATTTCCCAATTTTGCCATCTTTAGAAAACATGAGGAAATCAGATCTTTTTCAATATCAGTACTTACATAATCAAGTTGAAAATAAAATAATTTTAAACTAAAATCCATGGGAAACAGACATTTTGACCCACATTTAAGTCAGGTAGCAGTGGACAGGGGTCATAAACAAAGGATGCAGAATGATGGGCACATGGGTGACAGCAGAAATAAGGCAAGGTGAAAGCATAACTGCCTCAGGTCAGACTGGGACACAAGCAGGAGTCACAGAAGAGTGAAATTGTTGGAATAACTGAGATAAGTAGGACAGCTCACATGGCTGGAGTATAACAAAAGATGTATGCAAACTTCTCAGAAGAAAAAGATGAAGGATGGGCTGGTGGAGAGTTTGTGGATTAGGATCAGAGAATAGAACAATCAAGGAACTCATATAGTCAGACTGTTACACCCCAGTGAATAAGGGGGAGGAAAGGTGTGAATTGCTCTTCAAAGAGCTCAAGGAAGCCTCTAATTCACACACTGTAGTTCTCATACACTTTAACCTTCCTGTTTCTTGTTGAAAAGGCAATAGGGCAGAGTGAAAACTATAAGAATTTCAGAAGATCTTAACAAATTCATACCTGCATTCCACTGCAAGATTTATTCCCACTAGATAATTGCCCAGAAGTTTTTAAAAACCTTCCAATTTTTCAAAGGCAGTCAAAGGTTTTCTGTATTTTGTATTAAATATTATTAGAAAGAACTTTTATAATTTACTCCACATATCTCTTTCCCACTAAAATGTAAACATACTGTCTTCCATCTCCCTCTTCCCTCCCCCCATATATACTTTTGTATTTGTGCACATTAGAAACCAATTATTTTATTCATCTTTGCAACTTCTTAGTACATATTTAGTTTTTGTCTTCTTTAACTACTATAATATTAATGCTATCTTACTTCATAACTCATGAGACCACTAGTAATGTTTGCTAATCTCCTCTTGTTTTTTAAAATTTATCTATTATTTCTTTTGAAGTGTTGGTCCCTGATTAGCAAAGACTAACTAAGAAGTTTTGTGCTTCATGGATCACAGCTCATATGTACAGCATGCTCTTTCTGGTCTCTGGATTTGTCCAGTTATGCAACCAGTTAATCTGTGAGGGTAATTTTAATTATTGCCCCATTTTTTAAATAATGTCCTGGCTTTTAAATAACATTTCTAATGAAAAAATTTAGGTTTTAGTTTTCTTGTTGATTGATTTGGTTTGGTTGTTTTTTGGTTTTTTCAAAACATTAGTTGAATTCCAGGTAGGTAGGCAAAGCTTTTATGCTTCTGTTTTGTTCATGGAATAAAGCACTTTTGGTTAGGCACAAATTAAAGTGCTTCAGTAGACAAATTTGGCCAAAGTCCCAGAATAATATGGTGTTTATTTACTGCAATCTATAAATCTCCAGGCTGGCCAAAAATGTGGTGTCAAATTCCAATTTTCTAACTATCTGAAGTAAAAAGCAAAGTACATGCATCTATAGGAAAAATTCTGCAATTTAACTCTTCATTTACTCTTATTTCATTTAATACAAATACTGAAAAGGCAGTATTTGGAGATTCGGTCCTCCTGCATCTTTGAGCACCAAGTGAAAATGCTGAAATAGTGGTTACTTCATGTCAAACTGAAAGAATTATGATTTTTTTTTTTCTACGTTTGTTTATTAGAACATGACTTAAAAAGCAGAGGTTTATTAGTAACAATAATGATTGCAACTTCATAAGCAAACATTCAGGAATTTTATTTTAATTGGAGATGAAAGCTCAAAGAGTTTCTGTCATTTATCCCAGTTGTGTGGATATTATCCATATACCAAGGATTTATTAAGTGTTCAGTTTCCACTAGGAACACCAAA
Source organism: Lonchura striata (assembly GCF_050655825.1). Taxonomy (NCBI): domain Eukaryota; kingdom Metazoa; phylum Chordata; class Aves; order Passeriformes; family Estrildidae; genus Lonchura; species Lonchura striata. The sequence goes on along the minus strand of NC_140704.1, from coordinate 140,951,304 downwards.
GACTGAAGTCAAATTTTATAATCATTAACAAACACTAGGCTTCCATCACCTGAGTAAATCAAAATAAAGTGACTGATATTCACTGAGCTAGGGTTTAGCACTCATAAATAAATGGCACAGCAAATGGATTAAGAGCACTCCTTCACTGAAAGGAGAAAGCAGAGGAATGGACAGCACAAGCAATAGCTGGCAGTCTGGATTCTCAAGTACAATAATATAGGTTTTTCTCTTTCCTAATTCCCTGCTAGAGAAGTCAGTTCTTTCTAGATAACCTGCAGTTATGCATTAGTCATAGTATAAGATTAATAACTGCAGAAGAAGAATAATAACTGCATTTTAAATACAGCTAAGTCAGCAAAGTGACTTGCCAACCATTTGCTCTTTCTAAATGTTCCAGGCAGCCACAGTAGGTCCAGATATTCTTTATGTCTAAGTGCATGGTGACTCCATTATCCTCTTTTGCAGTTAACTGTAGCTGCTCAAGTATGCTTGAACTGTGCAAGAAAAAGAAGTATATATAACTGTGGCTATAAGCTATATAGCTATAGCTATATAACTATAGCTATGTAGCTATATAGATGATAGTGTGTGTGTGGAAAAATTCCTACTATTTAAAGAGACCTCTTAAAAGAGACTTTTATCTGCCATTTTGCAAATTTATGACTTGCTTTCTGAGTCTGTAAACTCTTGCCTTAAATTAAACACAGCCTCATATGTCTCACACAGTTTGATGGCACTTTTGGGAACTGTTTTTCATGTTATTACAGGTTTAACATTCGATCACAGTCTTGCACAGTTTTTTGTAGGTTTTTCTTTTTTTTTTTTTAATAAATAGAGATGTACTCAACTACAATCAGAAAATAAAATATAGGTTCAACATATGGTGAATATGTTCATGGTTCCTTTCACTTATCTTTCCTTCTGACAATCTTATATCAGTAGAACAAGGTCCTCCCCTTTTGATCCTGTTTCATCTGAAGCTGTCTGGAGGAGTGGCTGGATATTCCAATCATGTATAGTTAATACAGTAAGGAATGTTTCATTTCACTTTCTAGTGGTCTTATAATTATCAGATTAAAGATATAATAAATTAGATATTTTCATTAAATATGTGAGACAAAACCTGATTACTGTAATTTTATTCTTTTTACTTCTGTAAATACCAATTAAAAGGCCTTTCCTTCTCTGTGCTAAGGATAATTATCTTAAATTTAAACCAAGAAGTCCCCCCCAAATTTTATTGATGCAGCTGTTTGTGCATGATATACTCAGTTCATTAGCAAAATAGAGAAAAACCACCAACCAGCTTAATGATTTTTACATTATTTTTCTCCACTTCATTCCCAATAGTGACACATTTTTCTGTTTGTCCAAAAAGCCTTAGTAAAGGTGTTTGTTTTCACATATGTAGTAATTTCCTAATGTTATTTTAAGAACTGTAGTTGACAAAGAGACCAGAGTACACTGTATACCATGTTCTTGGACGTAGTATTCCCTGGCCATATGCTCCTTGGACTGAATTTCAACCATTCCAGGAAGGCAATTTAACAATTCATTTTCTGTAAGAATAAAGAAACTGCATCTAAGCCTGAGATCTTCTATACTCTGAAAAGTATATTGTAGTATTCAATGGCTTTTCTGTGGTGAACCTATCCATTCATAATTTCCTAAAAGTACAGGTGCTGAAGACATGTGTAATCAAGTTATTTCTATTTGTCAGTAAGAATTTTTCCGTACACTCCTACTTATTTATATTTTGAAATTAAACTACCATTTTACATTTCAACTATGTAGTGGGTAAGTGTATGAATTTAGACGTCCACAAAGTTTAACTATGCAAGTAGTCTCCTTGGACAGACATTGACTTTAGTATCTGTTCCAGTAGCATTAAAAAGCTAAAAAGAAACTAAGGAAATAGGTTTCATATATCTTATAGTCTAAGAACCATAGCAGGAATGTATTTTTAAGCAAATCTTTCTATATTTTTATGGGTATTTTTAAATTTTTTTAAAGAAAGGTGATATTAAAAATCTTGAATACTTAATGAAATTTTTTCTCTCATTTTTAAAACAAGAAAAAATGTAATTAGTGATGTTGAATGAATTTACATTGTAAATATATATTAATGGACTTCTAGATTATAACTGCCATATTTGGAGCATTTGCTGAAACACATTAATTTTTTCAGGGGATTTGGAGGTTTCCATATCAGTCAGGCTATCCACTGGATATGCTGTTACTAAGTTATGTTTAGCTGGTCTTCCAGTGTTCTGTTTCTGTTAAAAACAGCATTAGCATGTTCCAAACATGATATCTGACCTTTCCTCTGAATAGTGACTCTCCTTAAAACAATCATATAGCTATATAAGGGAATATTCATGTTCTTGCCATGCCAAGTTTCCTGCTGATCACTTTTAGTTTTGACTGTTAATTCTTTCTGCATAATTATTTACCAAGCATATTTTAAAGAGTACATAAGCTACGAGGACATTATATAAAAACCTGCAGTAACATATGAGATAAAAACAGCATGAGGTGAAATTTCCATGTATCATAGATGTGTTGAGAGGGTAAGGAGAGATTATTTAGAATATCAATTTTCTTTGCCTCAATGCATTGACACAGTATTTGGAACAGAGATTTATCCTTCTGACCTATCCTGAAAGAAACTACTATCAGAACCTAGGTATCATAAAGCCTTGCTGCCTGTGCTCCTCTACCACCTCTCTGGGAAGCTTATTCCAAAGCTTGACAAGCACTCACATGAAGAAATGTTTTCCTAATAGCCAATCTAAACGTCTTCTGCTGTAACTTGAGACAATTTCCTCTTGTTCCATCTCTTGTTACCCAGGAGAAGAGACCAACAGCCACCTGTCTATCACCTCCTTTCAGGCAACTGAGAGAGTGATGCCTCCCTTGAGCCCCCTTGGCTCGAGGCTAAACACTCCGAGCTCTCTCAGCTGCTCCTCATCAGACTTGTGCTCCAGTCTCTTCACCAGCCCTTCTCCAGACAGACTCCAACCTCTCATTTTCTTTATCATAGTGGGAGGCCCAGAATTTACAGGATTCATGGTGTGGCCTCACCAGAGCTGAGTGAAGAGGTACAATCACTACCCTGGCCCTGCTGATCACACAATCACTGACACAGGTCAGACTGTCATTGACCTTGGCCAGTTGGACTCACTGCTAGATCATGTTCAGCCACTGTCCAACCAACATCCCCAGGTCCTTTTCCATTAGGAACCTTTACAGCCACTTCCCCAAGTTCCAGTGAACTGAATGGTGATAGTAAGAGGCAAAAAAGAATAACAGAGGAAGTGGGAAAGATAACAGAATAACAGAATAATGAGGTTGGAAGAGACCTCTAAGATCATCAAGTCCAACCTATGCCCTTAACACCTCAACTAGACTATAGCACTGAGCACCATGTCCAGTTCTTTTTTTAAACACATCCAGAAATGGTGATTCTACCACCTCCCTGGGAAGACAGTTCCAGTACTTTATTATTCTTTTGGTGAATTTTTTTTTCCTAATGTTCAACCTATATCTTCCCTGACGAGGCTTGAGACTCTGTCCTCTTGCTCTCTCAATTGCTGCCCGATGGACTGACCCCCACCTGTCTATAACCTCCCTTCAGGAAGTTTTAGAGAATAAGGTCACCCCTAAGCCTCCTCTTCTCCAGGCTGAACAACACCAGCTCCCTCAAACATTCCTCACAGGGCTTGTGTTCCAAGCCCCTCACCAGCCTTGATGCCCTCCTCTGGACGTGCTCGAACATCTCAATGTCCTTCCTAAACTGAGAGGCCCAGAACTGGACACAGCATTTAAGATATGGTCTCACCAGCACCAAGTATAGGGGAAGAATAACCTCCCTACTCCTTCTGGTTACAGAATTCCTAATTCAGGCCAGAATGCTATTGGTCTTCTTGGCCACCAAGGCACACTGCTGGCTCATATCTAACCAGCTGTCGACTAGCACCCCCAGGCCCCTTTCCGCCTGAACACTATCCAGCCACACCATCCCCAGCTTGTAATGTTGTAGGGGATTTTTGTGGCCAAAATTTAGAACTCGGCACTTAAACTTATTAAACTTCATGCTATTGGACTCTGCCCATCCATCCAACCCATTTAAGTCTCTCTGCAGAGCTCTCCTTCCTTCCAATAAATCAACACAAGTTCCCAGCTTAGTGTTGTCTGCCAATTTACTAATGAAGGACTCGATGCCCTCATCCATGTCATCTATAAAAATATTAAATAAAACTGGCCCCACCACAGATGCCTGAGGGACCCCACAGGTGACTGTCCCCAGCTGGATGCAGCACCGCTCACCAGCACTCTCTGGGCCCGGCCATCCAGCCAGTTCCTATCCAGCAGAGAGCTCCTGTCCCAGCTGTGGGCTGCCAGCTTCTCCAGGAGTGTGCTGTGGGAGACAGTATCAAAGGCCTTGCTGAAGTCTAAATAGGCAACATCCACAGCCTTTTCTGCATCCACCAGATGGGTCACCTGGTCATAGAAGGAGATCAGGTTGCTCAAACATGACCTACCTTTTGTAAACCCATGCTGGCTGGGTCTGATACCCTGGCCATCCTGTAAGTGCTGTGCGATAGCACTGAGTATGAACTGTTCCATTATCTTACCTGGTACTGAGGTCAGGCTAACTGGCCTATAATTACCAGGATCTTCCTTCCTACATTTTTTGCAAACGGGTGTCACTTTGGCCAGTTTCCAATTGTCTGGGACTTCACCAGTGAGCCAGATGGAGAGCAGATTTGCAAGTTCATCTGCCAGCTCCCTCATAACCCTAGGGTGGATCCCATCTGGGCCCACTGATTTATAAGTATCCAAGTGTCCCAGCAGTTCTCTGACTGCCTCATCTTGGATAACAAGAGAACCAAATGAAGGTGAAGGGATTCAAAGGATTATGCTACAACAGATTTACTGTGCTACTGGGAAGAGTAATATATATGCTATTTTGGTAAACAAAGACACTATCTAGGAAGATTTTGTTTTTAGTACAAATCTATATTAATTTTGTATGTTGGATCCATGGTCCTACCTTTTACAGAACTCCTAAGATGATTCTGGAAAAGAGCATATAAATTCAGGATGATATGTATCTGCACATAAATCTGTCTTTCAGAAGTATAGTTTTCAAGCATTCATTCTGTCAAATTTCTGACTATCAGCTCTGGAGGTATCCACAAGAAATGCAAGAAATAGTTTTAATTATCATAAGCTGAAGTTGCCTAATGAACAATATTTCTTCAACAGCAGTAATATAATTCTTAAGATTACAGATTTTATAAGTTTGGTCAGTCAGGGAAATTATTTTACAGTTTTTCCAGGCTCTGTTTACTGGAAAAGCTACAGGGTAAGCTGTTTTTTCAGTATCTTCTTCAGTCTGTGATAGCACATTGTTGTTTACATGCCTTGTTTCTCCATTATGAATACTACTGCTCACCACCTACAACCTTAGATAAATTGCTTAACCAAAGATTCCTATGGGCATAGAAGAGCCAGAAATATGTGTCATGTATCATGAATTGCTAAGTCTGACACCACATATTAATTCTGTTTGTTTTGTACTGTTGCATATAGCCTTACAACCATTCTAATTTCAAGTATCTTTGGATTATATTTGCTTCTGTCTCATGTCTACCCTGCTATTTGTAAGACTACCTGCCATTTTGAACAAGGATGCTATAATGATCTTGTTATTAGCCAAATAATTTCCTCTCAGACATAATTCCAGTGCTGCATATTATCTGCTTTGTGCCAGCACTCTGGAAATGGTTTACAGACAATAGTGATTTTGTAGCCCTCTAGTCCAAGAACAAATTAATGTATAATCTGCACAATGTCAGCACAGGAGTTGGCAGGCTTAGTAGATTCTACTGCATTTCAGCCATTTTCTGGCTAGGGTAGTACATAGAAGGTCCAATGAAGAGATTTTCTAAATGTGTACAAATAATTACACTAACAGCCCCCTTTTCCATCATCCCAGTATTTGATTCTTCCAATCTTTCTAATGATACACCATTTTTCTTAATTTTTATACAATCATCTGAAAGATCTATGGTCCAAATCAAGAAGCTGCTAGCAAAGAGCTTTGCCATCAGTATTTAGATACGTTTGAAGAGTAGCTTGAAATTTATAAACAACTCTAGCACACTAAGAGAACACATTTATTTCTGAACACTGATCAGATATCTCTGTTCAGTAAAAACTTTCAGTTTGTGGATAAATATTACGCACATTTTTAAAAAAATATGTAAAAAGTGAAGATAAAGATATGAGCATTAAGATTCTACAAATGAACAAATGTCATGAATTTAATGATGTCTGTCTTATTATTTGTACATTTAGGAAAGAATATGGAATTTTGGAACAAAAATGCATTTGTTCCTCTCCCTGTCATCGATTTAGGGACTTCTGACTATATACCATTCATATCTAATTATAACATTTGTCATAGCTACCTCCAAAGATTTCATGTTGCTAAACTACCATTTCATCTTTGTATCAAAATCTAAAGAAAACCCAAATAACAAATGAAGAAAAATGAACTGATTAAATCACAGACACTTCTAGTAGGTATGTAAACAGTCAACACACAATTTTCAAGGTCTCATAGCCCCTGCCCAGAGGCTGCAAACCTCAGTGAAATTTATTTTGTAACTACAGATTAGAAACTCTGAAAAAAATTGACAGTATTTAATTTGAACAAATATTTGACAAGCAAAATAGGCCTATGCAAACTGAAGCCTTATGGAGAATCTGAAGATGAGGAGCCTCTAAAGACTGTTTTGCAGATTTGGCCCATGAGTATAAGTATGAAAGTTCATCTAAGAATAAGCACAGGCTACCCCAGAGAAGGAAAGAAAGGAACTCAGGACAGCCCTGTTTAAAGGCATAGGCCTCAGACATCTAATTGCAAGTACTGGGATAGGTGGTATGTGCTGTGTTTCAGACTCAAAACCACTGACAGTGATTTTATGTTCAGTGTGTATGATGCAGTGTTTTCCATACAGGAAGTAAATCTAAAATTGTGTACATGCATATGTGTATATGCAGATTATTTCTTCTTTTAAATATTCAGACAGATGAAATACAGTATTCCCACTGAGGTTCTATTAAAAAAAAAAAGCTGCAGTTTTTGCATAGATTGTCTTGATACCAAATGTGTCAGATGGCTGGGTGGAATTCAACTTGAAGAGATTTAGGAAGTTTCTACAGGGTCACTTGGAACTTTTTATATGCTGTTGCTTCTTAAAAATTGGATTGCTTTAACTATTACTTGACTTCTTATTTTTAAATATACTTACATATTTTTTAATATCTTTAAAATGTGAGAGAGTAGAGTTGGTATAAGTCAACCAAAAATATTATCTTGTCCTGTGTAGCGTACTTTCATGTTGTATTGTTCTTCATTTCATGAAATTTATCCTGTGTCCTTTGGCAATATATGTGTGGTATTAAGTGAAGATCTATATTTGAAAAATAAAACAAGTTGTTGCTACATAATTAGAAAGCATTATGTGATCACCAGTTCCCTAGAGGAGTCTATCCTGCACACTGGCAGGGTTTCCATGGAAACAAGAACATTATTAAAGACTCCAAAAAGTCCTGTCTTTCTCTGATTTGTCCCCTTTCCTCTTTTTTAGGTAGTTTGTGTTGTGCATAAGCATTTCATTTCAAATTGTGCAATAAATGAAAACATTTAATCCCCTCATTAAATGGAATATATTTCTTTCTATAATAAGCCCTGAAATTCTGTGAATCTAGAGCCACTGTCCTAATTTTAGGCAGTTTTATATTAAGAAGATATGTCTATTCATTTACTGAGAGTGAATGAGAAATGTGACCTAGACTGCTATTTCTCTGTCATGATTATTTTTTCTAGTAGATTAAAAAAAAAAAAAAAAAAAGCAAGAGGAATGTGGTATGGGCATGTGACTTACATCAGCCTAGTAACTTTCTTTCTCCATATCTGAATTTCCATAGCTCTTAAAGAATAGCAGCACTTAGATGGTGGGGTTTCTTTCTTGGACTTTCTTGCATTTAAACATTTCCTCTGGGCTCTGAACTGTGTATGCAATTGAGAGGTTTGTTGACAACTGCAGAGAAATCATACTTGCAAAAATACAATGTTTTGATGAGAAAACATATTCTCATCAAAGAGAAAGATTCATTTAACAGGACAGCAGTAAATACATTGTTAAATCTATCTTGGTAATGGAAATGAAACTGTGTTATCTTACTAATAGAAGTATCATGTTCTCTTCTGGGATCTTTGAAAAACAGAGCTTAAGTAAGACTGATTTGGTTTTTTTTCCATTTCTCAGATGTCCCTTTCTTCTCATGATAATTAATTTTCATATTATATGACTACTTCACATTAAAACCACATAACATTTTTTATTCATTTTTACAGCAGTTCTCAAAATTTTTAGTATTTAGGAATACTATTAGATGACCAAAGAGTCAATCAGCCTTCTGTACTATCAACTTAAATGAAGTTACAAAGCAGAATGGTGTTTAGCTAGATTTGGAATAGACAGGATGAGAGGGATTCCTCCAAGCATCTTCAATATAGAAGTCTACATGTTCACTACATTTCTTATGTTCTCTGCTAAAAGACATTATGATATCATTTAGGTTGGAAGGGGCCTCAGGAGGCCTTCTGTCCACTAGGCCTTCTGTCCAGCAAGGTCAGCTACAGTAATTTGCTTGGGCCTATGTCTACTTTCAGTATCTTCAAAGATGAAGATACTGTCACTAGAGACTGTCTCTGGGCCCCAGTTCCAATGTCTGACCTCAATCATGAAAAATTTATTTTACCTTACATTGAACTGGAATTTCACATATTTCACTTTATGTTCATTCTACCTGTCCTTTTTGCTATTTACCTTTTAGAATAAACTGGCTCCATGTTCTCAGTACCTTCCCATTAGGAAGTTGAAGACAATAGTAAGGTGCCTCATGTATTTTGTTTTCTCCAACCTGAACATACCAAGTTTTTTCAGCTTCTCCTCTAGTCATATGCTCCAGCTCCCAAATCACTGTAGCAACCTTCAACTTGACTCAGTCCAGTATACCTTTGTCTTTCCCGTTGTGTTGGGCTGACCTTGGCTCTATCACTCTCCCTTCTCAGCTGGGCAGGTGAGAGGAAATCTAACAAAAAGCTTATGGATATCCAGATAAGAACAGGGACAGATTACTCAGGATTGCTGTCACTGGCAGAACAGCCTCAGTTTGGGGAAATTACTTTATTACCAATGAAATTTGAGTAGGATAATGAAAAATAAAATAAAATATTAAAAACTTTCCCTCCACCCATGCCTTCTTCCTGGCACTAACTTTACTCAAGATTTTTTCTACTTCCCCCTCTAAAACATTGCAGGGATGCCACAGAATGGAGGTCAATGCCAGTTCATCACACATTGTCTCTGCCATTCCTTCTTCCTCATGGGCAGGACTCCTCAGACTCTTCCTCTGCTCCAGGATGAGGTCCCTCCCATGGGAGAGAGTCCTCAAAAAACTTCTCCAGACTGAGTTGTTCACACAGGCTGAAGTTCTTAATGAACTGCTCTACCATAGATCTCTTCCATGGAGTTCAGTTCTTCAGGAACAGACTGTTCCAGTGTGGGATATTCCATGGGGTGACAAGTCCTAACAGCAAATCTGCTCCAGTGTAGGCTTCTCCACACGTTCTGCCAGGAGCCTACTTCAGTACCATTCCCATGGGGCCAAGTCTCCTTTCAGTGCTGCAGTATGAAGTTCTCCAGGGGCTGCAGGTGAATATCTGCTCCATTGTGGACCTCCATGAGGTCCAGCCTGCCTGATTGTGGTCTTCACCACAGATTGCAGGGGAGTTGTGCTGTGGCGTCTAATACTTTCTCCCCCTCCTTTTTCACTGACCTTGGTGTGTGCAGGGCTATTTCCCTCATGGTTTCATACCTCTCTCCAGCTAAAATTACAGTTTTTATGCCTTTCTTGAATACATTATCCCAAAGGTGATAGCATCACTGATGGGCTCATCCTTGACCAGCTGTGGGCGCACCTTGGCGCCAGCAGGCATCTGACAGGCATTGTCTCTGTCAGATACATGGGAAGCTTCCAGGAGCTTCTCACAGAAACCACCCTTGTAACCCGCCTTGTTCTATAACCTTGCCATTCAGACCCTTTACACTCATACTGGCCTTTTAATATGATGCACTGTAAAAATGTCTATTTCTCATAAATGATTATGAAAGAGCCTAAGGTGACTAGCTCAAATACAGAAGTCTAGTGTGTATGTACATGAAAATTAGGTGAGATTTCCAGTTCCACATATTAAGCGGATCCTGCAAATGCAAAGCAAAAGAAATTGTTGTAAAAACCTATCCTGAAGTATCAGACTATGGATAGGGATTTTGAGAGAACACAAGATACAGCGGGTAAGAAGTTCTGCGAAATAGAACAGGCAATTTTGAAACTGCTAATGGATAAAAAGTCACCACAATTCAAAGATGGGACAGAAGATAAAATAATGAGTAAGAATAATACAGTGATTATTTGGTATAGTCAAAGGAAAAAATGAGAAGATCAAATCCAGGGGAATTGAGAGGGTGCACAAAGGGTTATATATATACAACTAGAAACAAATTTTTCCAGGGCAACAACAAGTTGTATGCTTCCTTGAATCAATATGAATCTGTTTTGAGAAATAAACAACCAAGCTTTTGAATATGAACTAGTTTTTAATTTTATTTTCTCTTTTCTTTCCTTGTCAAAAAACATATGATCATATTTAGAGGCTGCTGCTCTTCATTTATCAATAACCACTGTACTGTTTTCTGCCAAAAATGGTACATTTCCCTTTGCAGAACTGAGATAAAGATTTTTACTGTGTCAGGAGGACAAATATGAACATTATCTTGATCACATATTAACAGATTGAATGGCAAGTAATCTAATTGCAGCAAAGAAGCAAGGGAAAAATTCATTCATTATAGCACAGAATTTTCTCAAAAAGAAACTTAATAAAAAAGATAAACTTTGTAAATCTGCTGCATTTTAATAAATGTTGTATATTTGCTAAAAAATTTAACTAGTCTTATAAATTTTTCATACGTGTACTTCAAATAAGAGTACTGAGAACATAATTTTTACATATAAAATTACATTTACTAATAAAGTACATAAATATATATTTATATAAACACTATAATGAAGTGACCTGATATATGTATCTATATTTGTGATATTATTTTTGAGGTAATTTATTTTAATCATATTTTTGAAATTGTATACTGCAGGCTGAGAACTGTACTTTTGATTTCCTACAAGTTTTAATATTTCAAAAGTATAACTTTCTGATCTTAATTTTTAATAATTTCTGCAGAAGTATAGGGAATTTCTGCATTAGAGAGTAGAGTAGGAAGTAAATAGAATATGGCTTCAAAAACACTAGTAATTTTTGTAGGCCCTCAGTACCTAGAAGGAGACTACTAAAAGAAAGATAGAGAGAGACTTTTCACAAGGGAGTGTAGTGGTAGGTCAGCAGGGGAAGGCATTAAGCTGAAGAAGGGTAGGCTTAGAGGAGATATTAGGAGGAAATTCTTTCCTGTGAAGGTGGTGAGTCACAACAGGTTGCCCAGAGAGGTTGTGGATATCCCATCCCTGGAGGTAAATAAGCCCAGGTTGGAAGGTGTCCCTGCTCATGGCAAGGGGTTGGAACTAGATTATCTTTAAGATCTCTTCAAATCCAACCACTCTATGATTCTGTGATTGATCCTCATTTAGCTGAGGTTATTGTAGATGCAGACAAATATAAACACTTGTAGAAACCACATCAGTTTAGAATATATGAAGAGAAGCAATTAATAGTGTCACAAGTATCAAGGGTTTTTTTAACATTTAAAATCTAAAGTAGGAAAATTAGCTATCCTCAGGCTCTTATTCAACCCTTCAAAAACACACAAAGAAAAAAAACAAGGTGAAAAATCTTTATTTTCTGTGGCGGTCAGATGTAACAAAAACATTGGTTTTCTAGTCCTTTCCTTTCTGTGAATTTTAATTGTTTAATAATTTGATTGTATTTGCTCTCCAGTTTGTGAATTTGTGAAAAGGAATTTGTAATTCACATCTATCTAATTGTCTATTTTCATGAAAATTTTATCAGTGTTTTTCAGAATGTGTCACTACTGCTAAATTTGCTAAAAGCTCAGCTATAGATCTAAGAGGTGCTGGAAAAGGAAAAGGAAGAAAATAAACTGAAATTCTTAGTGATTGTATAGTCAATTCAACATCAAGTTTCAACAGTGCAATGCAGGGCTTCTTTTGCATTTTGCTATACATGTAATCATATGCACTGTGTTCTTCTAAGCATAATGTTTAATTTATATGACAATAATTTATGCTGTTGTTGAATTATTTAACTTTCAGGTAGTCTATGCTATAATGTAAGGAATGTGTTTTTCTTTGATTCTAACTGTTACATTGTCATCATGATGAAAATAGCACATTATGCATTTTATTACTGTATTATTACATTGTGTTCTTTGAGAATTGTCACTTGGTGCAACTACTTTTGCAGCCAATTCTATGAGGTTCCTCAGCCAATTTGTATTTTCTTGTTGATTTTCTTTGCTGTTACTTCACTGAAGGTGCCCAGACACATAAATGGTATTTGCCTTATGTCAGCATGACATTAAAAGCCAAATCATTTTAGAATTAATGTTTTAAAATTATTTTGATAGAAATTTAGTCTCTGGAACTTGGATATTTCCCTCATGCTATCTCTAAATACCTCCTTTTATTGAGTAAAAATATTGCTTTAGTAAATCCTGTGTAACACCATTGGTCCAAATGGAATTGCAAATCCATCCATCAGTACACATAACATCTCACCATCTTCATCAACAATGTGATCTACCAAGTATTGGATGAGAAGTGCTACAAGTGAATCTATTTGAATATGTCCACATGCATTTATCAGGGTGTTGGGTCATGAAAACATATCCTTGACAGCCATTCTCATTTAATGGACAGGACAATAGTTAATAGTTACTGGTTCTTATCTTACCTTGCAGTTTTTTTATAGGGATGTCTCCTATGGGCAGCTACAAACATCCTTGTCTCTTTGGTGAATCACTCGCATATTTCTCAAAGCCCCTTGTGTATTTTGTCTCTCTGTGGTAATACAATATCACAGAAATGCTTAGGTTGTACTGGTTATGCTGTTGCATTGGCTACACAGTTCCAGTGCATTTAGTCTGGGGGTCAAGGTAAGCAAATAATTATATCTTGTTTAGTGCACTTTAATTTATGCTTGTAATAGACCTCAGTTCAAGCTACAGGAGTCAGGGTATGAAGTTGGTTATATTGAGATAAGATGTTCATACTGTTTCCCTTTTGATATTTATCTTGTCTAGGCACTTTGATAGCATGATTCCATTGTAATATGATATTTCATTTTCAACATGCTACCAATACTACCAATAAATATTTATCACAAATAATATCAGGACACTGATTTTAATTGCCTTTATCAGGAGAGCAGTTTGACAGCAACCATATGTATTCAGCTCTTTTTTCAAACCCTGGCAAAGTTTTAAACTTAATAAGATAGAGTGTACTTCACAAGAATTTATAAAACAAAATACTTTCATGTCTTGTATTTTAGAGGAATCCCTGCCAGTGGTAGAGGGGGTGCAAGTAGATGATGATTAAGGCCACTTCCAACTAAAACAATTACTTGATTCTATATCCTGCTAGAGGGTTAATAGGGGAATAAAGGATGAATGTAGCAATAAAGAGGACCACTTTCAGAATTCAGAATTCTGACTTCAGCAAGGTAGGCTACTACAGTGTCTGTCATCGGGGACCTCAGAGTTTTAATTGTGAGATTGCTGCCTCTCTAAATACCTGCTCTTCAACTCAGCTCTGTTTCATTTTGGGAAGTGTCTTTAACAGCTGCAGTCATACAGAGTGCTGTGACTCCTAATATCAACAAACATATTGAAACATCTTTATGTGAAAACAGTCCTAGAAAGAAGCATTTTTTTTATTATTTACGAGTAGATCAGTTCTACTATCATTGCTTTTTTCACAAGATCATTATTACAAATTTTTGCATATGTTTTAAGTACTGGCAATTGAATCTTTGAAGTTTTCAAAAGCTGAGACCAAGCTAATGAAAATGAAAGATGAACATTTGGATCATAATTCGAATCATGTTTTAAATCTGAAGTAGTAAAATGGACCAACCTGAGATTTTAAGTTGACTATTAGACATGCATTATGATTTTCCAGGAAAAAAATCTATAATGACTTCTGGCACACATCTTTAATGCTTTGGATTTCTATCATAAACCAGAATGGCTCCAAAGATGCCATAACTACCTGTTGACTCAATTATGTGTGAAATAAGGAGGATGCATATTGTAGGCCTCAATGGCTCTAAATGCAAGGCTTTTTAAAATAACTGTTCTGTATAACTTTTTTTATTAATGTTGAAGTGACAAAAATCACAGATATTAAAAAACATCTATGTGTATGTGTATATATTCACTGTGAAACTTGTCATGGGGGGAAAGGAATACCAAAAAGTGTACTTGCCAGAACTCAATCTTTTAGGTAGAAGATCAGAGGAAATAGGTGTGTCAGGGTAAGGGTTTTACCTTACTCACACTGATGTACGTTGTGATTACTACTCCAGAGTGGATGTTGGCAACATCCACAGAAGTCAATACTCCTTCCAGCCACTCAATGCTGTTGTTCATGCCACGGCTGGGCTTCAACACACAGCAGTTCCACTGTGGGCACTTTGCTTCTATGTGATTTCATATGGGTGAATTAAAACATTTCCAGCACATCTCTACAGGCAAGGGTCTTTAGAGGAAATTAGATCAGTCCACAAGCACACACATTATGCACCTTTCTATTTTCTGGTATTGGTCTGACAGTTGTTGATCTGTGGCTAATGTTAACGCTCATGACACTCGGTGTTTACAGTATTGTCCTGGGTTGACTATATGATGCTTTTATCCACAATCATCTGTGCTGTTTATGCTTACTCCAGTACAGTACTCCAGGTACAAGGGAACTGGTCTCTGTCTGGACTTTATGCTGCTTCTTGCATTTCATGACCCTTCATGCATTTCACCTCCCAGTTCTTCAGCCACTTTTCAACACAAATCCCAGACTTATCATCTACCTCATACTTTATCCATTTGTCTATGGGAGTGTTACTGGCTAAAGCGGAGATATATTCAACTTCTACTTGAAAAATTTTGTTCATCACTCAACAGAGCACTGAAACTCCTATTTCTAAATGCTTCTGTGGTGTAAAAATCTTTTCCTTCCAGTTCTGATTTTAGTTTTCCAAATTTGAATGTCTCTGTGAACTTTTCAAATGCAGGAAGACTTAATTTAAGTTTGATAAATTTTGGCAAATAAGATAACAGAGCTGCCAAAGCAGTCATGAGTTGGCTGAGAAAATGTCTTCAAAAGAGGTTAAGTCCTGCTCCTCTCTTCTGGTGAAGCAGTAGTTACAGTTCACATTCAGGAGTGCTGAATTTGAAAGTCTCTGCACAATTAAGTAACTACAGAAATTTTGACTCTGAAATATTGAAAATATTTTTCATCATTTAGGTATTTTGTGGTGCAGTAAAAAAAAAAACAAATTCTTGTAAAAATGTAACTTTACAGAAGTAAAGAGATCACAAATATGCCACAGAAATTGAGCTTCTTGTTTTGCACAGTGCTTGATAAGAATACAGACTGTTGTTAAGAGGTTTTACAAAAATGAGCATATGGAATTGCACATTTTAGGAAGGAATTTTGATGAACATTTGCATTTTTCTTCAGTTCATAAAAGTAAATTATTTTAAGCTCCATGCTCCTTGTAATCCAGTTGCCATTAGAACAGAAGGTTCAAAGGACTAGACAATGAAAGTTATGATAGCCTCTTACGCCTCTAAAGTCCTATACTGAATGTAATACATGAAATTAGTATGAAATCTTGCTTGATAGTTTAGACCACTGAAGTGGTCTCATTCCAACATTTTTAAAGCTAAGATAAAAATAACTGAAGATGTACACATTGAAATCCTTTCTCCATTGAATGATACAAAACTTAGTATAGTGCACCTGTTCTGAGGGAAAAAAATACAACTTATAATCAGGTCAAGAGAGTTGAAAATAAAACAAAGGAAGTATTCTTTTCTCCCCTGATCTTGCTCTAGGTGTTCTACTCAATTATGTGCAGGAAAATTAAAAAAAATAGTAAGTGAATTAAAACAATACAAGTTATTCACTGTTTTAGTTTTTTAAGTTGCTTGGACATTATTTTTCTTTTCTCTCTCTAAGCTATTGTAGGAGAACTATATTGAATGATCGGAGAACTTATTTGGAGACCACAAGAGGTTATCAAATCTAACAGACCTCTCAAGTCTGACTTTAAAGACAGTTATATTTTCTGTGGGTCTTATGCAGCTCATAAGCTTTTGAAAATTTCCAAGGCTGTAAGTTCCACAGCCTCTCCAGGCAAACATAATACATAATCTCCAAGGACACAGAGTGCATCACCACAGTCTTCTTCACCAGCTACAGGGGAACTTTTGCACCTGTAGCCTGTAATACCTTCTTCTTCTTCACTGGACTTCATGTCTTTTCCACTCTTTTTAAATATGTTATCACAGAGGCACCACCAAGATTGCTAATTGCCTCAGCTTTACTCAGTGGTGGAGCTCCATCTTGGAGCATCCTGAACTGGCTCCATGGGGGCAGCCCCTGATGTCTACAGAGGCCACTCCTGCAGCCCCTTGATACAAAAACCTTGCCACACTAACCCAGTACAATCTTCATTGTGCAAGCTTTTTTCTTGGTGGCTTTCACATCCTGCCTGCTACACTCTTCTCTTGAGAAGGTCCTTCAAACTAAGAGGTGGAAACTGATCCCAAAGGAAGCTCTAACTCTTCCTCTCTGCAGGCACTGTCTGTCAGATGACACTGGGTGCTCTGGTTAGGATCCAGCCTTCTTCCTGGCTCTACCACCACATAATTTCACAGAACAGAAACAAACTTTTTTTATACAGTAAAATATCAAAAGATAAATAAAACAAGTGCCATTTCAAATACTTAGTTGCTTGTTTGGAGTGAGTGGATGTGTGGTGCTTTGTTGCCAGCTGGATTAAAACACACCATTGCCATTATTTCATACATTTCCATAAATATGTTTTTAAATTACAATAATTTAATTATAATATTTTGTGGTTCAGAGGCAAAACTGCAAAACCAGGTGTAAAAATCAGCCATTGACAAGTTCATACTTTGATGCAGTTTCTCTCAAGAAATAAACCCCAACAAAAGCCACGAGATCACTAGTAATTTCTAAAATCTCAAGTATTATGTTATTTATAATCTTTCACATTTTTCATGCTTGGTTTAAAGACATGACAAATTTTAAAGACAAAATTGCATTTATAAATCATGGTAAAAAACGTTCTTCCTCGTAGATATTAAAAATAATGAGAAAGAAAAAATAGTTGAATTTCAAGTTGATTAATTGATGCATTTACTTCTAGGTAATTTTTTTCCTTTTTTTTGTTGAAGGAATCAATTAAAGTAATTTCTGCTTTCCTCTGTATTCCATTTTTTATTAATTCATTCTTATGTCTTATGCTCCTCAGAAACAGTAAATATCAGGGTTGAGAACCTTGAAATCTAAATGAGTATCAATGCTGCAGAGCTTCTAAGCTTTATTGTTTCACAGAACAATAGGAAATAGTTTGATCATCAAGAAATATTTATATATTTTTCTGTTGTATTTATATTCATACAAGGCCTGCCCAAATATTTTAATTTAAATTATCTTTGTTTGTAAGCAATAAAAGCACTAATCTTTTCCCAAAGTTCATTTTACATGAGAAAAAGATACAATTTATTTTTTTGTTAGAAGACAGCAGTAAAGGCATGGTTGACTGATATACAGACTGTTTATTTTTGTTAAAAAAATTTTGTGAGTTTTCAATTTCAAATCATGGTCTACTAAAACAGAAAATTTAAAAAAATAATCCTAGGTACATTTTTAACCAAATATATACATAAGAGTTCAGGATGTTGCATCTTTTGGTTTTTTTGTTTTGGCTTGTTTTTTTGTTTGTTTGTGTTGTGTTTTTTTTTTGTTTTTGTAAAAAAGACAAAGTACGGGCTTTATGTGCCAAGATTTTACTTGTGTTTAAATGTTTCCTTCCTTCTTTATAGAATAAAAAACAATAAATAAGACCTCTGTACACCATTTAGTAGAAAAGTTACTTTTCTTATCAGTACAGAAGAGTCCAACTTCCTTAAATCACATTCAAAACATGAATGTGGAGAGAAAAAGGGCAACTCTGAGGATATCACTGAACTTTAATTTATTTCCAGGTAACATAAACATTTAGTTACTGATTCAGGATTTGCAAAAAAAAAAAGCAAAAAACAAAAAAAAAAAAACTAAGAAGACAAAATCTTAGAGTGCTTATAGAACAGAGATTTCCTCTGCTTTCATCTGGGCTCCATCTCTCCCTTCCCCTCGCTCCTGCCACACCTCACCTTCTGCTGGCCATTGACTGGTGGCGAGGGAACAGGGTCCACCCCACGGCTCCCCTTTGTCCCTCATCTTTCGCTGTGTCCTCATCAAATCGTGTCCTCCCCTGCCACCCTTGGTGCCCGCTGTGCCTTCCCTGCCATCCTTAGTGCCCTTGGTGCCCGCTGTGCCTCCCTGCCATCCTTGATGTCCTTGGTGCCCGCTGTGCCTCCCTGCCATCCTTGGTGCTCTTGGTGCCCGCTGTGCCTCCCCTGCTGCCCTTGGTGACCGCTGTGCCTCCCTGCCATCCTTGGTGCTCTTGGTGCCTGCTGTGCCTCCCCTGCTGCCCTTGGTGCCCGCTGTGCCTCCCTGCCATCCTTGGTGTCCTTGGTGCCCGCTGTGCCTCCCTGCCATCCTTGGTGCCCGCTGTGCCTCCCCTGCCATCCTTGGTGCCCTTGGTGCCCGCTGTGCCTCCCTGCCATCCTTGGTGCTCTTGGTGCCTGCTGTGCCTCCCCTGCTGCCCTTGGTGCCCGCTGTGCCTCCCTGCCATCCTTGGTGCTCTTGGTGCCTGCTGTGCCTCCCCTGCTGCCCTTGGTGCCCGCTGTGCCTCCCTGCCATCCTTGGTGTCCTTGGTGCCCGCTGTGCCTCCCTGCCATCCTTGGTGCCCGCTGTGCCTCCCCTGCCATCCTTGGTGCCCTTGGTGCCCGCTGTGCCTCCCTGCCATCCTTGGTGCCCGCTGTGCCTCCCCTGCCATCCTTGGTGTCCTTGGTGCCCGCTGTGCCTCCCTGCTGCCCTTGGTGCCCTTGGTGCCCGCTGTGCCTCCCTGCTGCCCTTGGTGCCCTTGGTGACCGCTGTGCCTCCCTGCCATCCTTGGTGCTCTTGGTGCCTGCTGTGCCTCCCCTGCCGCCCTTGGTGTCCTTGGTGCCCGCTGTGCCTCCCCTGCCATCCTTGGTGCCCGCTGTGCCTCCCCTGCCGCCCTTGGTGTCCTTGGTGCCCGCTGTGCCTCCCTGCCATCCTTGGTGCTCTTGGTGCCTGCTGTGCCTCCCCTGCTGCCCTTGGTGCCCGCTGTGCCTCCCTGCCATCCTTGGTGCTCTTGGTGCCTGCTGTGCCTCCCCTGCTGCCCTTGGTGCCCGCTGTGCCTCCCTGCCATCCTTGGTGTCCTTGGTGCCCGCTGTGCCTCCCTGCCATCCTTGGTGCCCGCTGTGCCTCCCCTGCCATCCTTGGTGCCCTTGGTGCCCGCTGTGCCTCCCTGCCATCCTTGGTGCCCGCTGTGCCTCCCCTGCCATCCTTGGTGTCCTTGGTGCCCGCTGTGCCTCCCTGCTGCCCTTGGTGCCCTTGGTGCCCGCTGTGCCTCCCTGCTGCCCTTGGTGCCCTTGGTGACCGCTGTGCCTCCCTGCCATCCTTGGTGCTCTTGGTGCCTGCTGTGCCTCCCCTGCCGCCCTTGGTGTCCTTGGTGCCCGCTGTGCCTCCCCTGCCATCCTTGGTGCCCGCTGTGCCTCCCCTGCCGCCCTTGGTGTCCTTGGTGCCCGCTGTGCCTCCCCTGCCGCCCTTGGTGGCCGCTGCCCCCAGCACGGCCAGGCTGCGGTGCCGGTCGGGCTGTGCCAGGCCGGGGCAGTGCGTGGCCGCCTTCCTCACGGGTCAGCCTGTGTTGCCCAGTCCAAGCCTCCAGGCAGGCACAGACTGTGTAGGTATTGTAGTGTTTTCCCCCAGCACAGGCAGTTTTTGTGGTTCTATCTCAGCGGTGGTAGGTGGGAAGGTGATTTATTATGTTTAATCTAGGTTCAAGCACCATTTAAACTCCTCACCTCTTTAGCTACAGATGCATTATTTGACTTTTTTATTTTACTGGTATACAGCGCAAAAGTGCAAAGTGAGAGATTTGAGGATATGAATCATGTCAATTTATAGCCATCACTGGGTTTATTTGGAATTTAAAATCTGTGAGTTTTACAAATCGATACAGAAAATAAGACTTCCATCTGTCCTCAAGAATTGTTTTATATCCCTCTATTCAAAAGCTGTATGAACTTTATGTAAGTCGAAAATGAAAAATCTTGTGCAAAGCTGTCCTGAAAACTTTTCAGTTGATACATGTTTTACAGTCTTTATATTTCAATTTCTTAAATCTGTAAGGTTATTCTTTGTGCATTAATTATGAGGAAAGGCTGAAATATTTTCATTGTTATAGAGTTGTAGAAAAGTCAACATATAAATGTTTCTCCGATATATATTTATGTATCTATCTTGCATTATATTTTGGAGTTTCTATAATGTATCAGAATATTATAAAAATAAATATATACATTATAATTCAGACACTGATCTCTATACTGTACAGATCCATTCTTTTAATCTCTGACTCTAAACATTACCTTATTGAGACTAAATTGAAGAGCTAGTTTTTATTTAGCAGAGCAAGATCATGCTAATCTAATGAGAAGGTCTTTGACCCAGGTCCACTGGATTTTTGTGGTTGGTTACCAAAGCTTCAAGGTTTATTGAGGATCAGGCAGAGTGAACACAGAACAGACTGATAGGGGATTTTCTTGCACTCTTTTGATTAAGTGGGGTGACCAGAAACACATCTCCAGTGTCTGTATGCAAGCAAATGTGGCATGGGAAGCCCAAGAATAACAACTTCACATGCAATAGAGATCAATGACATTATTAAAATCACAAAGCCACAGCAAAACAGTTGGCACTGCTGGAGTTCTGGGATAGACATATACAGAGTCTCCAAGAAAAGCAGGCAGGAAAAAAAAGCAATAAGTGTTGTTTGTGCAAAGGAGGAAACAGAGGGAACTGACATTGCCTATAGAGCTTCCTAAAGATATTTTTGTTCCTATGTGATCTATTACTGCGGTCATTAGTGAGTTTCATAATCAGACTGTAATACTACAGACTTTAAAACTGAGTTTAACTTTTTAAGGTGTTTCTCACTTTAGACTTTAGACTGTATAGTTTCTATTAACAAAACAAGAAACTAAATCAAAGCTGGGAGGGTTTTTGTGAAGACAGTATAGGATGTGCAGAAAATGTAACTGTTTAGTTTGCTATAAATATCTAGATAGATAAGATGATGTGATACATTGTGTACCAGATTAAAGCTTGATCTACCATGCAATCTCATTGAATTCCCAATGAAATCCACAAATTTGCATGTCCTATAAATCACTGATGACATTGCCTGTATTTGATCATCCATTTTACTGAAATTTACAGTTTAATATTTATATAACATTATTGTGAATATCACTGAAAGCCACAAGAATAAGCAGAAAATTAAATAAGACATAACTAGAAAAATATATTTTCAAAATTTATTATGAAAAATGAACAGTGAACAGCAAACCAGGAAGACAAAAAGGTAAAACTTTATGACATCAGATTTCACTTGAGATTAGTTGAACTTGTACACATTTCACATCATTTTTTTTAATGGGTATTTAATAATAAGATTGTAAAAGAAAAAAAAAGATATAAAAACATTCAGGTATCTATGAAAATAGAACAAATCTATGCCCACAAATAAAAAATGAAAAGCAAACCCCCAAAACATTACTTTCATAATCATCACTCATCATGATATCAGTGATACTCCCTCTGCACAAGAGCCCTTATGCATATTCAAACAGTGATCTTAATTTGAATCCAAAATACCTTGAAAAGCTTTTTAATGCCAAGTCCCCTCTTGCATATCACTTTGAAAAATCTTCCCCTTTCAGCATATGGTTAAGATCAGAGAAATATGTTAGGAAAAATGACATCTTGGCAGTAAGTGTATTTTTTGCATTTATGCCTTCATATCACATTTGCAAGATTGTTATTGGATAAAATTTCCTAGTACATGACCAATTCCACTTAATTTGAAAGTATGAAGTATGAATTTTAAAAGTAGATTGTGAAAAAAATCAGTATTAGCTATGTATTTGTAATTGAACAATGTCAGACTCTATCAAGTCTTAACTGAACTGTTGTCTTATAATTTCTGTGAATGTTTTTCTTCATATTTGGTAACTGGAAATTAAAAGGATATGGATGCACACAATTCTTTCAAGGTATTTAGGTGCTTTACTGCTATTTAGCTACAACATTTTGACTGCAGTGATCGTAGCATGTATTGGGTGTGGAAGCATGCAGCACATACACATACAACATAACTGTATCCTTAAATGCTTTTGATAACCAACAAATAGATAAATACATTCTCATTAACTACTATCTTCCATCCTTTCACAGACAGGTATTATTTTCCCATTTCATGGACTTCATCCTCCCCTCCAGATGCTCAAAAATAGGCTGTGGTTTGGGATCCATTCATCAGGATGGGTGCCTACGATAGGAGAAGCAGCACACTTGATGATTGGGCACCAACACTAGCCAGATCCAGGTCACTGCCACACTGTCCTTGCTCCTCACAAAATTCACTCTCCATTGGTTCATGTTATTCCTGCTATTTTGCTCCCTGCTTCATAAAACTTGCACCACAGATTATTTTTCCCCCAAGATTAAATGTCCTTGAGGCACACACACAGGTTTCCCTATCCTGCCGCTTTAGCCATTAAGTATACTGTGGTCCTCTTTTCCCATGGAAATGGGGTTTAGGCTTTTAAATATCTTTGAGGATTCCTACCTTGGTAGTTTCTTAGAGGTAATTCAGAGAGTTACAGAAAGGCATAGAAAGAGATTATTGTGGATCTGTTCCAAAACCACAGCAAAGTTTATCTTTCCTCTCTTCCTTGTTCACATCTCCTTACTGGGCTTGTTGCACTTTGATGATCAGCCAGAAACTAAATGTTCCCGTACCAGTTATTCTTTCATTTGCAACATTTCATAGCTGACATCTAAGAAATTATGCTGCTTCAATTGTGATAGAAATAGGGGTGCTAAAAGCAGGTTGCACAAGATACAATTACTATTTTTTTTTAATTTGTCAGGGTCTTGTGCACTATGAATTTAGTGGTAGAACTCCTGTCAACAGTGTTTGTCAATTTACTTGAGAATCAAAATCTTTTTTTACACTGTCTTCACAACTTAAGGCACCAAACATTTGCATGGGCATAATGCTTTTCAGTCTTCTCACAGATAGGAGCTTTTGCCTATGGGAATCTGATTGCAAGACTTGAACCAAGCAAATTATATTGTCAGCAGAGGAAAATAAAATCACAGTACAGTAATTCTGTTGTTTATTGTTCTAATGCTTGCAATACACTAAAATGATATCCAGTGTGCTTTTGGTTATATATGCAACACTTAAATGTAGGTAATATAAATTGTATTTGTAGCAAATTTGTTGCATGAATCAGAGTAGAAACCATGATGATTTGTTTGGGCCATCTTGCTGATGGTAGCAAAAATCACACTTTGGAAAAATGCCAGCTGTGGCTCAGAATAAATGGCACACTCATTGACATTGTTTATATTTTTAAACAGTGTCACACTAATTATTTAAGTTTCGGTGTGTTATAGCAACTTTATTAGTAAACAGTTTGTTATATTTCTAGGAACTAAGATATGTTTCTCTGCAATTCACTTGTGAAAAGCAGAACATGAATTCTGCAATACAGTAAGAAAGTTTGCTAGTGTAAACTAGCAGTTTAAAATTAATTTTATTTATTATTCCTTTCACAGTATGGGGCCAGAACCTGTGATGTGATGAGGTTTCTCAGTTTTATTGTATTTAGTGGATTCAAAGTGCTTTGCCTAATTAGTAAGAATAAATTTAAGATATGTTTTTACTTTGTATTTGTTTGGGGTTTTTTTTTTGTTTGTTTGTTGTTTTTTTTTTTTTTTTTAAATCTGGCCATGGCATAATTTAGCAGAATTTTTAAAAGACAAAACTTGGTATTTTAAACTCATAAATTACTGTAAGAAAGAGTAATGAATTTTTTCTTTCTGTTAAAAGTGAGCCAATTTGTGTGTCAGAATTCTTTAAACTTTTTGTTTCGTGATCCTATACTCCTTAAAGTTGGGGTTTTTTTTTCTATCTTTATCATTCATTTGTCATCAGTATTGGCTGGATTTTCAGACTCTGGGGCAAGTTTTACTCATACTAACACTCTAATTGAGCAGAAACAATCTTCAAATATGCTTCAAGCATTTAGGTAACAGACTGAAGAAATAATGCAATATGATATTTCCATTCAAGTTATTTGAAAGATATTTCCATGTTTGAAAGAAAAAACACTAAATTTGCAAATAATTTTATTAGCTCAAATAGATCCTCAAAAATATTTTTTGAGTTATTAGGCATCTATATTCTATTAATAAGGAAGATACAGAACATCAATCATGTGCGAATTGTTCCATCATAGAATAAGTTATTTTAGAACTGATTTTGTGAATATCCAATGTTTGCCTGGTATATCCAGCATAAGATCACATGCTAAAAAGCAGAATAATTTTAGTTTCAGAGTCATTGTTAAAAAAAAAAAAATCATTGTGATAATTGGTCAAATAGTTTCACTGTTCACAGTTTGATATGACATGAAAAATGCATTCCTATGGTAAAATAGTAAATATTTGATCTATTAAAACTTATTATATTGATGTAAACATCTTAATTGTGAAAGCATCTTGCATCTGACATTAAGAAATCACGTGTGAATGGCTTTGGTTTGAAAACTCATCAGCTGTTTGAAAATGAGAAAATTATTTCTCAATAATAAACCTAGTGACTCAAATAAAATATGGCAATACAGTTATTATATAATAGGTAAGATTCTCATGCTTCTTTTCTCAGTATAATGTGACTGTTGAACTTCACATGTCAGATTGTTTATTTTAGGAATTAAACTCGATTCATGAAAACATTTTTGGTTAAGAAAAAGAAGAAATAGTGACATTTTTGCTTGCTATTGTAAATTGACTAAAACTATGCTAATCAAGATTTATAATTATTAATAAATAGTAGATTATAAAAATATGTGCTGGCACAAGTATAATCATCCTTAAGTAACTGGTAACTTGGAGCAATTACTTTTATAACACCTTAATTTTGGAGCATCATTCCAAGTCAAACATGTTAAAAACTTTTTACCAATTGTTCACCTGAACACTAATGAATTTCTGTTCTCAGCAAAAAAATATACATTTTTAAGGGGTAATTAATTTTTTTTTTTTTTTTTTTTTTTTTTTTTTTACAGCTGAGGACGCTTGTGGAGGAACTATGAGAGGATCGAGTGGAATCATCACGAGCCCCAACTTTCCTAATGAATATCATAATAATGCAGATTGCACATGGACAATTGTGGCAGAGCCTGGTGATACTATCTCACTCATATTTACAGATTTCCAAATGGAAGAAAAATATGATTATTTGGAAATAGAGGGTTCTGAACCACCTACAATAGGGTAAGTCAAATATTGTAATTTTAATGTGATAAAAAGATGATGAAATGTGAAAATACAACTTTTTGTTACTTTTCCTTTTGTGAATATATAGTCTTGCTAAAAAAAAAAACCCTTCCCAGTAATAATTGTGACCATGGCATAAGTGTTGATATTCCAATTACAGCTGTAAAATGATTTTTAAATATATTCTAAAGATGTAGCATCAAAATTATGGGCACTGTAGACTCATTTGCCTCATTGTCTATGTGGCTAACCATTTAACCATTATTATATTAAATATATATATATTTAGAAACAGAATGGGTTGGACTGTTGTACTGGTAATAATTGGTGAAGCCTTCAGACAGATTCATAATGTCAGAAAGTGAATAGCATGGAGGTTTCCAGCACAGAGCTAGGGGGAATTAGCATTGGCCATGCCTGTTGGTCATGGGCTGTCTCTGGACAAGTTTCTGTACAGAGAACTGTATACATAGTTTCTAAATAATGGTTTCTAAATGTATTGTTGGTGATACGCTTACCTAGAAATATCCATCCTGATCCATGAGATAAAACACCCTTAGCTGAATAGTTGCAGCACTTTTTGGCTTTGGTTTTACTCCAAATATAGCACCTTTAATGAGAATTTATGATTGTTGTTTTATTTGTTTTCTTAGCAGTAGTAACAGTATTTTTGCTTGTCTGACTTCTGCAATTCTTAATCTTAGTGTAGATGTGTTATGCAGATGTTGTAACACAAGCATAAGAAATTAAATAGTAAATAACCTCTTTCAATATCAAATTCAATTTAATAGGAAAAATAAATTTTATACATTTTATACATTAAATATACATTCTGTGGCTTTCTAGACTGGTAGTTTTATGGTAACACAGGATCACACTAGTCAAGAAACATGTCAATGTGACAAATCCTTTTGTTTGTTTTATTGGTTTAAATATGCTGTTGATTCAAAGAAAAGGAGTTGTATACAAACCCATAAATCACAGTTATGGTCTCCAGTAAAATTTTGATCTCTTAACTGGCTCATAAAACTTTCTGGAGGTTCTGTATGACAGAGGCATGTGAACAATGGGTGATACAAGTGGTTGACTAAATACATTAAGGTCAGTAGAGTCTTGTTTTCTTCATATCAGTATAAACCCCCTCCAAATCTAACAGAGACCAAATAAAATGGTTTTGATTTTAGAATAAGGAAAGATCTAAAATTAGATAATTATATTGTTTTAAAATCATCAGACTAGATTTCTGTAAGTGCTGCATTATATATAAGTAATATATTCTTACTGCTTCAGAGTGTAATAAAAGTCTAAGATTTAGCTAATAGTGTTTTCTAATTTGAGTTAATTTATACTGCCACCTACATAGTTAATTACCTGTATTAGAATAGTACTTAATTGCCATTGAGTTTTTCAAGGTCTTAAACTGAAATCTTTTGAACTAGCTGACAGATAAAATAAATTTTAAATAATAATTTATAATAATTAGTGAGATAATACCAATGACACAGACATTATGAATCACTATAATAACTAAATGTGCATTAGATTTTTCTTGAATGTGTTTTATTTATTCATTTATGAGCTTCAAACAATGATTCCAGTTTTTGTTCTATAAATACAAGGCTGCATTTAAATGATATAATAATATTACTTTATATATGGAAATTCCCATTATGTGTTTACAAAACATAAAAATTTACAATGCTAATTTAATAATTGCTCATGTTCTCATGTAGAGAAACAGACTGAGAGCATATTCTTTTTTTAGCTTGTCATTTATATTCCTTAAATAGGACTGATGTGTTCAATTATGGAAAAGTATCCCCCATATGTTGGGAAAAACAGCTTTGGAAAGCTTAATTAACAGCAATTTTTTAATTAGATTTAGAGTGGTAATACTATATATGCCCTTAGACTATAGCTAATCTAAAACTAAATCCAAGTTTTTTTATCTTTCATTCTGGAAAAAAAACTTTTCTAATTTTCAAAATTACTAAAAGCTTACTGGTTGATATGGATAATAAATATTATAAAATAATGTCTTAGAAAATTTTGTGCTTTATATGACTATTACACCTACTAATTTAAAAAAAACCCTCAAACTTTTCTTCTGCACATCTGCTGTGTAAAAATAAAAAATCTCTGCTTTTTATTTTTAAGTGAAATAAAGAGCCAGATTAGGCAACAAGTAGATAGGCTGGTGCTATCCATAAGACAAGACTTGGAATTCTTTATGAAGTGCTAACTTTCTGTAGTTTTGTAGTCAGTTGTTATAATTTTTCAATTATGGCTGTCTTTTCTCTCAAGAAAATCTTGATAGGCCATTGTCATTTAAATAGCAGTAAAAGGTTGTGCTAAGTAAAAAGATGCCCCTCAGGGCTCTTGTCGTCATGTTGCTTATTCTAACGTTTGCCAGCTTGAGTGGAATTATGGCATTTCTTAAATTTTGAAAGTGAAACTGAAGGAAAATTATTTGTTTGAGGAAATTATTTTTCCCATTTTTTCAATAAAACAAAAAAACTGAAAGTAAATAAGATCTAGTGAAATGTTCATTTTTATCTAGCAAAAAACAGGCCAAGCCAAAAACATGCACATGTTGACAGCTGTTCTTCCTCCATATTTGGAGGACTTGGTTGTTAGTTGGCATTTCCTAACCCTAAATCCCATTTTACTAGTGCTATGAAATAACAGAATTATAAACAGAACCTCTAAGAAATATTAGTGAAAAATATACTAACCAGTGGTAATGAAAGTGAGGGTGATCAGGCAGATAATATCTGGTATGGAAAAGGGTATTATCTGGGATTGGGTTTTTTTGTGTGTGTGGAAAATGCAGTTATCCATGTTAGATAAGTACGTAGTCACTTTTATTGCCAGTTTGGTTACAATAAAAATTAGCCTTTAGGAGGCATTTAAAAATTAAGTGTACTGTCATGACAATTAATCTTTAACAGACACATGCATTAGTAAAACTGATTCTCAATCAGATATTTTTAACAAAGTGATTATTTTATTTATCCAGTGCCCAAACAGGTTAGATTTATTTTCAGTCAATGTACTTGATTAAATAATGCTCATATCAAAGGCTACAGAGGAAAACCTCTGCCTGACATAAATATGGCAGCACAAGGATGAAAATCATACCTCAATAGTACAAGTATCAAGGAAAGTAATAGTATGTTGAAGGAAAAAATGCAAAACAGACAAGACAAGAAGGAAGGTTCTCATAAGAAGAGATTAAAATACGAGGAAAAGAAATTCTACCTCCGGTCCAGCATTTATTTTCTTGAAAAATCACTTCAACTTAGAGAGTGACAAGTATAACAGTCTCTTTTTTAGTAATGAAGCCTGTTGACTTGCTAGATAATTATTACTGTTTTCTCACTAATACAAAGTTTTTAAATCTGTGTTTAATGCTCAGAGGAAGCACTCAGAAAGGTAAGGTTTATGAATAATATTATTTTAATAAGTATGCTAAAAGCCCCAGATGAAAAAGTTTGTAATCTGATAATGGTTGAATTTAAATTTAAATAATGGTAGCAAAATTGATCCTGCTTATCATAGGAAAAATTATTGCAGAAAAATATTATGGTTGTAGCCAAATAGATACAAAATTTTATTCAATTAATAGAGCAAATAAAGTGCAGTCATAAAGACCTCCTGTAATTATCAGAGTATTTGTTTACTGATAGTAGGTAGAATTAATTTTACTGGATTTAATTGCAAAAACAAAACAAAACAAAAACAACAACAAAAAAACCCAAACATACACAAAAAAAACACGAAACATACAAAAACCATAAAAACAAGAAAAAAGTCACTGCAAAAATTAGCCAAGTTTTGGGGTGGATTTATCCTTTTCTTATAAAACAGGGAACAGAAGGTAATAGAGATAATGCTTAACTGTGGAACAGGAAAAGCAGAAAACCAGGAATAGGAGGAAGACCAATGCTAAAAATATTATCTGGTTTGAGTCTTTGATAATCTGTCCATTGTGTGTTATCATTTTTATCTTTTTCTGAAGGACTGAAAACAAAAATGAAGTTCTTTGCTTTCTTGGAAACAAAAGTTTTCCATAGAAACCAGGTATTTATGTCCTTTACTGTTTGCTTCTGTGATTTAATTTTTTGCTTGGTGATTCAGCATTTCACCTGTGGTATTTCCATGAGGTCTTTTGGAACCCTCCAAGAAGCACAATGAATTCTGTGACGTGTAGGGTTCAGGCACAATGAGTGTTTAGGAAGGAAATTAGTTACAGTGACTGTGGAGGTTAATGACATGTTTTTCATTGTTCTGTTGTGTGATTCTATCTGGCAATCATCATCTGAAAATGACTTTGAAACTGGTTTTACATCTGGTACTCTCAAATTCTTATTGAAACTGAGAAAGATTTGAATGCAAGAGAGGAATAACATATCAAATCATATATTTAACAGTAGAGGCAGAGGCTTTGCTTATGTTATTTTGTACTATTTGTTCTTGTGTGTTTCTGAAGAAATAGAAGGCCCTTCCATATTGAATACCCTATTTTGTTGGAGTTTTCTGCATTTTCTCAGGTTTTAGTTCAAAGTGCAGACAAACATGCCTCAAACTTTGCAGGCAGAATAGATACGCATAAACATGAGTTACATGATGAAAATCTGTCACTTAAGGGTAGAGACCTTGAAGTCTATGCTTCTTATAAAAGTTACTTTGTGGCATTTTGATTTAGTGCTTAGTAAAAGAAGAATATGTGTAGGGAGTGCTGTGCTCCAGGATGGTTTGGGTGAATGGAGATAAGAGATCTCTGAAGGCTGCTCTTGGGATATCAGGTTTATTAGGGATGCAGAAAGGTCCTGCTTTGAGCTGCCAGACGCAGCACGTGGCAAGGCTTGAGGGGATGGGGAGGGGAGAGACAAGAGGATGCTCTAGGAGAGGGTGAAAGTTCTAAGACGGGGGAAGATCCAAGAGGGCATCTGGACCCTCAGAGATCCCTTATCAGGGGGCTTCAAGGTGGGCTGGAACAAGATTTGGGCCAATGGGGTTACAGGCACTTGATGTTTTAGGGGAGGGTTACACGTGCAGGGTGAACCATACATTTTGGGGGGTGAGATGGACCCGTCCCCTGAACCCATCCGTAGGCAGGGGCCTTGTCCAGCCAGCAGAGAGGACTGTTCTCATCCTGGCTATATTATTTATGAATAATTATATTTATCCATCCTTCCCAACAAATATGATTTCTAGAAATTGTCATATCCATGGAAATAGAAATCAACCAAAGGTGTAAATCCAGAGTTTAATCCTGGAATTCAATAGGTTATGTATGTGTCCACATAACTGGGTTGTAAGGAAACACAAGACAAAATGACAAAACCTTATAAGCAGGATAGTTCTACATGGAAGGGAAGTCAGGAGCTGACTCGACCAATCTACTGCTGAAAGCAGACTCAGCTTTTAGATGAGGCAAGGTTTCTCACACCTTTATTCAAAATGGAGTCTGAACAATTTATGTGGACAATCTTAATTCCCTGATTGTCCTCATGGGAGGAAACTTTTGCATTTTTTTTTAATTTAGAAATAATTGTTTTCCATCAGAATCAACACACAAGAATTTAGTATTACATGTTGGAACCCAGGGCACAGGAAATATTTCACTGCCTGTCCTGAGGGGTTCTGACTCTCAGGGAAGCAGTGCCTTTAATCTTTGCCTATGAAGAGGGCTAACAAGACTTTGGGATGAATTGGAGTCTACAAGTGTGTAAAATAGATAACAGACAATAGTGTAGTTTGTCACAGGGTGAGAAATTTGGGGTTTTAGCATAGAGGCAGATAGGGAGACAAGATGGAGGATCTTGGGTGTTGTCTGAGCTTCTTCTTCATCTACTCCATTTTCTGCAGTGTTGGTGGCACAGGGTGATTGTGGGAAGCTGCAGTGCAAAGGTTATGTGGTCAGCCAAAGGATTAGTTATTGGTATAAAGGTAGAAATAAAGTACATTTTAAGAGTTAATTGGCTAAAACAGCTTTAAGAGAGTTTGAAACTGTACATCATGTGACATTTTTGCTGTACTTTCTTGAGTACTAAGTCTGCTGCAGATGGCATGCCAAACTTCAGATAAAATAAAAAAAACAGCCACTTGAAGACCAAAAAAAGTCCTGTGCATCTCTCAATCCTGGCACAGAACTGCTAAAAAGAGGTTTTCCCCCATCAGGGGAGCCTCAGGGGCCCTGAGGGGCCGCACAATTCTGCCCCGGTGTCAGTGTAACTCAACTAAGAAAAAATCATGCCAGGAGTCCCTTGAGGCAGAGCCAGAAGCAAGGAAATTCCTCTGGAGGTGAACAACTTGGCTATTGCAAACCTAAAGAGGTTTCCCCCCATCAGGGGCCCCGAGGGGCCACACAATTACCAATTATCTGTTTGAGGTCCAAACATAGCCTGCATTCTCTTTCTTCCTTATGGATAGGCAGTGGTATGACCTTTCTCCTGAGCAGGTTAGCTGATATGGCCAATCCTAGCTCATGGGTTGAAGATCTTCCTTTGTCAGTCTCAAATTGTCCCATTCATCTTACAGGGACATGTAAATGACCAGAGACATGATTTGCCCTGTCTTCCTCTAGAATACTAAATGCTAAAGCTTATCTGGCACATGTGAATTATAACTACATAAGGGAGCCAAGTATCAGTGAAAAAACTATGTGTTAAATTCCAGCATGTACTTGCATGAGACAAGGAGTCAGGTGCAGGCACAGAATCCCCTTGGCTCACTGTGGTACAAATTAACAATTTACATGGCCACTATGATGCCGCTTTTGAAAAAAAACATATCCCCATTTCTATTTCTGACTCATCCCCTACCTTGTGGTGGCTCAGGCACTTACCCAGTCCCAAAGGAACAGCACCAGGAAGTGATACGAGTTAAAACCAAGCTATTTTTCCCCTGTGTTAGTGAGCAGGAAACACAAAAGTTGAAGACAACAGTGAGGCACATAGTGAGGGGAATATTGTTTCTTCAAGGAATAGAACAAGTTTATTGTCAAAATAAAGCCTGATCTGTTGTCTTCTCAGGTACTTGTATGTTGAATAACAGTTCCCATGCAAAGATCTACTATTTTTTTTTCACCTTTTAGAGTAGATGCAGAAACTTCACAGAGTTGTTGTATTTTCTTTATATATTTTATACTGTATCCTTAATTTAATGCATTCTTGTGATTGTATGAAATATTTTATTTTGAATAATGTACACAATGTCAGGAAGACAGCATTTGGTTGTTGCTGTTGCAAAAGGTGGTTAAAAACACTTCTTTTAAGTAAACTTTTCTGAAGCTGGTCCTAATTTCTTACACTTTCTATGTTCAGGAGCACTGCAAAAGGAAACATTTGTAAGCCTTCTCTGAAGCCACATGTTTTCATTATTCTGATAGTACTTTTTAATATGCATGAAGTTATTCTCATCTGGAGTCAGATATTCAGCAGTTATCAAATAAGCAGTTACACATTGGATGGGTTTTTTATGTATATTCTTCTCAATAGAGATAGGATTATATTATTTCACTAACTCTTATCAACATTTAGAAACAAATTGAAAAACAGTTCTCTCAAATCTTTGTATGCAAGAACAGTACTCTGGTTTTCCCACATCCCTCTTAGACAAAGACTACTGCTTTTGTGCTTCCATGGGTCACTTTAATCCTTCTTTGATGAAACACACAGAGTGCTTCCAGTGTGGTTTATTTGTAACTCTGCTTTGTAGAAACCACGTAAATAATAATCTAGACCTGAGGGATTTTGCTAATGAATACTTAAAAAGTGCAACAAAAAGAAAAGTAGCAAAGTAAATTGGAAGTCTCTTACAACATATTTAGGGAATAAAATGGAGGTAGGAAGACGGCTCAATGATTTAACAGGGAGCACTTTCAGTGTGCTTACTCCAGCAGAATACTGCACTTGTTTTGATGTGGTCATTCACTATAGTCGCAGGATGGCAATTGCTGGAGTAGTAAGGGAGAAATTGCTCTTGTCTTCTTGACTGAAACATCAGTTACTGAACTCGTAAGTAAGTTTTATACTGCATGAGCTGTATGGTGGGGGAAAGTGTATTAGGATAGCATAAATCTCAAAACAAGGCAGGGAAGAAACATCACAACCAACCCGAATCATAAAGAACAACTAAACTGCAAAATGCATAATTGTTTCATTCCAGAATAATTAAAACTTCACATTTTCTTTTCATATGTTCTGAGTCTGTGCCATGTTCACTGTATTCGGCAAAGTAAGTGGCATGTTGTGTGAGAGCAGTGATCTCTAAAGAAGTAGTCCCAAATCACTCTAATTTCTAGATTCTGAATTAAAAATTTTAGTATGTTTTGTACATTGAATAAATTACAGGCATTCATAATTCGTTGTTTAATGTCTCAGGTTAAAATAGCTAAAAGTATAACATTTTGAATATATAAATGAAATTCTTTGCATTCATTAATAAATTCTGACAAAATAAAACATTATTTATATAAGCCCTACAGGCTAATCAAAACTTCACAAATGGATAATTCTTTTTGTGATTGTCCATCTGTTTTGCCTGTGAATATCCCATTAGGAGATGGAGGAGGCAAATTCAGTTGTAAAATGAACCAGTGTCTGAAACAAATAGTTAAGCATCCTTTGAATCTGTTAATGCAATTCCATTATATAAAGGATCAACACAAGGTCAAACTAGTGTCAGAACAATTTTTTATAATTAGTTGCCATGCAATACATAGGTGACTAGTAACAATCCACATCTTTCTGGCCATTTTTATTGATTAACAGTGAGTAAAAAATGAAAATAAACCAGTCATGTACGTCTACCGTATGTTTATTTCTTTTGCATACAGTAGGCCATGCAAAATTTCACTCTTAGGGTGGTCATGGCCTAAGACATGTTTGATCTTGCACTGGGTGATATAATTTAGTGGTTTAGGAATTAGAGTGGTAGTTCCGGGTTAATGGTTGGACTTGATGATCTTAAAGGTCTTCCAGCCTTGACAATTCTCTGACTAAGCAATTTCATCTGATATCATCTAATGTTTAATCATAATAAATGATAATATGTAAAGTATACTTCCAATGGCAGCTTTATTTGGTTTTCTTGTGAGGCTTTTTCATAGTCAACTACTTTTTTATCCTCTACTATAAAACTTATTAATGAAGATATATCTTGATCAAGTGAATGCCATTCTTCTTTCTTTGCTAAGTAGACTCTTTGGATATTTCTGCATGAGTCCATAACTAAGTTGTTGGCAGCTTCACATCTCTCCATCAGCCTTTTTGGAATCCAGACTGGTGCCTTTGAACCTACAGAAAAATTACCTACTATATAGTACATACTTTTTCTTCCTGAACCATATAACATAGGTTTTGACATCTTTCATGTGGATATATAGCACTTCTGCAGAAATTCTTTTCCCTATTATTTTTTATGTCAGAGGACAAACTTAAAAACATCATCTCTATTTTCTAAGCAACAATGTGCTGTCCTGGATGTCCTAAGGGAAGTTAAAGGTAAGGTGAAGGACTGTTTGTATAAGGCTTATTTTCTGTTTAGTAACTGACACTATGCCTTTCAAGAAAAACAATCAAAACAAACTTGAACTGAGGCTTCCAACTTCTTAACTGAACATTCCAATCCTGTGTAATTTATAGAAGATGAGATTCCATCCCAAAATGCATGCATCTTTGCTTGTTTGTGTTTTGGTTATTTTTGAGGTATGTATTTTCCAGGGAGTTAATTATAAAAGGGGAATTCCGTAATAAGGTGGGATTAAGGAATTGCTTCAGTGTTGAATGCAATTTAAAGCAGAGTTCAGCTCCTGTGGGAGAGAAATGAGAGGTGATTATGACAGAAGCAAAGGATAACAGTCCTTAGAGTATTTTTTTTCATTTAGCTTTGATTTACAATGAATCTACTAGCAAGACCTTCTATCAACTGTTAATGAATTTAAACTAGGTAGCTGAAAGTTACATTTATACTTAAAATTTCACTAACTATGAAGCCACAGCTTTGCTAGATGTGCTGGAAATTATTTTTATTACTGTACTGGGTGCATCAGGCATATAAAGACATAAATAGGAGTGTTACAGAAATGTTGCCATTCCATCTGGTTTTGGTGATTTTGAACACAGGTTCCCCAAAACTGTGAAGTAGAGCAGCACATTTTATTATTCTGTTCTATAAAGATTCCATAGAAATAAAGCTTAAATTGTTAAACATGTAATTTCAAGTATGTTTTGCTGTTTAAAAATGATTAACTTGATTTAAATAAAAGTTTGATTTATGTAATATGACTTTTCATCCTAGTTTGTGCAAAGGTTGCTACCAATACATGAAAAGGGTAAGAAATGAACCTGGTGGTTTCAATAGTCTGGTTCAGTTTACACAGTGGAGTCCAGATTACTTTTCTTGTATTCTTGGTCTCTGATTTTCCTTTGGGTTCATCTGGAAACATGGGACATAGATTTAAACTTTAGTGGCTCAGAATTCATGGCAGCAGGAGTATCTGTTGTGGTGCTCAGATTGAAAACCATTTTATACAACCGAGTCATTCAAGAGAATATATTTTTTTCCCATTAAAAAATGGTTTTTTTTTCCCATGAATAAAATCTAGGGACAAACACTATGACCTGAAGTTTGCAACTAAACCTGGCAGAAATCAGAGTTTAGTGTAAGATGCCATTGGGGAGAACAGTATTCAGCCAGAAAAATAATTGGTTTTTTTGGTGCTAAACCAAATAGACAAAAAGGAAGGTACTGTATAAAATATCAGGTATATATATTTGTCTACATTGATCTAAGCAAAATAAAAATTATATATATCCTTTGATATTATATTTTAATATATATCTGAATTTAAATAAAAAGGAAAAGACTAGTGCTGCCAACATTGAATGTTGATGTAGAAGAGCAAGGCATTCTTTGCATTCTGAAAAACTGAAAAAATAGCTACATGTAAAAGAATATTTGATGAAAAGGAGGATTTAATTCATCTGGAAATTAGCTGAAAAAACAGAATGATGGCATTAAATAGGCATACCAAGTTGTTTCTTTTTTATGGAAAAAAATATT
The DNA here is from genome assembly GCF_050655825.1 of Lonchura striata. Lineage (NCBI taxonomy): Eukaryota > Metazoa > Chordata > Aves > Passeriformes > Estrildidae > Lonchura > Lonchura striata. The sequence continues at coordinate 140,914,320 of NC_140704.1, read as the reverse complement.
TGTCAAAAAATATGAGGGTTAAGGCAGTTTGAACAAAATTTTATAACTGTTTATGAATAAAAAGACACTAATACTAGGGAGAAGGACATCAGGCATTAAAAAACTTAGCAAAACAACTTCAAAAAAGAAGGGTTAACATAAACCACAGGAGATCCGGCAGTAAGTGGAAGTCCATATATCAGGTACATAATAACAGGCTATCCTCTTTCAAAAGAAAGATATAGATCATAGTAAAAGACCTTTAAAGCTCCTGGTGCAGTCATAAAGGTATACAGAGCAGAAAGAAATTTTGCAAAAGGTGAGAAAAGAACCACATGACTAATGAATAAAAGCATAAAATACTAAGAAGCTTTGAGAACACGGTAAGAAAGGCTATCACAGTTGCTGAATTACAATTACTAAAGGATATAAAAGACAATGACGGAGAGAGCTTCTAGCTACATTACAAGGAAAGTGAAAACAAGAAAAATTGGTTCCTCAGTGAAACAAAAGCTGCTGGTATTTTCATGTCTTTGTCAGATTAGAGAAAGATCTTCAGTGGTTTTTGTACTACTTTTCTGAGGACAGCTTGCCTCCCCATTGTCTTCACACAAGCTGCAGGGAAACTTCTCCAACACCCAGGGCACCAGCTCTCTCTCCTTCTTCAGTGCCTTGGTGTCAGCAAAGCTGTTTTGCTCACGTATTCTCAATCCTCTCTTCCAACTGCAATTGTGCAGCAGTTTTCCCCTCTTCTAAATATGTTATCCTCATCAGGATCCATCCCCATATGGGCCACCAGTTGCTGGCATCAGTGCTTGGCACCAATTGACAGTGGATGGGGACTGACTGTCACTATTAGTTTATTATCTTACTGTAAAACTTTCATACCTTCTCTTTGGGAGTTCTTATGGGCAACTCCTCGCAACACTGACTCCTTTTCTCTTTCCTCTGCACGGCCAGCTGACTTCTTCCTGTCCCTAGCAGAACCACCTGAACCATGCTCCACTGCCGCAACTCCACAGCACAGCCAACTGACTCCAGCTACTCCTCAACCAGCTAACCCACTCTTTTAGAATGCTCATCCTTATTAGACCATCCTGATTGGACACAGCTGTGACCTGTTATAGGCAAGGCTGTTCCTACTCTTTGATAATTAGTACATCAGCAACTCCTCAGGGACGAGATTGCCATCAGCACTGTCTATATTCTCTCACAATCCATCCTTCTACATATCCTAGAGGTGTTACCACTGTTGCTGGTGAGCTCATCCTTGGCCCTCATGTTCTGGTAGACATAGGGTAAGCTCCTAGCACTTCTCACAGAAGCCATTTCTTCTACCAAAACCTTGTCACTCAAACTCAATACAATCCTCCTAGTTGCACAGTTTCTGTTATGAAAACCTCCTTTAACAAGATCCCCAAAGGGAATTTAGATTACAAAATCTCACCTATTCATATAAATAGAGTCAGATAATGTGTTTTTAATGGTTCGCTTTGGAGGTTCTTTTATTAGGAACCATCAAACTAGGAATTAGCATCTAAAGTCTTGTAAAGTATAAAAGTAATTTCTGTCGAAATGAGGTGTTCTGCATGCATGCTGATACTACTTGCCCAATCCTCTTCTTCCTTTTTAATTATTATCTAATAGGACTAAATGTAAACTATCATGCTCCTTGTTCCTCAGATAATTTCAAAGCTTTGGTCCTTAGTTTTAAAGGAATTTTGTTGCTTATATGTCTATAAAGTAAAAGTGTTGGAGGTGTATGATATCTACATTTAATTTTATCATAACATCTTAAAAATTCTCCATACAGAAAAAAACTGAGAAATGCTTCCCTAAATACAGCAGACAAGTTTTGAATAAGAAGGTTACAAATACAGTAAAGAGAAGTATGATCAAGTACACAGAATACAGTAAATTCGTAGTGCTGTTTAAAGGACATAAATTGTCACAGGAAGCAGTTTTAATGATTAGACCAGTTTAATTGGGAGATTTGAAATCCATCTCTATGTAGAAGCAACAGGAGCAAGGCAGGGATAACTGTGAGCCAAGAGGAACTCTACACAGTCCACATTTCTTGTTCACTCATGTATGATCTGCAGTCCTCCAGAGGCTGAACACAGGGACTTAGAGTCAAGTAACAGCCTCCAATGTGGTAAGTGATAAACCAGGTCCAGAATCCCTCCAAGAGCCCAGTCAAACAGAGATAACCAAGGACAGAACTGAAGCAGTCTTAGGCTGAGCTAGAATGGGGTTCCAGGGTCTGAGGCAGAGACTTAACACAATACCCAGGCAGACCTAACCAAGGTCAAGAGGGTACCTTTACAGCCCAGGCAGTTTCTGATTTTTTTTTTTTAGATTTTTGTGGTGGAAATTTATAAATTATTATTATTATCATCATCCTCATTGTGTAAAGAATGTTTCTTGGTATTTGTCCAACACTTTGAAATGAGAGTTGCATAAAATTATTAAGAAATTTCTTATCTTTTAGATATATTGAAGAAGGGGGAAAAGTCACAATAGGTAAATGTAATAAAACAAAAAAAATTAAATGTCTAATGTGATAAATCCAGTAGAATTAGAAGGAGACAGTGTGTTGGATATATAGAAGAAAGTTCTTCAATAATATATAGCTGAACAAAATATTAATCCACCTTCCATAGAAGGTGAAGGATAAGGTGAATGGTTCTGTGAATAATCAGCATGCATTCCTTGACTACAAATATATTTACACTATGCAGTAAAATGAACCTTTCCTGGCAGATTTTGGTATCTACCTTCATACATTTTCAAAGGGAAGAAACAGGAGGAAGAAAGGAGCAAGTGAAGTATCAGAAAAAGATCACCTGTAGTTTGAATTGAAATGTTTAATGTTTATCCTCTTACTTTGTATTGATGAGTTGTTCTTCAAAGGCATTTCAGGACTGTCTTATTATCACCCTTAAAAGATGAAATAATATAACTGACTCAGACTTTAATGACAGCATTTCAAATTTTTATTCTAATGTTAAGGAACAACTCTTTTAAGATACATTTGCATTTTGCATATCTAAATATGAGCAATTAGAGTGGCAGATACTCAGGAAAACTCAGTCTAGAAGTTATTTTTCTTATAAGACCCATGGGGTTCTTAATTTTGCTGCAGAGTGGGAGTAATTTGACTTATATTTTAAACTTTATCACCATCCTGATCTGCATGCCAATTTCCCTTCATGCACTACAGAAAATACAATTAGTCTTTTACCAGTTTGACCACTGCATACCTATATGAGGTGTTCATTTTAACTACTTTTGTCACATGAAATACTAAGGACTATGGGAAGAAGCTAAATGAGAAATAGCTTTATGGATAAGTACTCTTTGCTTCCTATTTCTAGTGCCTCCAAATTCTTTAGTGTGCATCTGGCCATATTGATAGCAACTGGTAAGTCAGCAAATACAACTTTTGCCTTATTACTGGGAAGTGGCTACAGGCCTTGTATGACCATGTATTGATCTGATTCTCTTAGGACTCTTCTGAATGTCTTGACCTGAGCTGTTTTTATCTTTTCTTTGTCTACTGTTCAAGTGACTATATGACTCATGTATACCAAAGGTTTGACAACCCTAGGCAGCTGCTGTACAACACATGTTGGGCCTCTATGATAATTGGATCAGGAGAAGGCTGGGGACCAATGAGAAAAAACAAAGATTCTGTTTAGGAAGCATCAGCTAGCCCAAGGATGATTCAAGACTGAGGAAGGAGAGTGGTATCATGATGATCTCAGGATACACTGGTCATAGAATTATAGAGTGGTGTGGGTTGAAAGAATCCTAACGATGATCTAGTTCCAACCTCTCTGCAGTGGGCAGGGACACTGTTCACTAGACCAGGTTACTTGCAGCCCCATCCAACCTGGCTGTGAGGACTCCCAGGGATTGGGAATACACAGCTTCTGGTAACATAGTCCGATGCCTCACCATCCTTACAGTAAAAAATTTCTTCCTAATATCTTAACCCACTCTCTTTTAGCTTAATGCCACTTTCCTTGTCCTATCACTACATGACCTTGTCAAAATTCCTTTCAAACTTTCTTGTAGGTTCCCCTCAGGTACAGAAAGGCCACAGCCATGTCACCCGGGAGCCATTCCTTCTCCAGGCTGAAAAATAACAATTTTCTCAGCCATTCCTCATCCCTCCAAGCATTTTCATGGACTTCCTCTGCACTCCATAAGATTTATGTCCTACCTTGTTTTGGGCACTCCAGAGCTGCATGCAGTATTCCAGGTGGGGCCTCACCAGAGTGCATTAGAGGGGCAGAATGACTCACAATAAAATTTTTTCCCTTCTATTTAGGAAAGAATGAATGCTGATCTCAGGATACAGAGGGACACTTAAAATTTGTACATAACACCTGAGGAAAGAAATAGATGTCAGAAAATTTTCTTTAAATAAATAAGTTGATAGTATTAATGAGACTTTTCAATATTCAGACTGTTAGTCTGTTAAAGCATTAATTGGACTAATAATAATTTTGACATGGACCTCTTCTATCCCAACAAGATTTTGTGTGTAACAAATACTATTGCAGAACATCAAATTGTAGGGCAAGTGTAATATTTTTGAGTATTTAGTTTTGTTCATTTATTGACACTTACCAGAAAGACTCAAGAACAACCTTCCTTCTCCTATTCAGGCAATACTTGTAAGTATAACAATTTCTTATATAGAATTGAAAACAGCCAGTTCAGAAATTGAGTGTGGCAACATTTTAAGAGATGTAAATTATGTAAGCCTCTCACAGGCAATAGTCCAAGTTATTCAGTTTGACTGTTACCTAAAGAAGTATTGGTCATATACAAGTTGTATTCAATTTAGTTTTATTTAGATTAGCTGTGAAAGTAGGGGGAAGAAATGTACAGGATTACACGGAAAATGCTCAGATAATCGCATTCATCTTTATACCTCTCCAGGGTCCTTCACTCTGCAGCCAAGGCCCTCAGATTTCAGATTCTTGGAGACAGCTTGATTTATCATGTGCAGGAAAAAAACATCCTGTGACAGTTCTTGGTGTCCCTTTATCATAGCTTCTGGGCCAGCAGGATCAGTGCCTTTGTGGGCGGCCTGAACTGCACAGCCTGCACCAGGTGGGCCTGTGTCTTCTCAGTGGTGCACCCATGCTCGTCTGCCTCTGCTCCTTATTGACTGCCCTGAGCTTGGTCTCACCAAATACACCAATGAGCTGCTTGTGCAACTTGTCTCAGCTTGTGTGGTAGAAAACCCATGTGTTAACCATCATGTACAGCCAGGTGAAGTTAATATGTATTTATATTTTTTTCTATGATCTGCGCAGGGAAATTGACTTGCAAGTGCAGGGTCACTTTGTACATCAGGTATTTGCATCACATTTATGAAAAGCTACTCCTTCTAAGACCCTGGCATCCATATGAAAATCACCAGCTTTTACTAGACCTGCAGGCAATCAGGACACACCACTGTCCATCAGTGTCATTTTCTTATGTCACAAAGACAAGATTACATGTATCATGAGCTAACAGTTGTGTGTTTAGAAGGCTCCTTTCCCCATTCTTTATTATTCTGTCAAGTCAAGAGATTAGTTGGAAAACTTTGATATAGGAACATTTGGCTTTATAGGATGCAAACAACTTCTGAATTTAAAAAGTATTTCTTGATCTTGACACTTTTCAACATTTAATATCCACAGTACTATAAATTTTCATTAATCATCACTTGGACCTTTATTAAGTCCTTAATGATCATACACAGGCTTCCCATGAAGCTTCTTTATTTGACAGTAACTCTACTCTAAAATTAAACTTTTTCCAGCATTGCAAAGGCAAGACACAGCTTCCATATATTTCAACACTGACATTTTTAAAACAAAGATGTCTTTTTCAGTCTTTCAGACATCATAATGTACTTAACAAAAAGAGTCAAAGGGTGAATTATTTTTATCCATCTAGATTAATAACTCTAAAATTAATCAATAGATTATTAAAGTACCTTACACAACAAGTATTTTTTTCAAGGTTAAATAATGTAGAACTCTTTTTTTCCTTCTCCTCCCAAATACTCACTTATTTAAGTATTCATTTTTTTGTTTTATAAGTCAGAAATAAGTGATTGCAGTGAAGTTTCAACCTAAACCCTTAGTTTAGTTCTAAATAGCTCATGAATCTAAAGAGTGGCAATTTGAAGAGTGGCAATTTACTGTTCTAAAAATAAAAACCTGCTTTTTGTAATTCATTTGGCTGTAGTTCTGAGATATAGAAACAACAATTAATATAACATCAAACTTGTGAATGTCCTCATTCTCAGATACATAAAATGCTCAGTCCTGCTATAAATATTACAGGGACTTCCCATAAGAATTAGGTCTTTAACTAACTTTGTAACCACTTAAAACTTGGGTTATAATGCCCTCAAAATTCTAGTAGAGTGGTAGATTTTAGGCTCTCTTCTTTTGGGCATTTTTCCTTTATTTTTTTAATGAATATTTACCATTAATAATGAGCTTGTTTTAGGAAGATACTTTTACTTTACTCTTTAAAGACTGAATTATGACTGCTTAATTTCTCATTGGAATGATGTGTTCTGTCATTTGGTATGACTGGATATTGGACTATGGCAATGCAGAAGAATAACAATCCTCTTCTTTTGTTTTCCTTATGTATATGCTTGATTTATTTTCAAGTTAATCTTTTCCTGTGTTATTTTTGTTTTCATCATTTGAAGTCTCATCTGCTTATTTTGATATTGTAATTACCTTTCAAATTAGTCTCTTTTCTGAAGCCAGTCTATCTCACAAGACGGACAATTCCTTAATCATGCAGGGAATTAATGAGTGTACTGACAGAAGAGCAGCCCTGATGCAACCCATCAGTAGTTTGAGTTTCACACATACAATTAAATGAAAAATTCAACTTAGATTAAAGTTCTATAGCTTCTGTCACAGAGATGTCTCACTTAGTCTTTTTCTGAAAAACAGATATAGTAATATTATAAATATTAGTACTGCATAAATGTAAGCTACAATTAAAATTCTAGGGAAACCACAGCTCTTAAAATACTTACTTTATGTTGGAAATTCTTCACAGAAGCAAAATTTACAGACAATTATCCATTTTGTTGACCTTTGTTATTATACAAAGATAACTGAAAACGCCTATTAGCACTTATTAGCATGTGATATCTTGAAAAAGATTTAAATCCCGAGTTATCAGTTTAGACAACAATAGATTTTGTAAGAAACGTAAGAAGTTGGTAGAGCTTTCTTTGCTTTTTGACAATATAGGTCAGAGAAATGTCATTGATCTGCAATGATTAAATATAATTTGGATATAACATTTCCAGGAAAAAAAAAAAAGGCCAGTAACCAAAGCTGTCATCCAACAGACACTCACATCTATAATAAATGCCATTAAGACCCATTAAACTCATCAGTGAAATTGGAAACATAAGAAAAATATTGATATGCCTAGTCCTACAAAATACTTACTCTTGTAGTACTTGACCAAAGAGTTAAGTTAGGTTAGTGTCTGAACTTCAATACAAACATCATACAAACTGATTTGGCGCAACAGGAGAGATATGATAACTTAATCATTAAATCCTTCAGGATTTTTCAGATAGAATAATATATTAAATATTGAGTTAACATCAGCTTTGCTTCTTTAGTATGCAACTACTTTTTTTAAACAGATATGCATTTATTAAATGAGAGACCTGAGTTTTAATCTTGTGCCCTTAAATCTGCATTGTGGCTTGGATCCTTTGCAAAAGATGTTTATCTTGCTATGTGAAGTGTTGCTTTATGGGGTCAAGGTCATCATGAAGAACAAATGAAAGGGTCCCATAAGTCTTTGGTAATGAGTATATGTTGTGTACAAATGCAGGAGATGCAATAAGCTATAATATGTTGCTACTTCAAATTTATGTTTAATACAAGTACAGCCTAATTTTAGCATAATTTAGCCAAACCAGACAGGTCATTGATCAGGTACTGTTCTTTTGAGTATCTTTCCTCTCCTTTCAAGGAACAGGTGGATACTCTGTCCTTTAGTGTATTCTTCTGTGTAAGTATTAAACTCTGTGTTCTGGTTTGAAAGCAAAACAAGTGAGAGACTCCAATGCAGAAATACAATTTATTGGGAAAAGGGAAAAAGACAAAAATACATGCAATGATACAAAAGAAAGACCACTGACAAAGTCAGAATACAACCTGACACCCCTCTGGCCAGCGTGCTGGTAGCAGTCCAAATTGTAGTGGCTGTAGTCCTCTTGGAATGGCAGATATGGTCACTGAGTCTTCTTGGAAACTTGAGGAAAGGCTGCCTCTCTGTCCAGAAATCCCTGGATTTATCCAGGTGGGAATGCCTAGCTCCTCCCTCCTGGGCAGAGCATCTCACAATGGGCTGATGTTATTCTGAGTCACGAGGTGTGTCCTTAATCACCTGTTAAACAGAACTGGCTCCTGGAGAGTGTTATCTCTGAGTCGTGTGGCAAGACATTGATGGGCCTATTAATAGGAGATAAGGAAAACTGCCCAGAGGCAGCTCCTACTGGGATGGTAATAGGAAACATCTTGGTCTTCAATCTTGGACACCCCAATAGCACTTAATCATATGAACATGCATAGGCCTTATCAAAATATGTGATAATTTGCCCTTTTTTAATCAAAGCTTTATATACAGTAGTTTTATCTCAACATGCAAATAATAACAGTAAGAAAGAATGCACACAGCTGCAGTTTGTATCAAAACAAACACTTAGGATTTTGTAGTGCATACATATGAGTAATGAGATCTATGTATGCACTTAGTCATGCTTAGATGTAAGTCTTTGTTAGCCTAAGGCTTTGGTAGAATTAGAAAGGATTTCAGCACTGTTTATAGGTGTGGTATCAACCTCAATTTCTTTTTTAAAATTGATTCAATTTCTGTGAATCTGGCATATGAGGAAATGTAGAAACTATATGCTTCATTAAGAAGTTTTGGGAAAAAATTGCTGTGTATTTTTTAAAGAAAAGCAAAACATTGTTCTCTTTGGAATAATTTTGGACATATTGAATGACTAAATTAAGGACTGCATTACATCATAATAATCAGTGTATTACATCATAATAATCAGTGTATTGGCAATTGTAGCAATCAGTGACAATATGTTTTTAAGAACTGTCGTTTTAGATGACTTTTAGAAATAAAAGCAAAAGTCTGGTACATGAGCAAAAAGGGAATGTTTAAATTACTTTTCAAGATTATAGCTGTCTGACAGTGTATATTTCAAATGTTAAAGTAAATGTATACTGTTCATTTTCTAGAAGAAATAGAGGATGTGCGCTATGCTATTAAAAAAAGAAAACTCACCAACCCTGAATTCCATTTTGCAACATAAGGTGAGAATTATGTGTTAGAATTCTGAGGGCAAATAAAATACTAATTTACTTCACTGGATCATAATTAGCCTAAAACAGGTGATTTTTTAAAAATTGCTACCTAAATAGTGTATAAAAGAAGAGAGTAGAGGTATATAGTTGTAATGAAGTGCAAGAATGAAATTTTAACTCTCAAAAATGTTACTCCCTTATTTCTTCTGTAAACTGTGGTTACACACAAAATAAGTGCATAGATAGGAACTTCCCTGACATATCTACATGCAGTCTTACACTTCTATTAATCCCTTGTTTAGCAACAAAGGTGCATTGTTTCAGAAAGCACTTCCTTTTTTTAATATATTTTGCAGTAGTCAATGCTGTTGACTGCACACAGGGGTAAAATACTTTAAATCTCTGGTTCACAGCCAAGATTCTCCATGAACATTTCTAAGAGTTCATGAAAGACATCTGCAGAAGGGCAACCTACTCTCTGTTGACTGAAATTTACTATGCAGGATTCTGTGCAGCTTGAGAAGGAGCTACATCTTTTGAATTATAAACGAACATGAGACATGGTGGTTTACTTTGAACTTTAGGAAAATATTGTAGATGATGCAGCATAAGTATACTTGGATTAGTAACAGACACAGAAGTAGGTTGGGCAGCTAATGTATTATTGTAATCGTGAACAGCTTTATAATTTTCTGAGAAGATAAATTGAGATGAGAAAATGGACACATATCAACAGAATCAATTTTGTTAGTTTGCAAATCTACTTTCTGGGAAGAATCCCATAGAACCCATGAACTGCAAAAATCAGATTGTAGAAACTGTGAATTTAATCAGAAGTCAGCATAGATGTAGGGATAGATATATTAATTATCCTGATATGCCTGATTTCATAGGTAAGCTACATTTTTAGCTATTTTAGAAAGAAAAAATTAGTCTTTTACTGTGAACAGATTTAAATGTCTAGGGTAATATTTTCTTATGGCTTGGACAATAAACTTGCAGTTTATTTTTCACATAGTTTTGTGAATATTGGAGAGAAACCTTCTTATAGGCAGAATATATATGAGTCAAAATACATGTTAGGAAATGTGTTTTACAGCCTTATTTTATTTCAATTGTTTAGTAAGATCTCTTCCAGTAATATATTTATTCTAAGATATGCAAGCAGTAAAAGGTTGTTGCCTCTATCTCTATATTGCCTGACAATTATTTATAGAGTGAGAATTTAAATAAAAGAACTATTTCCTCTTGCATTATTAGGTAATAATATTGTAGAGAGAAATAGCTGTACTGAAAAGGATGCCCTAACCTCTACCTTCCTAAAAGCAAGCCGCAAATTATGGTATACTTCTTACATCTGTAGCAAGAAATTTGTAGCAACTTTATGACTTTAGAAAATGTGTTTCATTCTAAAATCCACAAGGAAAATGCAGAAATAGTTGATGTTTTCTAATTGAAAGCTGTAGGCTTCTGCCTCTTAGGCTTTATATATATGCCAGTGTATATGACTTTAATTGGTACAGAGCAATGTGCATTCACCACATCCTTTTGCAGTCTAATAGCACTTTTTTTTTTTGTTTGGATTTTTTTTTAGTTTTTTAACTTCATCATCTGTATTTCTTGGATTTAGAATTTGAAGTCAATGTGTCATTCAACTGAATGAATTGTGTGAGCTAATATGTTTCCACAGTATAAAAACATTTTTTTGCAAGTATGTGAAGGAGTTTTAATAGGCCATGGTGTCAGTCAAGCCTTTTGTAATTTATATCAGTGCCTGAGGGAACAAGGGTGCTAGTGCATCTTCAGAAATTTGGGAAGTTTTCTTAAGCATGTTTTGTTTTGAGGTGAAGTGGGTGGGAAAAGATGAACACTACCTCTAAATTGTTATAATTTCAAAAGTCTTCCTCACAGAATAGTACCTATACAAACTTATTAAGCAAGGTTTTGGCTTTTATTTCACTCAAAAAATCACTTCAGAATTGGTTTATTATGAATAGAGTTTTCTCAAAATAAAACAGGTATCCATTATGTCTGAACATAAAATTACATACTTGTTGGCTAGTAGTTTATTTTAACTACAGGAAGAGTTCTGTTTATAACTAAATGGAAGAGCATAGGCAAATATGTTGACATTCTGAAGATGTGACTTATCTTTCTGGTTTTAGTGAGAAGTATAATATTGAATTATTGGCTTGATGGAAGAATTTTCTATCTGAACTTTATTGACCTTCTTTATAATATGACATCTCATTTAAAAATAAAATAACAAAAAATCCCAACACATAAAAAAACCCCAAAAAACCACAAACTAAAAAAGCACTAAAATCTCCAAACAAAAAAGAACTTCAATTCAGACTTTCTTAATAAGCCAGTCAAGATGAAGGATACTATAATTGGAGCAATATCATTATGTTCCAAACAAAGAAAGCCAAAACAGAAAACCAATTTGTTTGACAAGACAAACAAACAAAAATCAATAAAAAATCCAGATAATTTTGTATACTGGGTCTAATGGCTCATAGTTAATTTTTTTCATAGAAGCCCTTAAAGTACTATAGTTTGGATTTGTGGCTAAACCAGACTTGATAGCACAACAATGTACTGGCTACATCTGAGCTGTGCTTGCACAGTATCAAGGCTTTCTTTCCCCCTAGACCAGGCATAGGTAGGATACTGGGAAGGGTATTTACTGAAAGGATATTTCATACCATATAACTTCATGGTCAGCAATAAAAAAATTACAGGTGCTGAGAGACAGCTGCTAATCATTGCAGACCATTTTGATTGATCTATTTGTGGAATATGGTGAATGATTGCTTCTGTATCACTTGCTTTTTTTCTCAACTCTTCACTTACTAAACTGTCTTTAGAAGTGTCTTTCTTGCTTTTGCTCTTCCTTTTCTCTCCCCTTACAATTGTTTGGGGCAGGGAAGAGAAGGAGTGAGCAGCTTTGTGGTGCTTGACTGCTAGCTGGGGTCAATCCACTAGAATTCCCTATTCTTGTACATCTAATAATTAATTTTCAAATTCACACAAGTGATGGAATATTTCTTTTATCTTTATACCCTGAAAATAGAAAATTACTTACTCTTGAAAAATAGATGTCTATTTTATCATTTTAGATGGTGGTTTGCATAAACTAAGCTCCCTTCTTCCATATCTTGAAGGTGAAAAATCACAAGGTACACACCCTTCCCTGGTGCCCAGACCAGTGTTCTGTCTAGCCCATTATCTGACCCGTGTTGACACAAATTCTTTCTAGCCTGAGTGCCATGTACTTCCATCTTTACAGTGCTGTGTCTGACCAATAACATGGTTGTGTAGTTTCTGTCTTAGAACTGATTTGTATCCTATCACTTGGTTGGGCATACTGTACAATTTTGTTTGTTCATGCTTCTTAATATGCTACTAACCAATAAATAAAAATTTCCACAATGGGCATTTCAATGAATGCTAGTTTGAATATAAAAATTTTCCTGTTAATATTGAAATCCTTTATTATTTTTTTTATTTATTTGTTTTATTTCAGGCTCTCTGGAATGAATATACCTCCTCCAGTTATAAGCAACAAAAACTGGCTCAGACTACATTTTGTAACAGACAGCAATCACCGATACCGTGGATTTAGTGCCCACTACCAAGGTACATTTAAAGAAATAAATTTTAATTGTGGCTATATTTGTTAGAAAAAACAGTGCCTGAAGATTCAGGAAATGGGAAGGGTTACTTAAAAAAAAAAAAAGCACCTCATAAAAGTATAGTTGGTTTTTCAAACTGCTATATCAAATTACAATCTGTTAGAATATATATGGGTGGTATATTATCTACTGTATCTAAATTCAGTTACCAAAAAATATTACAGGAGATACCTGTTTTACTTTAACCTGTACAAGTACTTAGCTTTTAAAATGGTCCTCATATTCTGGAAAAATACTGTGGAACAGTAACAGAAAGAATGTCTTTATCATTAAATTATAGGAATGGCTCTATAGTTGTATAAGTTGTATTTGTAAAGGAGTAAGTTTCTGTTTACTAAAGTAGCATTTAATCACTATTACTTTTTACTATGTTTTGGAATGCTTTGCATTATTAAACATTTAATAAACCAGAAAGATTCTCACCCACAGTCTTTATGAACAAACATTTATTTTGAGTAAGAGTAAAAGCATCTGAAGCATAATTTTGGGAAAGTCACTGTTTGAAATAAGGTCATTCTAATGATGAAGTGCTAATGAAAATGAAATGTCAATAGTGCAAGGTAATACCGTAAATAATATTTTGCAATATCCACAGTGTATCAATTGATCTTCAGGGAACAGTAACCCCTTTTTGTGGTTTTGTGCTTTTTCCATTTATCTGATGAAAAACAAATCATGACATTCCTATCAATATCTAGTTCAAGAATTTCTTTTACAGTTTCTTATAGAAAATCTAGCATAGGAAGAAGTTAGTTATAAAAAGTTTTGCAGAGTCTGATAAAATTAGTCAAGTAATGCAAAAATTGCAATTATCAAAAGCCTATGACTAATGTTTTTAATTTGATCCTTGATAATAGGAAGTTTTACAGCTCTATGTGATTGCTTCAGTATATTCTAAACAAGAACAGAAAAAAATGATTACTCTTTTCATTGGGTATTTTATATCTTTATTTGGACTTCCTGAGTTCATAGATGTTCTAGAATGTATATTCTGAATTAATTTATATGAAAGAAGCTTTCTTAATATCGCTTCAGGGCTGCTATAATTTATGAAAACACTGACTCATTTTTTGCATGATATCTTTAATACCATATATGATAAACCAAACTCTTTACTAAGACGTTGCCAGCTTATGGGACAGTAAAAAGATAGGATGTAGGAATTCTCTCTAATAAATCTACCCCACAATTGAAAAACCATGTGATAACTATTTTGGTGGTTTAAGTAAAATGTTTTGGATTGTTGAGCTGTTTCTTTTGAGCTAGTGAGAAAAGAAGAACAAACCATGTTTCATGGTAAACATACATGCATTCCTGCCAAAAATATGAGGTAGCTAATGAAAGAGAACTTATGTTTAGGCTTATGTTTATTTTTAAAAATGTGTTTCATCCAAGACCCATAAAACGTGTGAGTTGATAGGTGTGGGAGATTTGAATATGCTGTGTGTCTTCTATTTCTCCTTACTGCCTTAGAATGTAGTGATTAAATAATAGTGGGTTTACTATTTTGGTTTGCTTATTTAATATTTAATTGTGTATTGCTGAATGTATGTTAAAGTTGACTAAACACCAAGTTGTTAAATGCTGCAACAGCATACTTAATGTGAAGAAAATGTCTTTTGCAACTCTAAAATAAATGTAGGCAGTAAAAAAATTCAGCATGTAAAGTAATTACATGTGCATACTCAAGCCTATATGATCAATAAAAAATAACCTTGATAGAAAATATAAAAACACGTGGTCAGATAATAGGGGATGTGTATTTTCTGGTAGGTTAATGGTACACTAAAGGAGACAATGTAAGGAATTAAATAAATATCATAGAATCAAAGAATGGTTTAGGTTAGAAGGGACCTTTAAGATCATCTAGTTCCAACCCCTGTGCCATGAGCAGGGAAACTTCACTAGACCAGGTTGCTCGAACTCTGCCATGAACACTTCTAGGGATGGGATATATTAAAAACCTTCCAACATTTAGAAAATAAACATTAAATATATAGCACAAAATATTTCATTTTTTTGAGAACTGTAAGCTTAAATTTTTCAGTTAGAGATAACTTTAAGCCTTTTTTTAATGACAATTTTCAAACTTTAATTTCACTTATTTTCTGACATGAGTTTTCTGAAAATCAGATAAATTATAAAAATTTTAAAGTATTGCAAAATGTCATGTAGTGCAAGGGCTTTATTTTATTTTTGTTTTCAAGAGTTTTTTTCTGCATTACTTTTGAGAGGGAATATGTTGTGAGGGAATTCTTTCAATAGTTTTTTTTTAATCAGAGTGCTACTCAGTAGTAGCTATGTTAAAATCTCCATCCTTCCCCTGCTTAATTGATGTAGATTGACTGTAACTTCTTTCTGTGTTCCTGAAACATAGTGTCTGCTACTTATTACACTCTAAACATAATTACTAATTTCTTAGTACTTCCTATAATTTAATTTTCTTTAGCCTATTACATATTTTTAAGGACCTGGACTTCAAATTTGGAACTTCAGAATACTGCATAATTTTAGTCTGTCACTGTGTGGCACTGCAGTACCCTTTTCAACTAATCACTCCCTTGGCTTAGTGATTTTGTTTGCACTAGTGCACATTTTGTTAGTGTATTCGGGTCATGGTTTAACTCTAAGTAGCAGTGAGCCCCCCTTACCACCACTCACTCCCTCACTCACTCCTTCCTCAGAGTACTGTGGCAGCAGCTTTCTGGGCACAGAGAGCAACAGACAACCTTCCCAGAGATTGTCCTGGGGAAGACTGTGAGAAGATCAAAGAAAAGAATGTAAAAAAGTCTTATCTTCACTTGCTGCACCTGTTGTTGTGAACATATGGAATGTGTTATGGAGATTTGTTTACCAAAGGGTGATTTCTTAATTGGCCACTGTTGATGGTGTTTGGATTCAAAGATCAATTGGGTCCACCTATATCGTGACTGTCAGTAAGGGCAATGGGTTTCTTAATAAGTATAATAAAGTGATTGATCAGCCTTCTGAGAATCATGGAGTCAATGATGATTATTACCCAGCTGGGAGCATGCGACGACAGAGTACAATAGGGCAGAAAATAGGAAGAACAAGAGTGATAAATTTCATGGTTGGAAAGAAGATGTGGCAAATCACTCATCAACTCCTATCCTGGAAAAAATGGCCTTACTATAAAACCTTTAATGACTATTTTGGGTGTTGGAAAACAAAGACAAATAGTAAAGAAATTATGAAAAACACCTTTACTCTTCTCTTTTGAAAGCTTAACTTTATGCCAAACACTTTCCCTTCCTCTATTCTACCACACATTACTCTTTGGCTCTTTGGTGATGTGATAGCCAGTGCAGAGGGTTCAGGTCAAAGTGTAAGTGTTCATTTCTGCTCTTCCTCATTTCTCACTCTTTTCTTTTGCCATTTCTTCCTTCTTACTCATTTCTTCTGCCTTGTTGTGCATTGACAATGGACCATTGTTTCTTAGGGGAAGAACCTTCTTCTGTATGGGTTATCCATGAACTACAACCTCTTTGAGGGTATTACTAGCTCTGGAATGGAGCATGCATGCTCTGAGCTTGTTCCTTTCCCTTAGTGTTTATTGCCTTATCTTAGATACATCTTCATAGAAATGTCACAAATTCTACTGGCGGACTCAGTCTGTCCTGTGGTGTGTCCATTGTGGAGCCAGATGTGGTCAGTTGTGACCAGCATGGGACTAAGCACCAGCTTAGTGCCGGCTGAAGGGAGACGTGATATGTTCAGCCCTATACCCCCCTGCCACCAAACCCCTGGCATTTATCCTAATTACAGTCTTATTCCCTTCTGTTCTCTTAAGTTTATGAAAACTTTTTTTAAGATTCTTTTTCATAAGGCAGCCTCACCTAGCTGACTTTCAGTGTAATACCTATTGTGGCCTAGACATTTGAAAACAAGACTAAAAGTGATGCACTGCAAAGTCAAAATATTGCTGCCTATGGGAAAAAAACCCACAGCAATGAAAAAACAAAAAACGTAGTGTATTACATATTTTTTTCTAAACACACTTTTAATGCAATTAAATATATTTTCCTAGTTTTCAATTTAAGACCTTGCAAATAGTCATGGGCCTTTAATGCCTTTAAAGTTTGGGTTTTTTTTAAATTGACTTATACAGAAAAAATGAAATCTGATGAGGTACATGAAATTGGGAAGCTCTCAGCTTCGTTGGAGTATGCAGTCATGTGAATTATGTGTATTACTTTCTTTTAAGAGGCAATTTTATTCGTGAAAGGTATTCATTTATACAATATTTAAAAGACATTGGTAAACAATAACCAATGTGATTAGAAGAGAAATTTCAACAAGAAATTTCATTTAGAGGATAATCAAAATATTTCCCTACCTAGACTGTGGTGCATTAACCCACATATTCTTGCTTGTCTGGTCATCTGTGTTTCAGCACTTCTTTCTCTTTACTGAGAGTTCCTTGCCTTGTTAAAACTCCCTTTGAATCAGAAACTGTTGGCTGAAGTAGAACAAAAGCTTCTTTGGATCTTGAAGCAGCTGCTTCACTGTTTCTTGGCACCCGTAATCCTCTTTTGCTGTTTCTAAAATTAGTTGTGCTCTTTTACTACTTCCATTTCCAGTTCCTTTTGGTTGCTGCTTTCTTACAGTTACTTTTAGCACTCCATAATTTATGTATGAATCCATAATATTATCTAAGTGGACAGAAGGGATTAAGTTAGCTTCACAGCATCTGGTCTTACTGACTGGCATACACAAACTTCAATCTTCTTTATATCAAGCATACCCAGATTCATAAAAGGCTTTCAGAAAAAAAAAAAATCTTCATTTTCTGATAGTTAAATATTATTTTAAGCATCTATAACTTTGCTATCTTTTTAGATCCAGCATCCTTTTTCTCTCACTCTCTAACTATGTCCTCCTTAAGCTCTGGAAGGTTTCAACAGCAGCCCTACAATTGCTAATCATTTCACTTGTGAAATCATTTTCTTAACTGGTTTTGTTTCCTTCCCGTGTTTTTTACCTCTGTTTAAGCCATGTGCAAACCCATGCTTCCACTTTGCAAAATAGTATCAAATATATAAATTGAGTGCACAAACACATCCATTAAGAATACCTGTTTATAGGAAAATGCAAATAAAACTATGAAATATATCCATGAGCATTTCAGAACAGAATAAAATTTAGTTGTCTTGCTCATAATTAAAAGTATGCAAATGGTTACTCTATTTCATACTTTACAGCCAGCTATGGGAAGCTGAGGTTGAATAAATGTGAACACCTTGAGTGTGGGATGAAATATGAAGAAAAAGATGTTGAAAAATTTCTTCTTGCTCTGCTTGATTTTCTATTGTTACTTTCTTTTTCTTTCTGTCATTTTGTTTATGAATAGAAATGTGTCTCCATCCATAAATTATTTATGGAGTTAGCTTTTCCTATTTTTTTTTTTTCAGTTTTGCTTTCGGAAAGAATGTAAAGCAATTGCCAATCAGGTAAAGAACAATAGTACTAAACTGCCTTACAACATCATGGCTAGAGTTGGCAGAAGGGGAAAACTTCTTTATTACTTTTTTCACAATTTTAGGCAATTTAATCAGGATTTTGTCATTCGTTTCTTATCTCAAAAGCTATTGCAACAAACACTACACTGTAGTACTGCTGAAAGACTAGTAGCTGTAACAGAGACATAGGTAAGATTTTTGTTTAAACACCTATAGGTATCTGCATACCCATTAAAGCTGGAGAGCTGTGAAGCACTGTGCCTGTATATATGTGTGTGGAGACCCTAGGAGGCATCCCCTGGTTTGGAGAGACACAAGAAGCTTCCCTCAGAAAGCTGTTAAGACCCTATTGGCTCCTTCCCCAGTTTCTGTGTCTACTCTTATGTCCCTGAGCCACTCCCTCCCTATTCCCTGATAGGCCTTTATCTTTGTGCTGCTCCGAGACCAGGGTCACCCCTGTGCCCTTTGAGAGAGAGAAAACCTGGACCCTCCATGTGTGTATGTGCCTGGGACTCTGAACATCTCACTGTGTGGTTGAATTAAACATCTGTGGATACCATACAAAGGCCCTTTCTGCTTCTTTACCCTGCACTTTACTAGCAGCAATTCAGGCTACAATATATGTGCACTGATGCATCATAGAAATCACCCAAGATAACCCATGTATGTCTTCGGCAATGGCAGAAGTGCAGAACTTCTTTGGGCAGACAAACCAAGGTGTTTACCAAGATGTATGTTATGAAATTAAAATATTTCTCCAATTCAAATTATGTATGGGCAACTGAGCTTTTCCCATACTTTGCTAATCCTGCCAGTGTGGGTTTCAGAGTGACCACACGGTAGATGTTGGGTAGAGGTGTTCTAGAGTACAAGAGACATCTGTGTGGTGCTGGCAAGTTAGAACTTATAGGAGATCACATGGTGTGTTTAGTATGTCAGACACCTAAACACTAAGCAGATGTTTCCTCCCAGCTAGACAGTGGAGAGAGACAGAAAAAAGGTAAAACTCATGGACTGAGATAAAGGAAATTTAGCACAACAGAAAATGATGGGAAAGTAGTAGTTTCATTAGGAAATAATGATAAAAGAATATACAAAACTAGTGATGCACAAAGCAACTCACCACTTGCCGACCAATTGATTCCAATTCCTGAGCAGTGGTTGCTGCCTCCCAGACAAGTTGCCTCATCCCCTGTTCAGCATGATGTCATGCAGTATGGAATATGTGGCAGCTGGGGTCAGTTCTCCCAGCTGTGTTCCTTTTCAGCATCTTGTGCACCCTCAGCCTCCTTGCTAGCAGAGCAGCATGAGAAGCTGAAAACTCCTTGACTCAAGGTGGGCACTGCTCAGCAAGAACTAAAACATCAGTGCTAAAACCAAAATATGGCACTATAACAGCAATAAGGAAGCAAATTCACTCTATTGTAGCAAGAACCAGGACACCCTTCCATTCTGTCATAGAAACTGGAAGAAGGGAAGGAAGAAACAGTATATAGCCATCTGTTATATCCTGTCTTAGATGTGTCCTTTAAAATTATTTAAAACACTACATTCCACTTAATACAATGGCTAGATTTGCATTTATTCTAATAATTTGTATGCCTAGTGCAATTACAGACACACTGATGTGGGTTTTTAATCTCAGTTGGTATTTACTAATCACTTACTGAAATGTTTGTTTTTTTTTTTTAATACCACAGCATTCAAGGGCTTGAAATTCTCTAGGAGAAAGAAAGGTACTGAATTGCTTCAATGCATTTTTAGAAGTCTACTACTTTGACAAGGGCTGTATGTTCTGTGTTGGCCAATGCAAATAAATTCTTGCTTTCATTGATAATATATTTGTCGGATGGCAGGTATTTATTTTTTATGAGAGACAGTTATCAGAATTGTGAATCTGTAACTTTTAAGACATTGAAATTCTTTTGTCAATACAGCATAGATGGCTACCTGATCTTGCAATGGATGCAGGAGAAAGAAATCCTCTCTTCATAAACTGAAAATACTAGAGTCTCTCAGAAGCACTTTTTTTTTTTTCACTCCAGACATAACAAGAGCTTAAATTGCATATGTAATCATATAAGTAAATGTTTTTAGTGGATTTTCATACTCCTGGGTCTTTTAACTCCACTTTATCTCATACTGAGATATATATTCTAAACAGATTCTTTTTCACCTTTGCACTCTTGAGAGGTCTTTTATTCACAGTTATACACCCACACAATTACACTGCACAGAATGACATTGACTTTGTTCTAATCAAGTTGTAGAGGAGAAAAAATGTTACATTTTGTTGACTGTCTCCAAATTTAAAGATCTTGCTTTTAGAATTCCCACTATTTAGAACATCACTATTGACACTTAGTTCTGATACTGTGAACAGATCCAGAGAGATCTAATTTTAAAATTGTAATTCAATTATTTTTTACTTCAAGTAAGATAATATTTCATTTAAAAAATGAAAAGAGTTTGGCAATGTCTTCTTGACACCCACCTTTGCGATGTTTACATGTATTGATCAGTCCCTCTCAGTCTTCTCTAAGCTAAACAGTTCTAGCTCCTGCAGTCTCTTCTCATAAGAGGAATGCTCCAGGCCCCTCATCATCTCTTTTGCCCTCCACTGCACCCTCTCCAGTAGCTCCTTGTTTTGTATTGAGGGGCCCAGATCTGGATACAACACTCCAGATGTAGCTGCACTATGGCCAAGTAGAGAGGGAAGATCACCTCTCTTGATCTGCTGATCACACTCTTCCTGTTGAATGGCAGCACAGCCTTCAGGTGTATCAGTCACTCCTCTCATGTTCATATCATCAGCAAACTTGCTGAGGGTACATTCAATCCCTTCATCCAGGTCATTGAAAAACAAGTTGAATAAGATTGGATCCAATATTGATCCCTGGGATTCATCACCAAGTACAGGCTAGAGTAGATTTTACTCTGATGATCATGACCCTCTGAGTGGCAATTCAACCTGTTCTTGATCCATCTCACTGACCTAACACATTCATTCACCTAACCTGATTAATTTAATACACATCTCCTGAGTTTACCTGCTAGGATGTTATATAAGATAGTATCAAATTAACATATTTTTAGATTTGCCAATATATTTTTTTCCTGTAGAAATTTTCTTTGTGAGCATTTCTGTGCAACATAAAAGTGAGAAAGATACTTGTAATAACCAAGCTTTTATGGATATTAGGAACAATTTTGGCTATTGAACAAGAACACTATCATATTTATCATTGTATTGTGGTGTAAAATTGCCTGAAATGCTCGCTAAGGCAATGCATATGCAATTCTTCTTAAAATGATTTTGAAATTTTAGTGTGTAAGCATTTACCTTAGGACATCTTGAAATTGTTGTCTAATGGATCACTGGGGTCCTCTCACAGGGAAGATTTTCCTCAGGCAAAGCTCTTGTTTTGCACTGGATGCCACTTCTTAGCTTAAAAGTTCACTTACTGCCCACTTGATGCTGACAGCACACAATGTTGTGCAGGAATAGTTTTATCTCTGTAAACTCTAAGTGGATTTTGAATCAGTTTTTATACTGAAGAAACCTTTTTCCTTCCCAGAGAATTGTTTTCATCATACTTAGGTCCTGACCTTTCTTTAAAAGTATTGTTTTTTAGTCTGCCTGACCTTTTAGATAAAACCAAAACATAAAAGATGTTCAGTTTCATTTGTAAATAATTCAGCTTTGCTTTGCTTTATAATTAAGATTTATTTTGCTTAGAGATTAACTTTATCTATTTGAGTGAGAAATAAGGAAAAAATAACACTTCTTGTTAACTTAAATGCATTGCTTTGTTCATAGGCATTGTATTTTTCATGGTGAATAAGAACAAGCACAGGTCAACAGCTCCCTGAAGGCTGGTGAGCTCAGGGATCAGGGTTGAGGCCAGAAGTGCACAGCTTTTCATCCAGTGTTGGTCCCCCTGCCCCCAGCCTGGGAGTAGAGCAGCCTTTGGGCACATCTGGGGGCAGACCAAACCCTGGGCATTGGGCATCTCCATGGAAAAGAGGACAGGCCAAGGCCAGGCAGGGACATTAGCCCCATGGCTAGGTAGAGCAGGAATAGGGGAAGAGGGAGACAAGCAGTGCTGTGGCATCACTGGGCAGGGACTCATGGCTTTAGCCTTGGGGCCCTGGACCCATAGGCGTGGGTGGGGAGAGGCCCCAGGAAATCTGGCCAGTCCTGTCTAGGCCCATTAGAGCCCTAGCAGTCCTGACAATCACTGGAGAGTACTTCAGTGGTGTGGGGTACATAGAAAAATAGTGCATGTTTGGTTACAGAACTTCAGACCAGAAGTTAGTTGGGTTGTTATGCACTTATGTAATATTATGGTAGTCAGAGAACCTTGTTATAGGCAAAAGGGACACAATTTATTGTTATTCTAATTAATGTTATAATGATCTGATAGTCTGAATTACCAAATATAGAAAAGAATCAATGATAATAATGCACTTATAAAAGTTAAGAACTGCCTTTGTACTTTCACCTGTATTTCTTTTGTCTTATTTTTACCCGTTTGTCTGTGCTCCTGGGTGGGGATTACAACCAATTAAAAGCATCCAAGTATCTGTTAGAAGAAGTTTGACACTCCTGGACATGAAGTGAGCCTTCTCTTCAGTCTTGGAGTTGAATTATTATTTTTTAAAATATTTTCTTGACATAGTCTGCTTCTTTCTCATTGTCCTTTACTAAAATCTGAAAGTTGCATATTAGCGTCCCTCAGCTTCTCTAAGTATGTTGCTTGCTATGCAAGACATATGTAACTTTATCAGATCATTACTGTATGCGGTAGTATCAGAGCACAACATTTCTGAAATGCCACCAGCTCAAGAAATATTCACTTGACACCTATGAATTATCAAAAATTGTGAAAACAAACTCAGGGCAAGGCAAGCCTACATGATGTCAACGTAAATTCTGTGGCCTTGTATTACTAATGGCAAAACTGTACTTACAGGCTGAAGTCTCTATAAATTTTTTTGTGACATAGGTAAGGTAAACAATGAAAAAAATATGCTTAAGTATTAAGATTTGTATTCAAGATACCTTTTCTGCAACCTTGTCTTTACCATTTGCCAAGTAAATAAACAAACTTTCTAAGAACTTTATATAATTTCTAACAAGCAATAATCAGTTTAGAAACATGCAATAATTAAAAAATATATTACATATATTAGCTATTAAAATAATCTTCTGTATTAAAATAATTATCTGTAATGAAGGTTACTATATTGAATAATTTATTATTTTAAATTTGTTTAGCAATCTCTAATAATAAGTTCAAGTCAAATAGCTTCTTGATGCCTCATACTGGATTTAGAATAGAAAATGTGGGCATTAGCCTGCTTAGGGCAGATATTAGACACTCAAGAGCAATGGTACAAAGATTTTTGCTATTGAGAATAAGTGAAAGAGGTTATTACTGGGTTTAAGATTAGTTATTTTCCCACATATCAGAACTTCATTGAAAATATTAAAACTATGACTGTCAGTCATATCAATATATAATTTGAGCTTTAGCAAGTATTGTTCTATCTGAAACTGTATATTTGATTTATAAAGACCACTTTCCTTGCTAATAATAATGAACACCTTTGCCTTGGTTTGAAAAGACAGGTGTCTGCTAAGGAATGCAGGAGTCTCCCTTGAAATGGAGGAAGTAAACCCCCTCCCTCTGAATTTTTTATAATTTTGAAATTAAAGGGCTCTCAGGCAAAAGATATAGGACTAGGAATAACAGTTCTTTATTAGGGAAAAATAAAAATAAAATAAAAATGCACTAATACAAAACAACACTGATAGAGTCAAATATGACCTGACACCCTGTTGGTCAGCATGTTGGTAGCAGTCCAATTAAATGGTGGCTGCAGTGCTCCGGGAGTGACAGATGTGGTTCTGTTGAAGCAGTGATCTTGTAGAAGGGTGTAGTTTTCTTCTGAAGATCCAGGGGTGGTGTAGATGGGCCTGGTCTTCCTCTGGGAATCCAGTGGAAAAGAAAGCTGCTCCTCTGGGAATCCACAGGAGGAAAAGGATGCCTGTGGTTTTCCAAATGTCAGATTATACCCAGGTAGGAATGCTTGGCTCCTCCCCCTGGACAGCTCATCTAACAATGAGATGATGTAATTTTATCAGTAATGCAGTGAGACTCAGTGGCACATTAACAAAAGATGTTTCCCGGAGGGAGGATTGGTTGTGGAAGAGATAAAGAAAACTGCCCAATTAACAGAAGTTAAGTCCCACCTCTAACAAATGGCAATAGAATACATACCCCCATTTGCAACCTAAGACAACACATTAGACAACTAACAAGAGGAAAGTGAGAATTTAATTTTGTTGAAAATAAATCAGAGCACCACAATATCCTGGCATATCCATGGTGACACAAGAAACAGAATTAAAAATCAGAACTTTTAATTTTAAATTTATCTTTTTGTTAAATGGTTGCTATATACATTTTAATGTACATAGTCTGTATAGTAATTCTTCTATCCTTGAAAAAGGGAAATAGCATTCTTGCACTAATTCAGAGTCAAATTAGAAAGAAAACAAATATGTAAGACAATATTTGCAAGGCTTTTTACTTTATAAATACAATAAAGCTACTCTTTTAAAGGCCAATAGATGTGACTGCTTTCTGTTCCCAGCATTATATTGCTCATTTCATCAATTTCTACAATATTATTGAGAGCCTTGAAGAATTTTTAAGTTGTATTGTTTCAAGGTTTTTTTGTATGATTGTGTTTGATTATACAGATCTATGTTACAATGATAAAACATAGATCTGTAAAATCTTTTGAAAAGAAAGCTAAGTATGACTATGAAAATAATTATTTTATATTTTGAATAGCTGCTTTCTCATTTGCTATCATTCATTTGTGTTAAGATTTGGTTTTGGTTTTGTCTTTTTCTTAAAAGTAACAGGCCTTTCAAAAAGTACTTTCTCACTTTAAGTAAACCAACTGAAATAACATTTCCACATGTGAGTCTATGTTGGTAATTTTCATTGTTTTTCTATTCAACATATATTGCTGTAATACGTTATATTATTTGGACAAACATATATATATAAATAGAAGCTCTGTCTATGCCCTGATTTTTGTAGAAAGAAAATAAATAATGTTAGAGATGTCTGGCATTTTGTCTGAATTTTCAGATTTCCAAATGTAATCAGTTTCATAAAATTAAGATGCATAAATTTACTATATTTTCAACTACTTAAAAATGTGAAGTGATCTTAAATTTATCAAGGCATATGGAAGATCATCAAGACGTGCATTTGTGTATACTGAAATATGACATACCTCCTGCATCTCTGAAAATTTCTGGATGGTGCTTGTCACTTTCAGTGTTTTGGTATACGTCTTACTGTAGCAATTGATTAAATTTACAACTTTACATAAACAATAGAGAAAAAGAGAAAAAAGAGATAACAATAAAGGAGGTTGAAAAAAGAGAGCAGAAAAAAAAGGGAAGCTTAAAAAACAATCGTAAGAGAATGCAATAATGAAAAAGGTAAATTCTGGTACCAAAAGGAAGTAAAAATGAAATTTTGACTCTACCTCCATAAATGTGGACAACATCAAAACAAAAGGAGCCAAAAGGATTTTTTTAGACTTCTGGCTAGATAGATTTGGAGTTTTTGCTATCTGTATAAATCATTGCCTGTTTGAACTTAAGTCTAGAAATTTGTTTTGAACCCTGTCTTTATCAGTCACGTATTTCTTTACAACCACAGTTTTATTATATTTCTATAAAATCACAGTTTCTTTTCTTTTCTGAATAGATCTGAGATGAGAATAGATTTTGTCAGAAGAATATTTTATGGCAGCCATTAATACTGATTTTATGTTCTAAAATCTATGTTTATATATCTGCTTCTTTTATTTCCTATTACAATTTGAACCTAAGATCAAGGTAAAGATACTAGAAATTTATGAAAAATAAAATAAGTTGTTTTTTAAAACAATATGTCTGGAATTACATATCTTAAAAGAGTCAAATAAGCTGCTACATCTACACAAACTTGAACATTCCTTTAACAGATCCAGAATATATTCTTCTAATTAGGTTTCTAACTTTACTGGATTTTTTTTGCAAGCATCAGACATTTAATGACAGAGAACATCAGAGACAACAGGTAATTAAGATAGTAAAAAAAAAAGTGTCTTAATAGAATGCAGGAGTCACTCCAAAATTAGTTAAGTATAGGAAGGTTTTAAGTGAGGAAGATAAATAAGACTTGACTAAAAGTCCTTGAACATCTGAAAGAAAAATGAAGATAGAAATATAGTTATTACTCTTTTAAAAAATTCTGTTTATAATTGTAACTCTCATTTTTCCTTTAATGAGGTATGAATTTATTTTTTTGCTTAAGACTGTTTACACTTTTTTCTCAGTTAGCCATTGCAAAATAATAAGCTGTCCTCTTGCTAATATACGCAGGAAAAGTCCCAGGCTGGCCTCCTGGCAGTGACGTCATTAACACTTAGTAGTAGTAGTCTGAGTCCCATTTAGAGTCATCTGCATTAAGGACCTTTAGCTTTATTTGGGAAGTGTGTTGCTGGATCATATATGTCACGAGAACTAATAAATTCCTGTACCTTTATTCATCCTGAAAAAATGAGATAGTGAATATTCCAATTTGCTTTCACATTTTGAACTGAACATGGTTTTGGGAATCTGCAAAACAAATTCTCATGAATTAGAATAGCTGTTGGATGATAACCTTAGGTCCCATTTGGTCTCATGAGCAATTTGCATATTTTCATCTGTTCTCCAACCACCAAAGTAAAAAAAAAAAATTTAGAAAATAGTCAAAAATGGGCCAGACATTCTACCTAGAGTCCAATAACAAGTGTAGCACTACCAGTGTGTGTTCTGGTACAAGTTTTCTTCAACGTGTTTATCAATGAACTTCAATCAATGACAGAGAGCAGTCTCTGTGCATTTGCACATGACACCACAATGTCAGTCAAAGATCAACAATCAATATAGCTGAGGACAGGGTTGCCACAGGGACACAAACAAGCTGAAGGAATGAGCCAACAGGAGTCCTTTGAAACTTAGCAAGGGTCAGTGCAAAGTTCTGTAGCTGGGTAAGGAAGAACCCCTGGCAACAGAATGATAGCAAGCCACTCTGCTGAATCAACCCTGTGTGTTGTGGCAGACAGCAAACTGAGCACGACAGCAGAGTGCCCTGGGAAGAAAGAAGGCCGACAGCATCCTGAGTTATGTTAATAAGAATGTGGTCAGTAGATTCAAAGGGAAATATTTTTGTCTTTGTCTTAACTCTTTTCTGACCATAGCTGGATTAATGCCTCAAGATTTGGGCTTCATGACAGGGAAGATGAGTTTTTCACTGACGCAAGTTCAGTGGAGGGTCACCAAGAGGGCTGGAGGCTGGAGCACTTACCCTGTGAGGGAAGACTAAGCAACCTGAACTTTCTTAACCTGGGGAAGATGAAAGCTTTCCAAAGTCAGAGTCCTTTAAAAGGAAAAATAAAAATATCATTTTCAACAAGCATTTTCACTCTGTTAGATACCATTTTCTGCCTTATTTTTATTTCTGCTGAATGCTTCTCTGAGTGGGCAAAGGTATTTATTATCTCCCTCGATTATTCCTTCAGGAATTACTCATAAAAAGTTAGTGTGCTAAATTAACTGTTAATTGAACTTCCACTTTGAGTTTATCTGGGGTAAGTTTCCTTTGGTATCATGTTTACAACAGGAACCCTGTGTATACTTGTAGCATATTGCATATGCAAAGTGTGTGCATCTAGTACAGATTCATAATCTATTTTTGGAGCTTTGTTTCAGGCAAATGTCAAAGGCTCTTGCCTCTTTTCTTTACTAAAAATGATCCTGGAATCAAGAGCAACTTCCACTCCTATATAAATAGAAAGGCTTATGGGTCTCCCATATGTTTGCATTATCCTGAGTTTTAACAGTTGCAACACTTTTGAGTGGTGTCTGCTTAAGACTAGTTTTCTGAACCAAATTTCTCTGTAGATCATCAACTTGATCTTTTTTCACTTCTACATAGCTACAAGTTTTTAAGTGTAAATACCACTTTGAATCTTTCCTGGTGTAAGCAGGCTAATTTGACACGTTAAAGGCCCTCAGTTTTACTGACTTTTATTTGTTCTCCTTCCACAGAGACTTACTTAGAGAAATGCTGGTCCAGTCTAGGAGGTCTCAGAGTGATTTAGTGTGGGCTGGTCAGGTTCTTTTCTTTGTGAAACCATGCCCTAAACAGCCATTATACTTTATTGAGCCCATGTCCTTACTGCTTCCTCATATGATTCATCCTGGTAGTTCCTCAAGCTTCACATCTTCTCAGTGTCTGATTGTGAATTCAAAGTGATGCTCTGCCTCTGAGTTGACTTCAGTTGACTGCAAAATTTTGGTCGAAGCTTTTCCCAAAAAGCAGAGCTCAGTCTGCTTTTTTTCCTTTTTGTGCCATTTATCATTAAAAGTTTTTCTTCCCTTTTCTCCTTTTTGATTTTTTTAAACTAAAGTAAAATAATATAGGAATATTTCTTTATCACATAGAAAAATACAATTTTTAAAATAATCTCTTAGACAAACTGAAATGTCAGATGTGATTGCAGAAGACTGAAATGGAGAGTATGTTAAAATTCCCTTGCAACAAATGTGTTTCAATTAATCTAAGACTCTTTTTATAAAATAAAACCAAAATTCATGCTTGTGCAGATTACAAATACTGTTTATGGAAAACATTGATTAATCTACTGTGTGGTAGCTGATACTTACAAGATTGTTTATTCATAACATTAATTTTCTCTCAAAATCCTCCATGTAAATCAAGTCATATTGTTTAACTTTACTGATCTTCTGCATAAGTTCTTCAGTGTAAATGGATGTGGAAGACTAACAACTTTCTGTTTGAAAATTGCCTCTGTATCAAAGCAGTATTTTCCAGTGTGTAAGCTTTGTAGCTTTAAGTAAGTTTAATTTCTCTTGCTTTTTCTTTTGAGATGAAATTTTTTTAAGTTCTTCTCATTTAAAGTGCTGTGCGTATTTAAATAAATAGGATAGATCATGCCATTTGATGGAGTTTTGAATATAATTTTGCTTTGACCATGATATTTGAAGCAGGTGAATGCCTGTTCTTGTACATTTGCATGCACGATACAGATATGTTCACATAGATTTTCTTTTAATAGCAGTGGTTATGTAACATACATTAAGTTTTCTTTGTTTTAAACATTTTTCTGTTCCAAAATATCTCTTGGCCATGCATTTGTATTTTCTGTGTTTTAAACTTTATACCAGTCTGTCAAAATTTATTGTATACTGAATCAGAAGTAGTCCAGACTTTTGATATTATGCATATTATCACAATTTTCTTATTTTATTATGAAATAAACAATAAAACATGTCTAGATCTATTTTAGTTACTCATACCACTGCAATTATAGGATAGCAAGTAGTTTTTGGTTTGGTCTCTGACACATTAAACCTGGAGTCTTACATGGTGCTTCTAAGGTTTTTTAGTTTTGCAGGGGAAACCACCACTATGACTTAGAAGTGCTATACTACAGAACAGATGTTAAGACATTAAATGTTAGATAGCAAAAATAATATGCACCTATATCAGCTTTATTTTTTGTCTTTATAAAGCTAACATATCCTCTTATATTAGTATTTTTAATAGTATGATAATATAAACAATTTTAAACCTAAATTTTCTGCAGTAAACAAAAGAGAATTTATTAGTAAGACTATTTCTGATATGAGGATCTCTTCCAATATTTTATACAGAACATTTGAGAATTCTGTCAAGAAATCTGATATACCTTGTGCCTTAAATATACTATATAATGCTTAATTCCTCTGTGAGTCTTATTTCCATTTTCTAGTGGAGAGATTTTTCTAAAAGTGTGAAAACACTTGTTGCTTTCCATCCTGATATCACCTACATTTAAAAGGCAGGTCTCAAAGTATGAGAGGAGAGCATAAAACCAAAAAGAGAAGTGTGTAATATTATTGTTTGAATGACTGTTCAAGGGCCTCTAATCATTATGACGGAATAAAAAAGCCATGTTTTAAAGATACTAGTAAAAAATAGCACAGTTCATGCTACATCAGCTTTGTTTATGCTATTTTTTATGGTCAATTTTGTTATTCATTGCCCAGTCATTTATTTGTTCCAGTCACGATGGAGTTTCTACTATGTTAAGATGTTCTAAATGCTCACAGGTGAGAGACTTGGCTTCTAAACATTTACAACTAAATAAGGGGGATGGGGAAGGATGAAAATATTAATTAAATATTGAAAAATTGGTTATATATTTTAAATACTAGAGAACTTATAAGTGCTAACAATGTTTTCACAGGCAGGGTATGGACAATTTTCTTAGCTTATCAAACATTTTTTCTGTGAGAGTTTTTAGTAAAATAATTTGGTCTATTACAAAAATCAAGGAGCAAAAAGAAAATTACATATGAAGCCTTTTTACAATCTTAAGTATAAATAATAATGATGACAAGTTTTGTTTAAATGGATACCACTTATTATTCATCTACACTTGGCCTCGTGTCAAGTCTAAATGTGCTTTTAGAGTCCTGTCAAGCTTTGATGAAGAGAATGAGCATATCTGGCAGCCTTATTAGTAGCTGGATTAGTAGCTTATGGCAGCTTTTTCTGCCACTTAGGTTACTACATAATGCTGCCATTTCACTCCTCAATAGTATGGTTACCATTTTTCAAAGCGTGGGGCCCCTATCAATTGTCTAGCTGTATATTTTGATCTAGCCATGCTGATTCAAGACTGAACATGCAGGGGTGGAAATTATGTGTTGTCATTTTGACTGGTAAAAAAGTTTTGAGGACATTTAAAACTTAACATGTATTATCACTGTTACAAAATGTTCACTAGCATTAAACAATGTTCTGATTGCTTCAATTTTTTAAATAAAGCCTATTGACTTTCATCTTTTCATGTCAGTTGTCTTTACTATGTTAAACAGAGGGAAATTTAATCTTTTAGACTGATCAAGAAAACACAATTCAAAAGAAAAAGTTAGCATCCAGTACTACTGTGTGTCCCACAGGTTCTTCTTTCATCAAAACTGCCTCCACTGGTGAGTTAGAGGAGCATATTGCAGCCACTACTGGTGCCATTACTGTTGCTAGCACATCTGCTGATGTTGCTGTATCCAGTGCAGCGACCACCTGTAGACAATCTGCTGAAGAACAACGAGTACAAGCTATGAATATAAGAAAATCAGTTCTGGAGTCGGCCACTTACAAGGAAACACTCTCTCTTCATCAAGCAAATTTACAAAGCACAAGACGACGACCAAGAAATGCTGAACAGATAGAAAGAACTAAAGAACTTGCAGTTGTTACTCATAGAGGTATTGGATATTATTTTACTTGTGCCCACGTAGTTATGACAAAATATTTTGTATACATTAAAATGAAAGTTCAGTTATCCATTTAGGAAATGTAATTGAACCAAATGGGACAGAGATTAAATCTGTCTAACTTTGAGTTCTAGTAGGGCAGTCAGATGGAAAAACAAAATCAGTAATAATGTTGTCTTGGTTATTTAAATTGATTTTATTTATGAAAAGACAAAATGTACGTATAAGGAATTTTGTTTTGATGTGACTTTATAACTCGCATCATTATATTTCACAATAAAGCCTAGTGTAAGAGCTATCTGATGAAAGTTTAGAGAATTGAGGTTAGACTATTAATCTATTCTGCATATGTGATTAGATATAATTAACCATAACATTAAGAATGTACTTTATAAATAGCTGCTGTTCTAAACTAGTAGGTGATGCAGTTGTATTCATCTCCCATCTGGTTAAATCTTCAGCAAAATTTTGTTTTTTAAAACATCTGTACATATTCATTCCATCAAACATGAAATCAATGATCAAAGCAACATTTAGAGTGCTAGGATATTCAGCAAATATCAAAGTATTAAAGCTAAAGATCTCATATATTTTTATATTGAGATCATCTACTCTGCATGCTAAAATATTCATAATGAACAACATTTGGAGTATAAAACTATCATTGTTTGCTGTGTTAAAAGTAAATGTCTATATCTGAAACATGAAGCTGACAAAAAGAAATACTGTAATGTCTTAATTTAACCAGCAGATACTCAGAAAAAAATTGCTTGTCGTGTGTGTTTTTAAACATGCACAATGTCAGGAAGGGATCAGCTTAATTTTTCAGGCTAATGTTGTTGAATACAATTTATTTTATATTTTGAATTTTTATGTGCTTAATGTTAATCAATTGTACATGAAAAATTATAAAAAAACCAAATATATTCATAAGAAGCACCTTTTATAGCCCAAGCAATTTACGGAAGCCTTATTATATGATTGACATTTTGTGAAGACAGTTTTATTTGGAATCTGTTGTCTTACTGGATAGTCTTAGTGTAAGTTATTGTAGCTTCATTTACTAACACCTTTTGAAACAGGAGAGCTGCAATTCTTCAGAATTTTAAAATATATCATCAAATAGAATAAATTAAAAACACTGGTTTGCATATAAAATAGAAATAATTAGATGTTTATGTTTCATTTGTATTAATTTCAGTGGCGATCTGAAGTGTTTTCTGGTTATTGACTGATATAAATCAGTCAACAGTTTGGTTTGTGCGAGTTGCGTGGCTGTGCACTCACTGCACAATGTCTTTTGTCAAGTTAAAAAAAGGGCTTATTTTCAGTTATGAGGGAGCATATGAGGATCTGTAATACTATATTCTAATTTAAAGATATAAGAATGCACTACTTTGGCAGTTAAATATGGTAGTAATTGTGATACACATATAGTTTTTTTCCCATTTCCTCTTTGGAATCACTATACTGCAGTGTCCTCTCCATGGTTTTCTCAGTGTTCCTTTCTTCTCTGACCTATTCCTTAGTAGAAGATATTGGTATGGCACATACTTCTAAATTATTTTATTGAAATAAAGTGCTAAACTTTAGATTATATTAAAGAAGAGAATAATTTAGACATCAAGATACTGCTACAAGAATGTTATGGTGCTAATTTTTCACATATTAAATTAGTACTACAGGTACCAAAAGGTATGACAACCTACATACAAGTGAAACCAGACTTGTATAGACCTTCTTGGAGAAGAAAGGCCACACCTAGTTCCATGTGCATTTTGTATTTTATTCCCTCATGCAACTTTGAAAGTCTTGATTTTGCTAGCAAGTTAAAATTTTTTATGTGTCTATTACTCACAGAACAGTATATGTGTGCATGCTATTAAAGGATATTTCTATATGGAGTAAAAATTTACCATTTTTACTCAGCAAACACCAGTATTAGATAACAGCCATTAAAGCATATCAAGTGACCTTGAATAAATAACCTATAATTTTCTTCCATATAATATTCCCTATTAAAAATACACAAACATATTCTGAAGGAATTTTTTTGAATGTGAGATAGTTGTTAATTGACTTGAAGGAAATTTTTTCACAGAGGGATGTTGCAGAGGTATTTCTAAAGAATTTCCTGCAGACTATTATTGAAGTATTTTAACCTCTCTTTTACAATTTTTATGCACAGAAGTTTAAAAACTCTGCATATTAAATAATTATGGAACCATATGACCTATAAAAGAATTTTATATTAATTACTTTAAAAATTATTTCTCTATTTATTAGCTATTAAAAATTAGTTTTTAATTTGGAAAAATATTTTTTGTGTTTTTTAATTTAAGAATTACACTCCCAAGTTATGCAAATTAATTCATAATTGAGAAGACAAATTTTAATATACTAAATATAGTTACTAAAACTTACTATATGTAAGTGTGAATATTTAAAATTGTAAAAATTTATTGTGTGTATGTACCTAACTGTAGGCTTTCTTGAGAATATAACTGGTAAGACCCAAATAGTGCAGTTTTATGATATATTATCATAGATTAAAAATCATAACTGTAGAAAAAGAGTAGTACTGTTGGCATTCCATGGGATTGTTCTGTGAATAAAGTGTTTCAGAGTGAGTAGGCAATAACAATACTCCATTGTTTTGTAAAAATTTTTGGAAGTTTATGCATTAACGAGTTCTATAAAGAGAACTAGAGATTTATATATACCCTAAATTCAACTGCTAGCTGTAAATTGCTGTACTATATACACTACCTGGATTTCAATAATAATTTAAATTGTGTCAAAAGCTTACTGATTATTAGCTGGAAAAAGGAACTTTAGGTGCCTTTGGTGAAATACTTTCCTTAAAGTTAGGGAAGTACAAGTATTATTTTATAAGGCAGTACTGAGATCTCTTGAGGAATACTGTACAAGATTATAGTTTCTTCATCAACAAGAATCCACACTGAATCAGATAAATAAAGGTACTAAAATGGTGTCACATTTTCCTGGTCATCCCACCTTACAAAGTAAAATGTACAACAGGATGAAAGGACAAATTTTGAAGTGAATGTCAGTATGTAGAGAACTTAAGTAATGACAAGTTAGTATGTAATATGTAAATATTTTCATTAGGGAGATGAGTAAGAAGAGTTCTTGTTATTGGAACACTGAATCCTTGTAGAAGGAGGGAGTAGATGAAGGATGAGAAGATTACTTTGAAGATGCACCTTGATAGGCTAATGAAAAATATATTTAGATAGGATAGCTGGTAGTGAAAAGCAACACCTTTTGGGTCCTTAGTTGTAATGAAACCAAGTGGTTAAATTCAGGAAAGTTTGTCTCCTTAATTCAAAAGAAGGGGGGAGAAAATGGAGATCCCTAGCCCTTTTCATTCAGTTAAATATAGGAACTTCAAATGCTGAGATTTAGTAGAAATTCTTTTTGATGCTACAATCACGGTTTCTAGCATGATCTGTATTTCTCAGATGTGAAAACAAGACAATGAAGCATGATAGAAACATAATGTTTCCAAGTGTTTTTTAATGTTTTTTATTTGTTTGGGTTTTTTGTTTTGATTTGGTTTGGTTTTAGTTTCTGGTTTTCTTTTTCCTCTTCAAATATTTAAGAATTGTTGGCTTCATCATGACTAAAGAATAGAGGATAACTGGACATATTTTTGTTTTCTGCTATTTTTGTTTCATATGGTCAATTCAGAGTTTAGTAATGCTTTTAGTTCTATTGAATTATTCAATAGTTTGTATCAACTACATACTTATTAAGGTTTTAGAATTTTTATTTGTGTATATGCATTTATCATGGGAGATATTTTAGAACATTTTCTTGTAAGAGCTTATACTTTTACTGTCTAAAGATATGTTTAGAGGCATATGGGCAATGATAAAGGCATTTGTGCTGTGTGCTTAATAATATTACTTAAATTTTGGTCAGCCCTGAAGTGGTGAGGCAGTTCCTTATTGATTGTTGTTGGTCCCTTCCAACTATCCTTTCTATTCTATTCTATTCTATTCTATTCTATTCTAGTCTAGTCTAGTCTAGTCTAGTCTATTCTCAATGTTCTATTTAATATGGAAATATATGTACACATAATTAAATGCCCTTGAAAAACAAATGAGTACCAGATGCAAACACTGAAAAAGACCTCTAGTACAGTTTGCAAGTCATAAATTAAATATAGAAAAAACAAACAGTTGGAAAAGGAGATACAGTAGTTGGAGGAAAAAACTTGCTTAGCAGACTCAGAATCAAAAAGTGACAGGAAGTCTTAATGACTCTTGTCATCATCTAGCAGTTCACAAGTGCCTCAGTGCTTTTCTTAGGAAAATAATTTCAAGAGAACTCTAGATTTAAAAAAAAATTATGACTCCAAATTTCTCTTTTTAAAGAAATGTCATTAAGCATTTGTGCATTTTAAAACATATATTCTCAGCTTAAGAAATATATTTTTTGATAATGCTACTTAATTTTTTTACAAAATTTGATAATTTTATGGATATCTCCTTTCTTTATCTTTCTTTATGTTTTTATTAATTTCTTGTAAGCCTTTATAATTTCTCTGTCATTTCCCATTTCTTTTATAAGAGTACTTGCCTTATGCTTTCTGATATCTGGCTTTATGTAATAATTTAGTAATGGCCAGGAAAAAATGAATCAGGTAGAAAATATCTTTCTACTGGGTATTCTCTATTAAACCAGTATTTCTTAATCCTCCTGTCCTACAGGAGAATTTATGACAGTAGAAAGCAAGAAGATTTTAAATTTTTTTATAGGAAATTAAATCATATGATAATGAAATTTTTGAGAACAAAAGGATGTTATGAGAAAACTATTTATCATTTAAAAATATTCTGTGTAGTATATATATTCATATATCCTATTTTTCTGAGGTCTTAGAATCAGGAAGAAGAAATGAGGAGTAAAGATGGAAAGGGTTTTTGAAAAGCTGTTAAATATTTTTAAGTCTAGTACGTAATAGATCTGCATATGTCCTCAGGGTTTTTGGTTTCTTTGTTTTTGTTACTGAAACCCAGAACTACAAAGATGGGAGTCTGAAGAAAGTAAATGTATTTGGCAGTAAGATATCTAAGATTATCTGTATATAAAAAGATTTGTATAGATGAGGTCTTAGAAAATTTTAAAAGTTTCAAGAAATAAGCATAACACAAATGTAGTCTAGCACTCAAGCATTTAATAACAAAATTACATTTGTTTAATATTTTATTATACTTTTGGAAATACCTATTAATTATGTGCAACAAATCACACAGATGTGTTTGGTGGATGAGCTCTATAATGGATGGGTGTTACTGTCAAGAATTTTATTAGACAAAAAGTGATGATAATAATATCCTAAACTTCTTGGTATGTTCCCACTTGGAAAGAGGAAAGAAGATAATTTTTTCATCCAACAGTCAAGCTTGGAGTGATTAGAAGGAAGAAAGGGAAAAATTAAATCAGTCATACTGATTTTAATGAATAAGCTGTGCTAATATTTTAATTGAATTATTGCCTTTTATACATCCTTGTCAATTTTCTTCTCAGAACTAGTTTTTCTTATTCATTTTTTTTGCACTTCCTGCAGTTCTTAATTGTTTTTCACTACATAATCAATATTTATTTCTATAATTATGTTTGTCTGATTTATTGTGTCATTATTTTCCCTTGGTATTTAAGGTTTTCTTCTTTTGACCATGAAATGTTGGTATAAATTAGATGTACTTTAGTTAGAATACTAAAAAAAAATAGTGTAGTTACAATTTAATATTAAAAAGTACATATTAAATGTACTTCCTTTAAAATATTATTTTCAAATTAGAGACATTTTATATACATATAATATAGTAGAAATACTGCAATTTTTTATCATTTTAAATTAGTAATACGGTGCAGTAATTCAGTGTAATAATGCAGTATTTTCAGTAATTTGAAATATAAACTTCTATACAATTTGATTTTACCAGCGTACTTTGAGTTTGAAGGGGAGAGGGATGTGGGGAAATGGGAGGACTGGGTGGGTAGTAAAGAAAAAACTAAGATCAGCTCATGTAAAAAGTGAAAAGCTCATTAGTATGAAAAGTGTGTGTTTCACCACTTTGTAGTCTTTTCCTCTTCTATATGGCTCTTCACATTTAAGAAATTGATAACCTATGCAGTTCATGATGTACTACAAAAACTGATGAAAATTCATGTTCTCCCATTCTGACTTTCAAGGCGCAGAAAGGTTCTAGAAGATAGTGCTACATCAGTTGGTGTGTTGGGTTAAGTGAAGGTTCTTTGGGTATTCACTAGGTTTTGAGATTTTTTAGTGGTTATCTCTAAGATACATAGATATTTAACACTTGCATTGCTGGAATGTAGAAATTATGGATAGTTAGTTGTATCACATGTGTATAAAAAAAAAACAAAACCCAAAAAAGGTAATTTTTATGAGTAGTAAGTAACAAGTTCAATGCATTTAGACAGCGGATAAACTTCTAGAGGAAATACAATTAATTAGACATATGCCAAAGTTAAACTGGAAGTATCATGCATGGTGTATTTTACATATCTGCACATGCACAGCCAATGCTGGAAATCCAAAGTGTACAATACTCTTGTTTCTGTCACTAGAAATTGTGTTGTGAGTGAAATCTGCCATCACCACATACTGAGTATTTTAAATAATCAGTGAACTACTGGTGCACAAGTCAAAATTAGTTTTACACTGTAGTCCAAACAATTGCACAGACTTTTTATTAAAGAAAAGAAAAAAGACAATATTTTAGTCTCTATGTGTGCCAAAAATTTTTGTTATCTTATATGAGAGACTATTTTTGTCAAAACCTTCAAGAAAATATTTCTGAACACATTTCACTTCAAATTGGCTGCTTGAAAATTGTGCATGTCTCTGGTGTGCCTATTGACTGAATATTAGCTCATACATCTGTAGTGAAAAAAATCTTACATTTATTACTGGGACTTCCCTCCTTAATAAAGCACTCAGATCCACTTTCCTTCTTTACATAAAATATTGGGCCTTCTAACCTTAGAAAAAGTTACAGAGAAAGAGTGAGAGGGAGGGAAAGGTGGAGCTCTTCAGTCTGAAGAAGTGAAGGCTTTGTGGAGACTTTGGAGTACCTTCAATTCCCTAAAGAGGATCTACAAAAGAGCTCTAGAGGGACTTTTTACATGGGCAGGTAGTGATAGGACAGTGGGGGTTGGCTTTCAGATCAAGGAGGGTATTTCTTTATTAGATATTAAGATGTTCTTTACCTTAAGGGTTGTGAGGTACTAGAACAGGTACTTCGTACTAGATGATCCTTAGGACACTTCCAACCGAAACCATTCTATAATTCTATAATAACAATAATTCTGTATTTGTATTAAAATAACTTGAACTAGGAAAAAAGCATGACCTTGAGCAGAAATCCCAAGGTGGATGCCTAAATTATTTTCAGTGTTTTGACATAATCTCTGATTTGATTTCACAGAGTTCTGATGCTACTCTTAATGCTTCATCCAGTCATGTGATCAAAAACAGATTTAGGATTCTCAGAGATTTATTCACATAGGAGATGTGCACCAGTGTTCCTTCTTCTACAAAAATAAACAATAGAAAAAAACAGTCTTGCTGTCTTTATAAATTTAAAGCCAACCAACCAACCTAGATTCCATATGTATTTAAAGTATCATTAAAAAAAAAAGAACCTTAAGCCTCTCCTTGCATTATAACACTGGAAAGATGGTTTTGTCATATAGGTTTTTATAAATTTAGATTTTTAGAATATACTTTTGTCTTATCACTACCTTCTTATTATATTTGTATGTCTCCACAGGAGTATCCTACTTCATTAGTATAATCTATTTTCTTGGCTCTTGGCTGTTCAAATATATGAGAACATACTAATCTGACCATATTTAAATATTTTTACTATTGTTACTTCTGAACTTTTTTATTGAGATAAATGGGCATCTTATGCAAAAATAGGTATTTTAACTGATCTCTTACAGTGTCTGTTTTTCTTTGTGGATGGGCTTAGACGTTTACAACTATACTGTTTGATGTCATGAATCCATCCTCTGAGACTTCTGAAAAGCAAGATCCACTTTCAGTTCTTACTGTCATGTGTTTGACATGCAAAATAATCCTTATTTTGCCAAGTATAAAATCATCTATTTATTGGGTAGAAGATATTTTTTGTGATGGTGGAGTTATTTTTATGTATGTTCATGCATTTGCAGCCCAACACATAGTTTGGAGTTGGCATGTTTGCCATATAAATTTCTATAAATACTTCTTCACAGTGTATTCAGAAACTACTGTTCAGTAAATCAACATACAAACCCCAGTTAAGAGTAAAATTTTTCTCTGGTAAAGGTGCTTTAGAGAACTGGAATTACTTGCTTTCCTAGTGGTATTTAATAGTCTTGGAAAAGTCATGCAAATGATTATAAAAATCTTTGAGTGATTTCACTGTGGTCACCAAGACACTCTTAACTATTTTCAGTTCCACTTTAGATCTTGTGAACTCTTCTTGTGTACGTAAACTAGAGATATGCCATCTATATGTTTTAGAATGAGTAGAAACAAATGGAAAAAAGAAATACAGGACAGTCTTCCTTTGCTAATGTGTTGTTTTGATGACTTCTGAAAGTAATGGACAAACATATCTCTAATGAGAACACTTAAACTCATTCCAGCACCTGAGCTTATATATTCAAGACCACTCTCATCTTGCGTAGGTGCTGGAAGAATAACTAAGCCTATCTTCTCATTCATGAGGAGTTATTTTAGACTGATTCTCACAGAAAGCCAAGAGAGGGTTGGAGCTATAGTTCAACATTCCTATTTACATAGAAATAACATTTTAGAAAGCTCAGATTCTGACAAGAGAGCATTGCTGTTATTCCACTACTGCTCTGCTGTATGAAGGTAGAGTTCTTGGGTTTAGGATTTCCCCTGAGAATAGAATGGCTTATGGATTTGAATTAATTTGGAGAGGGGGAGGGGCTTCTCCTATTACTAGTAAAAAAAACCCCAAAATCTAGAACTTTGTGGTAACATATATGTTTTAATTCTGCAAATAATGTATTTCTAAGAACAGTTATGAATGCTTATAGGTTACATTATAATAACACACAAGTAAATTTACATTTTGCCTTTTGAGATAATAGTGTTTCTGTATTTATAAGAAAGTTCAGTCTTTTCAATCAGAAGTATAAAAAATGTTTATTAACACATCCTGTATCTATCCTATAAATTTCCTTGTAGAATGCTCTTCCTTCTGTATCTGGTTCTTCTCGTGTGCTTAGTAATGATACTTTTATTTATAAAATTTGTAATATTTATAATATTTTGCTACTGTGGTACTTATACCTAATGTAAAGGTTCTTTGAATAGTCACTGATTTTCTTAAGAAGTAATGGGTATGAAAAATTATTTGATGAGGTACAGTGTATCTACTTAGGTTCAGTTCTCCTGGACGTAGCTCCTTTAATTTATGCTGTCTTCATCAAAAATATTTGCTTGTAGGCAGGATAAAACATCTTATATAGTTTTTAAAAAACACACAGTGGCTGTAGCGGCTATAAAGCCACTTAAGTATATTGTACATAAAGTCAGCTTAGAATTTAAAATTTTAAGCAGGTTCATTTTAATGTATAATTCACTCTTTACAGGCCAAGACTATTAGAGATGAGACACTTAATGACTGAAAAGGAAAGTTCTTGTAGTGTGTTTGCTTATTCTTGTTTACATTTTTATATATGTTAAGTTGTGGGTTTATTCTCTTTTTATTAGTTGTTTTTTTTCAAAGGTATGTTGAGGGACAAGGTTTGTCTGGATTAACTGTTTATATCATAAAGCCAGCCCACAAGGAGGACTTTTACAGAAACTGATGAGCTCTGGGCTTAATGGAGATGTGGGAGACAGGTCCCTTCCATACAACATTTTGCAAATAACAGTTTTCAAGCTAGAAAGAAGACC
This sequence comes from Lonchura striata, assembly GCF_050655825.1. Classification (NCBI taxonomy): domain Eukaryota; kingdom Metazoa; phylum Chordata; class Aves; order Passeriformes; family Estrildidae; genus Lonchura; species Lonchura striata. Next base: position 140,872,384 of record NC_140704.1, on the reverse strand, counting down.
AGCTGCAGAACAAACAGCAGAACAGCAGATTGTATTTTATTTTCTACATTAAAATACCTTTTTTCTTCCTTTTTTTTCCTCACCACAGAAGAAACAGCTATTTTAGAGCAAACATGTTTATAATTGTTTTCATTTTCCAAGTTCCATAAATGTGTGACTGTTTTACACAATTATGTGGTGCATGGAAATAAACACTTTTTGGCCATATTTTAAAATTATTATTTATGGAGAAGAACAATTAAGTTGCAAATACCATTTCTTTCCTTTGTCAGGTATAAAAATTGGTCTCAATATTTATTTTTGTAAATTGTTTTGCACCAAAGGTGCAGAAATCTGAACTTGTGAGATAGCCAGTACTCTAATTTGTGTATACTTCCATGATAAAATTTGTCAAATGAAATATTTTAGATTGTATTGCCTGATACATGTTTTTGTTTTTGTTTTTGTTTTAACTAGTGAAAAAGGCCATAGATTTTAAATCTAGAGGATTTAAATTGTTTCCAGGGAAAGACAACAGCAACAAGTTTTCTATCTGTGAGTGTACTCCTTTTTGTTACTTTTTTCTAGTGCAAGAGTGAAGTTTGTGGTGTGCTGTTTGTGTGTAATTATTTATGTATTCTGATAATAGAACTGGTTTCTCCAGTCTGCATGGTGAATTTTTAAGTACGGTTCTGCTCCAAAGACAGCCTTTCTATAAATCTGGCATTGTATAAAGATGTGTTATTTTGTCAATAATTTCAAAATAAATTTACAGTATTTGAAAGGAAACAAATATTCAACCTTCTAGGTGTCTAGCTGTAAATTCTGTGAGTAGGAGATCAATTTTTTTAATTAAACATTAGAAATGCCATCAAATGCCTTGCAAACTAAAGTGTATCCTCATTTACACACAACCACATATGAGGTAACTTTTGAAATTTTTAAAAATTCATTAAGTGTGACATTTTAGCTGATTAACTAGGTGTAGTTTTAAAAATTCTGGAGTTGCTTGGTGCCTTCAATTTTTGCTATAGAAATTAGAAACTCAAAGTGCTTGACATCTCAGTGGACCAAGGCCTGATTAAATCATGAGGAGTCAGGCAATTTTATAGCATGAATTAAGCAGGTGTGTCTCTCAATATATTGAAAGGATACTTTTGAAAAATAGTGTGCCATTTTTATAGAGGCCTTTTTGGAATGGAACCACATTTTAAATATTTAAAAGTGAATAAAATGGACTAAATTTTTAGCATATGTCGGATTGTACTACATTTTTTTATTCTTCATAGGACTTATAGGATTTGGTTTTGAAGCTCCCTAGGTTGGACGTGTTTTAATTATTTGTTTAAATTAATGGTGATGGATTCAGTTTCCAGAATTTAGCAGCATTAGTGAACATTTATATTTTCGGTTTTAGATTTTAAATTGTCAAGGTATTATTTTTTTAGACAAAGATATCTCCAAGCAGCACAATCCTTTAGCATTCACTAAGTCAGAAAAATAGAGCAAAACACAATTCTGTTCAATTTTTGTAATGTCATGTATTGTCATATTCAACTTCTCTGTAAACTGCATCACCTAAATAGATTTGTAAGGCATTACTGATTTACTTGAAAACTTTGTATCAAGATATTTAAAAACAAATATTCTTTTTATACCTATTGGGTGAATGGAAAACAGACTGATTATGCAGAAGAAGTAACAGTAAGATAATTACAGTAGTGTTTATAAAGTACATCACTGAGGTCTCTGTCTAATGGCCCATCTGTGATTCTGTAGTTACAAATGATAATACAATAATAATACAATGGATGATAAAATATATTATTTTGCACTAATCATTAGACTGTCTACTGTATAAACTTTAATTGGAATTCCATATTTATAATGAAGTAGCAGATACTCATGATACCCAAAGCTGATTGTTATGAAATTAGTGATAATATTTAGCAACATATTTTTGAAGTTCTTTAGATAATTTCATTTGTTATGATATTCTGTGTGAAGCTGGAAACTTATTTATCATTTTTGTTATTGATTATGCAGAATAGATTACATGTATGAGTCAATAATAAGTGAAGGTGAAAACCATGGTGATTTGTACCTTTAGTGATCATAATCTTGTCATAAATAGATAACTAAGGTTTTATATTGCAGTCTTGCATTTGATTCTCTAGTCACTTTGGTAGTTGAGAATGTTGAAGAAATAGTATTTCATGAGAGGTTTATGTATTTGGCTGTTGACAAGACAATTTTTTCAGTGTGGCCTCAGCTGGGTCTAGTGTCATTGCAGATAGCGTCCTTTAAGAAAAACAATGACCAACATTCAACTGTTAGTGAAAATAAGGATAAGTGAATATCTATTTTACATTATGCCTTTTATTAGCAATGTCTTTATAAATTTTTGTCTAGCATTCTCATATGTATGTCCTTTCATTATTTTGCATTGTTTTGGTTGTTTTTGTTTATTTTTAATGTATCAGTTGTATAACATTTAATACTAATGCAAAGGTGATTTGCACAGAGTAAAGCTAGAAGATATTTGATATGGTGATGCACTTTGAAACAAGTATGCATCAACTTCAGTTTAGAAGTGTTGACACTGACAAATTAATTACTTGGCAGATCTAATTCAATCTGGATTTCAACTGTGAACTTTCTTGATACCAGTTTCATGACCAGGTCATGAATGAATGCTTTTCCTGGATGCATTTAATTTACTACAGGAAACCCTTTAATTGCATATTGTCCATAAGCATCTGGGGTGTAAAAAAATATATAGACAGATATCTGTGGAATTACATAGGTCTGTAGACTGAAAAGTCAGGCATTGTCTATAAAAATAACATCAATACAAAAATTCTAAACTGTGAAATTACTTTTTGCTAGGCATTTTATAAAAACCAGAATGGGTTTAAGATTGTGTAAATGTATTTTGGAATTGGAATCAAATTAGAAATCAATATCTACCTATAAAATTTTCCTCTGTATTTTTATTGCACTATATGTCTTATTTTAAAAAATTATTTCATTGATTTTCTGTAACATAAGCCTTTATATTTTTTAGGTTTATGAGTACTGATAATTCCATATATTATCATTTAAAATTATGTCCTGTAGAGTGTTTCTGGAAATGAAATTTTATACAGAAAGTGTCCAATAGGATTTTCAAGCTTCTATTTCTGGTAGAAATCAACATGCATAATAATTCTTGTGTCTTTCAATCCATCTTTTTATATAAATATTTGCTCTATTACCTATGTATGGGGAAAAAATAATGTACAAAAATAAAATAATTATTTGAAATATTAAAGCATGAACTATAATAGAGATAATATTGTTTAAACACTATTAAAAAAAATGTCTTCTGTGTGCATTGATATACAATGCATGGCCAAATGGCACCATTATAATTTCTATACTATTATTATGAGACATGATGAATAATATTAACTATAGCTCTAATATATATTTAATGTCAGAACAGTTTGAATGTCTTCTATGTATATCCAGGCTACTTTTGATAATTCTGAATTTCTCATGTCTCAAAATGAAGCACCCAAAAGAGAGCATTAATTTTAAATGCTTATCCAACAAGATGGCTTTGCTAAGTGCAGTCTATGGAATGGTAGTTGTCACAGAAATATATATATTTCAACAATAGAATGAACATGGGTTTCTGTAGCTAGTATGCTTTCATCACATGTACATCTATTGGAGAAGGAAAAGACTGAAATCTGAAGCTAGGAAGAAGATTCCTCCTGGCCCAAAAGTCCCTTGAACATAAAAATACAGAGATTGCCTTGGAGTGTTTTTAGAGCAACCTTTGACATATTACAGGTGTCTTGGGACAGAGGAGAGTAAATACTGTAGTTCCAGCTGACAAGCACTGAGCTTGATAGGTTTTTTGAGCAGTGTGCTGTGTTGAGATGTTTTCTGTTTAAGCCTGTACATTTGCCTTTGGCCTTCAGCTTCCTCAGGGGTACCAAACCAATTATTCCCTTTCTGTGTGTGTAAGAAGACAAATTTCAAGGAAGAGAAACCTCAAGGATTCTGAATTATATTCCTCTTCATTAAAAGTTAAAAGTTAATGAACAGCCTTTAAAAGTATAGATAGAATCTACTTTTTTTTTTTTTATATGCAAACCTTTTCCTTAAAAGTACTGCAATTCCATCGGTCTAGTTCATAAAGATGAATAAAGATTAAAATATTTTTCTGATTAATACAACTTACTTGGCCTCATGTCAACTTTTTTTTAAAATATTTATCTGTCAAGCAATGAATTTATCGTGTATCAAGTAATAAGAGAGAAACATCCTTTACTAATTTTCCAGTTTTGTGAATAGATGGTTGAATATGCTGAGATATGGTTAGATTGTTACATACAAATTTCTGGAAAAATACAGAGAATAGTTCACAGGAAGTTTCTCTCTGAAGATCTATTTTAGTTTATTGTAAGATAAATGTATGCAAATCAATCTGGCATTTTGAGTTTACCTTCATATCATCGTATTTTAGGTATATATATATTTTCAATACTGATGAAGGAGAATTCTCTCAGCAGGAGTTTACGCATTCAAGTTTTATTACAATTCAAGGAGAAAAGGTCAGCTCTTAGTGGAGATGACATTTATTAGCATATGTTCAGAATAAAATCTTACAGACCTAAACCTGATGAACATTCCTTTAAATGTTAATGTTTCTAAAAAAAAATAATAATAACATTTCCAAGTATATTGCAAGTAAACAAAATAGCTGATTGATACATCTGATAAAAAACTTGTGTTATTTTTTTGGAAAAAAAAAAAAGCAGAAAATAAATTCTTTGTTAATTATAGGGAGGAGAAACATGTATTGAAAGTAGAGTTTATATGGGTGATCATATTCTGTAGAAAATCTGTTTTAAAAGACCTAAAAAGAATATACTCTCATATTTTTTAATTGCTTACTACTGTATTTTCTAAAAACTTTCTTACTGTATCTCTTTTTTTGTTTATTTTGTTGTTGCTTGTTTTTGTTCTTTTTTTTCCAGTAAATGAGGGAGGTATTAAACAGGCATCCAATTTGTGTCCAGATCCTGGAGAACCAGAAAATGGAAAACGGATAGGCTCAGATTTTAGGTAAAATATAAATTCTACTATTGTATAATTTCTCTAATACTGAACTTGGAAAATGAATATGTTTAAAATGTATATGTGTTGCTGAGTACTTTTTCAAAACTGACCATTTTTGCAAAAAGTGCAATATAATTCTGCGTAAAATTATGTAATGCAATATAGCATGCACCTAATATGCAAAAAGATAAAATACTTACCTAGGAGAGATCATATATCTCTGAAAATCTGACAAAAATAGGATTGAAGGTAAGTTTATGATATTTTCTCATGTAAGTACTGTGATAGATTTATAAATATTGAGCATGCATGTTGTACTGGAGGCTTTTGCAAAGGAAAAAGCAAAACTGAATATAACACAAGAAAAAAAATAAAACCTCGGAGAAGAAATTTCAGATCTTAGAGAAATATTCATTCAATCTAATAGAGAAATTACAGTCCCTGCAGTATGTTTTTCAGGAACCCAGAAGTTTGACACATGCAGATGTATTTTCCTAGTAGTCCTCACATTGGCCTAGAAATCTTAATTCAGACAATTTTATCTTGTAAGATAAAAAAGGCTTTAAGTACTCTTTAGAAATATTTTATGTTGTTTTATCAGTTAACTAGACTCCTAATTCCAGTATCAACAGTGGCTGACAAGTAGAGAGAGACATAAATTTTAGGAATGTTTTGGATTATTTAAATCTCTTTTCTGAGTTTCTGATTTTTTCCCTTTTCAATTGTTGAACATTTATTTAAAAGGGTTAACATGCATATTATTTTATATTTGACATACAAAGACACTCAGACTGTATAAAAAAAATTCAAATTTTTATTCTTGTTTTACATCATATACTAATTTCACATTATGTTTACAAAACCTGAAACACCATAATGATGAAAGAAAAAAGACAGAAAGAAGTAGAAGGGTGATAATTTTAAAATTAATTGGTTTTATTACATTCAAGTTTTTTTTCTATATATTTTGTATTGTACATGTCACACAGCACACTACTAAGCATTCCAAGAGAACTCTTAGAGTAATCTGGATGCACAAAGATTTTACAGAATTATGATAGTGCATTCTTTTACATAACTTCATGTACCTTTTTGTGTGTGTGTTTTGTCTTTTCTCTTTGTAGTCAAGCAGAAGACAAGATTGAAAATTACATCCTATGTAAATATGATAGCTAGAAAACAGTTATTACAATTTCTGTTTTTCATAAGTCTTCTTATTTCTCTAGTTTTGAGAAAAGCAAAAGTTAAATGTGCATCAATATATATTATATAAATAATTTTATATTTACATAAATAAAAAATTATAACTATTTTTATAAAAATGCAATTTCTAATATTAGCTTTCAAAATAAAAAGTTTATATTTTCAGAGAAATTAAAAAAATATGTATTTAACTGTCATACTTTCTAGAATCATTACTTTGGGTGGTATTTTGTATTTCAACTTCAAAAATATGGTTTGAGAGGAACAGCATTTGACAGACAACCTGCCAGTTCTTTTCTAGAGTTATCTCTGCAAGTGATCATGAAAAGACCTACTTACAAAGATTATTCTAGTTAGACTTATGTGAGGGCAGTACCTCGAAAAAGATATGATGATGATCATACCCTCATTTTTCTTTTTAGACCAAAATGTTAGGATTTCAGTTAGCATTATTTTTAACTTTACACTTGGAATATGTATCAGGGTTTCATATTTCAAATGTATTGATGAGAAAATGAAAGCAGAAGGCATTCAAATTACTGAACAATGTAGATATACAAGTACCAGCATCAATATGTTTTCCAATGTTTCTTTTCCCTAATTTCTCATTATTCTTGGTGACATTTTTTTTCTCTTAGAAAAAAAAATCTCCCAATAATCTTTATGGATTTATACTTGTAAAAAACAGCCCTGGTGTATATTAGTAAAACATGTGCATTTAGCTCAAATTGAAAACTTCATACATTGAAGGGAACATACATTCTTACAGGGAACAAATACATACTAAACATTTTCAGCAAATTTAATAAAATTCCTGCTTAAATTAATCTGGTTTCAATTACTGCCATTATGATAATGGTTGTTCAATTGCTTAATAGGGTTCTGAAGTAACAATATTACAAATTATTATTGTGTTACATTTAGTTAAAAACATCTAGTGCCATGGAAGATCTTTTCTATTCTGGCTTATACCTGGCAGATAGAAAAATAGCACACTTTCACCTTTTCCTTCTCGAAGTCACTCTCTCTGTAATGAAGGAAATAGCTTTACTTTAATCTTGCCTCTTTTTTCCTTTCTGAAAAGAAAGTACAATTCCAATTACAATGCCTTCATTCAAAAACACAGTATTTTGAAGGGTTTACTTCTATCTCTACTAAGATCAATAAAAATTTGATTTCTGTACAATTTAATATATTTTAGAGAAGAGCATGTTCTTGTCACTTCTCCTTAGCTTTCTTCAAATGTGAAAAGCATTGGAAGCATTGTATTGCACTTCTGTTCTGATTACAAACACTACCTGCTTTCACCACGTTAGTCTCCTCTTACTTGGTTCTTACACAGACAAAGTCTGTAATTCAAGCTCTTAGACAAACTGGAGCAGTCCATGACATTACTTGAGGCCTGTAATTCCATGCTTAACCTTTTGAATAATATTTTCTAACATTAAAATTCCCCATAGCTGTATATTTTGGAGTATTAAAGGCATTGTTTCTGATTCTAGATGCATATTTGAGCATAAAAGGTTTTGCTTGTTGAAATAAAGTCAAGAATACTTATTTATAGCTGCAAGCTTTTCCTGTACTGAAAAAAAACATTCTACTTCAGAAAGAAAGCTTCCCTTCCCTAGGAGTTTCTTAAAATTTTAGACACGCTAGCGATTATTCAGCTGGAATTTGCAATTTTACTTTACTTGTCAACAACTAAAATAAATCTTTTTAAACTAATAATAAATCGTTCTCATGTGTCTAGTTTTAAAATGAATGCCACTATGTAAAAATGTAAGATATAATAGATGAAGAGAAAACGTTTTTACATGTTGTTGTTTCTATTTTCTTTATTTCTAATGAAATAAACACATCCATATTCATATCCTGAATTATCCTTGAACAGCTGTTTTGTTATGAGAAAACCATGTTTTTCACCACCATCTCAAAGTTCTGTCTTCATTACATGACTGAACAAGTCCATCTCTATCCCTCTACCTCTGTAGTGTGGTCCCACTAGGATTTAACAGTGAGATTCTGAACAAACCTGTATCGTAACAAAGCAGTGAATACTGTTGGACAAAAATGCTCTTGTAGTCTTAAAAATATATATTCTACTGACAGAAGGAATACTATAAAGTTTATTATAAGGACAATTTATTTTACCAACAGATTCACTTACAATATAAGTAATGATAATATCTTCTTCCATTTTATATAATAAATTAATTTTTAGTTATTTTCTTTGAAAAATGAAGTTCAGCATTAATTGACTAGATTGACTAGATGTTTCACACTTGATTTTCCTTAAATCTTCTCTGAATCACCTATCCTTCTCTGCAGATATGCAAGGTGATTTACTAAACATTGAAATTTGAAGCCAAACATCCTGAAAAATAAACGAAACTTGGTTTGCAGTGTGAGATATGAGGCTAGTTTATGGGGATTTGTGCACCTATCACTTTTTAACAGTTAAATGGTTCCTTTGTCAAGGACAAGTGTCTGACAGTACAAGCTTTGTGAGAAAAGATGACATTTTTTTTCAAAGATGACTTACCAGTGACCTCCATAGTGTCAGGAAATCCTCTGAAACAAATTTAGTCATCAGTTTAGTTTTTTCAGCACACAGTAAAGATTTTTCTTGGTCAGAAATTTAGAAGATTTAAATATTCTAGCATTATATATTGGAATCCTAGCATTTTGCAGTACAGTAATATCTTCAAGTAATATACAAAATGATCTGTGAAATGTTCCTATGGATGTTCTTGAGAGAAGTGATGTGTCTTAGCTCAGCTCTCACTGTGACTCAAAGACAACAATTGAACCTAGTGTGTAGAAAGTTGGTAGGTTAAAAAAGAATGCACTATTCATAATCTTGAAAACTTACATGTCTACTTTATTTTGCTGCTGGTGGAAGAAATAATATAGATGCTGATTGTTTCTTTATGCTAGGATTAAAATATATGATATTGCTAAATTTACAATTTGATAGAGATGGACTTTAGGAACTGATTAGCTATTTATGGCTGTACATTTTCTTCTATGGCTAAAAATGATGTCCTCTCTCAAATTTGTTCAGTTGCAGGCATGAACTGAACAGGTTAATCCATCAGAAAGATGGCTTTGATTCCTTGCATAATTGATAATATTTCAACAATAATTTTAAAAACTTATCGAAAACTGGAGGAAAAGAACCTAAAATGAAGTAGTTTCCTACGCAAATGTCAACTATTAAAATAATACTATTCAGTATAAACTTCATATGAAGTTAAAAATTTTAAACTTGTTCTTTCTCATCTTTTAGAGATTCTATAGTTCATTTTTGGACTCCTTACAGTTGTTAATTTCTGTTGTTTAAAGAGGAATCACAAATTTGAGGCAAATGATGAAAATGTTAAAAAAAGATACAAAATTAAAATTTTGTCAAATTTGTATGCTAACTTCCTTACTTGCTAATTATTTATACATTTTCCCTAATAAAAATATATCCAAATTTGGGGTTTTTTTTTTATGAAAATGCAAACCTAATGGCAATCATCTTTTGTCAGATTACAAACAGAAATTTGCAGATAAAGTTACTGAGAGACACTCAGGTCAAGCATTCATTTTTCAAGTTATGAACTGTCTTAGCACATTATGTTATATTTGCAAAAGTTTTGCATTACTTCAGGACAAATTAAGCAGTTTATATGAGTCATAGAAGTATTGATTGGAAGGGTCCTTCAGAGGGCATCCAGTCCCTCCTCCTGCCCAATGCAGGACTAGTCATATCAACTCTGGCTTTGTTTACACAACCCTGTAAAACCTCAGGATTAAAGATTTCACAAGAGTTTGTGTATGCTGTTTCACCTCTGCCCTCCTTTATTGAAGGAAATTTCTTGTAAAGTAAAATCTGAGTCTTCCAAACCATCCCTTGTATGTTATCTGGCACATTTAGAAAAGTTTGGCTTCATTTGGCTCCTGAAATTGTTATGGTCTGCTATGAGATAGTATCTTAGCTTTCTCTTTGTCAGACTAATTAAGCCTAGCTACCTTAACTTTTTACTGTAGTTCATGTGCTTTAATCTTCTGACTGATCTCCAAATTCTTGCATTTTTACCAATATTCCTCTTTAAGTGGGAGGCAAAAGACTGGGCTTAATATTAATATTGCAGATACAGCTTCACCAGCTGAGTAACAATTTCACTTGATCTGCTGCCACCACTTCTAGTAGAGATGAGTATATAGTTTGTTCTATGCAGGATGAGAACAGGTTACCAATCAATAGTGCAGAAAATTGTACCTCTACTTGTTGAGTTTCATGAGGTTTCTTTTTGCCCAGTACTGGACTTTGCCCAGGCTTCTGGATTGAAGGTCTGATCTTCAGTGTGTCAGCTACTTTTCCTACTTTAATTTGATCCATAAATTCTGTCTCCCCATCAAGGCTGAGGATGAAAATATCAGACAGCATCAGACCTTATGCCGATTTCCTAATGTTCAGATTATTACTGTCTACCAGCTGAATATGAAGCGATTGATTCCTACTCTTTAAGCACAGCTGCCAAGAGGATTTTGAATATGTATAGATTCAGTGAGTATTTTGTCAGCTCTCAAAACACACTGCTGTAAAAGATGCTCTAAAAAATCTTGCTGATGTTGAGCACTGCTACACTGAGCACTGCTACATCTACCACAGGTCTATGTAGCCAGTCATTTTGTCATAGAAGACAATCAAGTTGATCAACTATAACTCAACTTTCATAGATTTGTGTATGTGCTCTTGATTTCCAGTTCATGCTTTACTAGAGCACGTTCTTTCCAGAGATCAATGTAAGATTCCTAGCATCTTCTTGTCATTTTAAAAGTTCATGTAATATTAGTCTTTCTACAATCAGTCAGTACATCTCATTCAAGTTTTTCATAGATGATACCCACCTTGTAGAGACTCAGGGAGATACTTCAGCAGTCTTTGGAGAAAGCTGTCTGGCCACCTGCCCTTGAGTACAGCTGCCTCCATTTACCTGTTGTTTCCTAGTACTGGCTGTCCCTCTTCTTCACAAATTGTGTTGCTACATACAGATACCTAGGAGCACATCTGCTGTAGAAATTGATGCAGAAAAGATATTTAGTGATTCTGCCTTTTCCATATTGGATTTCAGCACCACAAGATTGCTTCATCCATTTGCAAATGAACCCACATTGCATATGAACTTGATTTTGTGACTAATATACCCAAGAAGCATTTTTGCTTAACAGTGTGCCTTACTAGTCTTAGCTTTAGCTAGGGTCTCATTCAAAAGTCTAATTTAGTCACCCAGGGACTACTAAATTAATATATCCAGTTCAGAAAGTTCATCAAACATAAATGACAGAAGAGTTCTCCTTATAGAGGACTATAAATGGTTCCTGTATTCTAAAGATTTTCTCAGCATTTGTATCACTTTCAGTGTTAGCATACTGGATTCAATGGACATTTACTCCATCCACAAACATTTTTTTTCAATTAATATATTCTGATTCTGAAATTTTATAAGATTTTCATTCTATCCTTGAGAATTTAATTTTTTTTGTGATGTATATCTATACTGTATACCACAATGAGCAGCTTCATAATTATATCATGCTTCAGTTCTCTTGAGATTTACAATGTAGAAATAGTCTGCTTTTAGAGGGCTTCATCTGGTAAGCAGTTTGGACCAAATGTAAGTCAGGACATCAAACTGTCCTTTTTTTTTTCCCACTATTTTTGGTCAATTGTTCCCACAATCTGTTTTTGGACTACTCTGCCAGTTTTCTCTAAAATAATACCTGCCCACAGTTCAGAGGTTCCCCTAAAACCAGCTTCCATGATTTGATTTTCTCACTCCACAATTTTTAGTTCTGTAACATACCATAAGGCTGGGATCAGATCTTTCACATGTCCTCCTACAGTACCTCTGGATATGTAATAGATGTCATCAATTTTATCCTATCAAGGTTCTGTCTTTGTCCTATAACACGATCCTTCCATCATCTGAGATCCTGCCAAAGAAAAAGAAAATAGAAAATAAAAACTTGAGACCATACTGAAATTGTTGCTGTCACCACACCACACAAACTCTCATCAAACCCTTGGCCTATCCTTTATTTCATTTTGTCTTAGAGCTAATAATTTTTTCCTGGTACATTTGCATGTCCTTTCTGAATCTTCATCATATTCACCTCATGGGCCTCATGCACTTGCCAATGGAGGGAAGCGACATTTTACATTTTTGTACTCAAGTAATCAAACTGTTTTTAGAGAAAAATGAATTTCTAACTGAATAATTCTAGCTCACAGATTTAAGGTTTTGGAAAAATAATATTGTCATCAGAAACGAGAAGAATGTCTACTTCAATTACGATGTGGGCCATTCACTCAAGAGTTGGAGTCCATGATCCTTGTGGGTATCTTCCAACCCAGAATATTCTATGATTCTGTGATTCTCTGAAACTAGAAAATTTGGAAAGAATTGAATGAATTTCCATTTTTAAGAGTGGAGTGTATAGATAGATAATGACAGCAAAATATTAAAAAATGGTAATCTTGACTATGCTTTTAAGTTTCTGAGAGACACATTTTCTTAATATTTTCTTGACAAGCACTCTATTATTGTCTTTTTTTAGTTGATCTTCCATAGGAACTAATCTCCTACTCTTCCATTTTCTTTCTTAGACTGGTTCTTTATTATCTACTTATCTAATTGCCCTTAGTAGGTCTCATTCACACAGCATAGGTCACAGATTTTGTAAATTATCCAGTCCCACTCTGAGTCCAGTCATACGCTTATAGTCATATACTATTAAATATCAGTTTAATATCAAAACTGATTTGGACAAGTAAAATGGACTTCATAATGTGAATGCCATTTATCCTATTGCAGGTGATAGAAATATGCTTGCACAGTCTTTATAATCATTCAGACCTCTGGGATTTTTGCGTATTACAGTTTGTTTTTTTTTTTTACCAAGAGTTGAATTTTATTTGTAAATGGTGTACTTCCTGCTCAGCATTTCCTCTTTAAATCAGTCCATGGCTAGTTAAAGGAAATATATTTCCATGCCATTTTTCTTCAAGTGTTCCTTTTTTTTCCCTAATAATAGAGATGCTCAGATTTTCTCAATATGACTTTCTGAACCAGATAATTATGAAAATCTAATCTTGAGAAAGATATTCTTGTCTTCACAATTGCTACCTTTTGAACTTTCCTAAACATATAGTCCCTGTAGCAGCTGTGCATATTTTTTAAAATTACTTGTGGACAATCTTTATGTTTCACAGTTTTGAAATATCCTCCAACTCTATGATCTGGTGGGTCTATGATCTATGCCTGGTGGGTCTTTTTTTCCAACTGCCTATAAAAGCCTTTTATTCTTACATTGCAAGGGCCTTTACATTATGTTTACTTTTTTTGTTTCTTTTTTCACTTTTTCACTTTTTCACTTTTTCACTTTTTCACTTTTATATCTCCTTCTTGGTGGATTCTGCAGCTATTCTTTATCTCATTCTTTCACAAACATTCTTTCACAAACATTCAAAGCAGGAATTGTTTTGGAACAGTTTATAGAGCTGTTACCCACAGTTAAATCCTCCTTTTCTGAGATGTCTGTTCAGGTGACTGCATCATCTTTCATGTCCCCATTTTCTTAGTATCTATGTGTCTGTAATGCCCAGGTACTTCCCAGATTTCATCAGCTATTTTGTGCTGACACCATTCCTTCTCAAATATCTAACAATTCTAACTCCCTTAAATTAATTCTTGTTCTAATAAGTATCAATCTTCTTTAGTAGCTTTTTTCATTGTAGATGCATTTGAATAGATTACCTGACAAAAGTTATTCTCTGAAATGCGTGCTCAGCCTTTTTATTTTTCTCTCTGTCTTTGTGAATTGAAGAATTGCAGCACTAAAATTGCCATCTATAAGGAAAGAAAAAGAGGTCTCATTCTTTGCAAGCCAAACCCTTCAGAGAAAAATTAATTTCAGTATGTCTTTTGGCAAAAATGAATGTCATACCTTGTGGGACCAAACTGAGATTTGAAGATTGGGTCAAGCAAAGTGTCAAGTAAATATTGACACTTTGCTTAGGGAGATTTACGGACCATTTTTTTTTACCAGTATGTAACGTATCAAAGACAGGGAAATGTCATCCATCCAAGGAGGGTCAGATAACTACATGGCTTACAGTGTTTTACAGAAAGGCTGCTATAACAAACTCTTGGGGGTACTGTGCATTTAATCTTCAAATACCCAGAGAACTGCATTCACTGTGTAGCCAAGATCTTTTAAGTCATGTGTCTGTATAAAACATTTTCCACTTTGCAGCTATGACAGACAAGCCTTTAAAAACTGCAAGCTGAAATTATGAAGTGTGAGGTACTGATATCAGAGGAAGGCCTGGTGTATTGGCTATTTTCAGCTATAATCAGGATTTGAAACCACAATGATATTTAAAGGAAAAAACTTATCTCAAGAATATACATTTATGTATTGTTTTATACAACTTTGCCAGACTAAACTCTTCCCTCTTCCCCTCCAGCACCACTCCTCCTCTCAGAAAAAACTAACAAACAACAATAAAAAACAAAACCCAAACAAAACCAACCAACCAAAAAAAAAAAAAAACCAACAAGAAAAAACCCAAAAAACCAAACAAAAACCCAACCCAGCAAACAAAAAACAAAACAAAACAAACCACCAAAAATGTTTCTCTGGACTTCTTCTTCTAGTACCAGATGTCAGCTTCACATGACAAAGCGCAAAACCTTTTCAAGCCAGCATTACCACACATTATAACTTAATAAATAATCACAGATAAACACCTACAAATATATTTTTAGAACTCTTTTATTTTCTTCTATTAATTTGAGAAACATATGCTGGTTAAATGAGCAAATCCTCATATTCTAGTAACTTTCATTTCTTGTAATTTATCTAGTAGATGTGACATTCAAAATTTTGTTACTAGCAAGAGTAGAGAGACCACTTCTATGACTTCACTGCTAGCTTAATTAAAATCTTAACCTACTAATCAAAATATAAAAGATTTCTGTAACTAGTATTTCTACAATAATACAAATTAATGTAGTATACTCTTAATAATATACTACTTTTTAAATATGAGAAATATTATTAATATCTAGCCCTTTTTATCTGGTATTGTGCTCCCCCTTCCAATGCCCTCCAGCTCTCAAGTCAAAAGCACCAAATTTTCTCAAGCACCATATTTTCTCAAGAACAATGAGGGGTGGGAGTTATTCACAGCATATTACTTATATCCTGAGGTCTTCACTGGGAGACATAAAATGTTTACAATGGGAATTTCTCATTCAGTCTTGCAATTGACCTTTTGAATTATCTTCTAGGTGATTCCCTTATATTGCTTTCACAGAGTTTCCTAGCTTCAATTTACATAAATAACTACTTTTAGTTACACAATGTCTAGGTTTGTCAAATTTTTACTATATGGAGGTCTGAAGTTAGGTTGGAATATAGTCAGTTGAGCTCCAAATAACTGTTGAAAGAGGTAAACCAGCTCCAGCCAAAGTAGGCCCAGAGAGGGCTGAATATTGTGCACTGTCAGGCTAGTACATAGCCTTCAGCCTTTTACTTTTGAGAGCAGAAATTTCTGGATTACATATTTGTATTGTTTGTCAAGACCATCATATCTAAAGAAATGGGAACAATGGACTGCTATCAATTTGTTGAAACATGCTTCTTTTTCTGTCATTGTTTGATTTTAGCTTGGGAGCAACAGTACAGTTCTCCTGTGATGAAGATTATGTTCTACAAGGTTCCAAAAGTATCACCTGTCAGAGGATAGCTGAAGTTTTTGCTGCATGGAGTGATCATAGACCTGTGTGTAAAGGTAAACAGCAATTCTTACCCTCACAGTGATTATTCCACATGGCATCTATCCATTGTTTGATAGCCAATCCTATTAAATTTTTTGTTTAAGTACCTGAAATTTTAATCCTAGTGTCCCCACTTTCTTAATAAAAAAGGATTCTCCTATGCGGTTTTGTTTAACATGAACTTTGTATTTCAGTATGTTTGCTTTACTTGACAACTTACATTATAAATTTTACTTTACAAGGAGCTGACGCAAACCTATCACATGTTAATTATTAGAACTTATCAAGATGGATATCAAAATTGCAGTCATTTAATATAAAATCAGTAATTAATGAAGCTTCCTCATTACATATTTTATAAGCAGATACGAAATTCTAGAATTTATAATAGGTAAGTAGTGGAGAAGTACACCTGGATTTGACCCTGAGCAAGTGGATAAAGGGCAAAAAATTCAGTGAAAGAAGAAAAACACAAAGGAATTTTGCTGAAAATATTTAATGACCCAATACAACAGCAAGTAGTATGATGAATACCTGAATCAAGGAATGAAAGTATTAATGTGTAGTTACACACAGATATTAATATATAATGAAAATTTTAATGTGCACAAATACATAGAAAATTGTCCTAAATTTTTTTTCTGGATTTCAAACTTAAAGTATTGGAAGCAAGTGTCTGTTAGGAATATTTTAAATCAATATAAATAATAGACATTATTATGGGGGTCAAAGACAGATTTCTTTCCACTATAGAATGACATGGTTCCTTTGAGACCTTCACTACGAGGCTACACCAAGAAAAGAAAGCAAACAGAGCTCATAACTCTTCTGCAGCACACAGGCATTGGAGCTGTGCTTTACATCCCAACTCTGCCACAAAGGATGGACTCATATATGCAGATGGAGCAGCAAATTGTCTAGAACACTCACTGTTTTTCCCCTCCTAACTTACTTCCCACATACAGATACAAGCTGCAAGGAGTCATACAATTTCTTATTAAATATATAGACAAAAATACTTGGCATTAGTGTCACTCGTGACTCTAACATCTTCAGCTACTGATCCTAAATGAGGAGCCTTCCTCTCACCTCTCTACACTCTACTTCTTTCTAAGCATCTCGTGTGACTTTGAACACATTCAACACTAGAGTACTGTTGCTCTGAGGGTAATGCAAAAATTCTTTCTAGAAGCTAATGTGAGGAAAGGAGCAAGCCTTCATCCAGCTGCAGCTGAATCTTCCTGTGTTCAGTATTGATCAAACAAACATGCTTAGTGAAAGTGCAATGCAACTCTGGGATTATTTCACATATCTAAGTCTTTTTTTTATTCAGTTATGCAAGATGGTCTATCAGGATGCAGTGGAAGAAATAGTTCTTTAGCTTTTGCAGTTTATGTGGTGTCATAATAATCACTGGAGAAATAAGATAGGCTCATGTTTAGTTGATGTTACTTGTCCGTTTTACACCTTCATACAGGAAAAGTTAACCAGTAGAGCATTCAGCAAAGATCTTAATATCAAGGAAAAAACAATAAAAGTGTTATTGACTTAATAGACTAGGAATTAAGTGCCATTTGGCACTAGGAATTAGAAAGTGTCATTTGAAAGCACAAAGGTCACAGTTTATTTCCTTTGTATTATTTGTGACAGAGATGCAAGCTGTGTAAATAAGAATATAGGTTTTTTAACCTGACATGGTATTGTAAATAACCATATAGAATTTGTTTTGAAAATAAATACTGTCTGTAATCTTTAGAAATAGAAAATACTGTTTTGTGTTAATCTAACTTTTACAAGCTTCCTTTAAACATTTCAGTGCTTTGGTCATTGATTCAATGGGTTGTACAGGGGTTAGAGGAGAAAAAAATGCTGACATGCTATACACCAACACACACGCACAAAAAAACCCACATATGCACAGTGATAAAGGTAACCCTTTTTTTCTACTCTTTAGATTTGTCTTTCAAGACATTAATGAGGGTGGCATAAGTTAGTCCTTAAAGAATTTTAGAAATAACTAAGGCAGTTTCTGTTCCTGTAGTTACTGTTTTTCCTCGAAATACTTTCAACTTTTTTTTAAGATTATAAGTTTGGACACAAGAGAAGGTTGATTTTATTTTGTCAGAATAATTAAATGTGAATGTCTTATTCTCTTGTAAGAGGTGGTTCTGGTTTTGTTCAATGCTATTTTAATTCTTCATATCTCGATTAGAGTAAGAGATCAGTTTATGAATCTGCTACATGTATTTTCTATGTGTATTTAAAGGTTAACTTTCTTTTTTCAGTCAAAACTTGTGGGTCCAATCTTCAGGGGCCTGGAGGCACTTTCACATCACCAAATTTTCCATTTCAATATGACAGCAATGCTCAATGTGTGTGGGTCATCACAGCTATCAATACTAATAAGGTAAGTTTAATATTCTGACTTTTCTTTAAAAACAATCCAAAACAAAACAGCCCCTCCCCCCACCTCCACCCCCTCAACCCTAAACTAACCAAACAAAAGCACACATAGACCATAACATTTTTCATTAATATAATTTATCTTTACAGTCAAGGTTTTGTACTAGATGCATTTCAGATATTTTAAAGAAATGTCTGAGACCAGATGAGTATGGACAGATGTTAAAACCTCTTGTTTCCCCTAAAATTGTTTTAGTTTTTGTATGCAAAGTAGATGCCCGCATGTTTTTTATGTCATTCTCTAACAATTCCCAGAAGCAACTATTCAATGGTATGAGGCAATTTAATGGGCCCACTAGTATTGTGTTATAAGCAGAAGAGCTACTTTGTGTATGTTTATATCATATTTGGCCTTCAAGTGTATGAGAAATCACTGAAGTTTTTGAATTCACTTTCCCATTGTGAGGAACTGTTCTGAAGATGTTTATTCTACTGTCTGAACCACTGTATTAAAATCCCATGTGCTTCATACCTAAGCTTTAAAGCAAAAGTACTGAGAGTTCTGATAATGTCAGATGAGTCAAAGTGGAGCAATTAAGCTAAGTTATGACACCAGTTGTCTTTAATTTCAAGAACTAAACACCTGGAAGCAATGGCTATATTCTATTTCCAGGTGTATCATTTTGTGTGAGCTGAGAGTAATGGACTTGTTTAGATGTAATAAAACATGAATTAGATGTGCAGTTCAGAAATGTTTTATAAAAGACTATCATCATCTGTGCTTGCTGGTACAGGGATATATTTTACCTCTAAATTTTGTTTTATATTGCCATCTGTATCACACTCCATTAACTGATCAGACAGGCCTATAAGGCTCACTCCTTTGCACCTGAATTCATCAGAGGACTCAGTGAAAATCTGACTATTTTCAAAATTTTAAAAACCATTTAGCTTCACTGGTGTATTTTTCACTCTAATTTTACAAAGTTCTGTGTGGAAGCCATCCTTATGTTCCATTTTGGGAAAAAGAAAAAGGATATTTATACAACTGATTAGAATTTGATAATGAAAATTATAAATTTGTTTGGGGAGAAGGTCATTTGTTTGTTTGATCCTTGTTCCAAGGACTCCTTATCAAATCTATCCAATTTATAGGTCATAAAAATAGTGTAAGGAGTCCTAGAAAAATTATTCATTCTCTGTTCCACAGATGGGCAAAAAGTTCAAAAGTAATATTTAAAATTTCTCATCCCAAAGAATTTTCATATTTTTATTTCTTTAATTAAAAACTATTTGTGAGCAAGATGAAATCTGTATACCCATCTAGAATTTCTGAAAGTTTTGTCAAATGTGCCAGCCAAGTATTTTTTATTTGAGGAAATGAAACATAGCTACCACACTTTGTACAAGTTCTCTAAATGGCCTGAAAATCTCCAGTGAGCAGTTGAATGAACTTAAGACCTGTAAGGCCATATTTTGCATAAAATTATTTCCTTTCTTAAATGCACCAAGGGAATGTCTACATTAACAAAAGAAAAAGCCAAATAATATTTTAGACATTCTACCATTGGCAGAAGCAAACCCTTGAGCTCATAAACTAGTACATATCTACTGGCAAGTCAAAAGTGACTGCAGGTTTAAGATATCAATGACTTGGAGATTGTTAAGGATGATTACACTCCACTGGTGGTATTCACATCTTAATGCTGCCTTCCTTCTCCCTCCCTGTCAATTCATGAGACAGTGACACAGTGTTAACTCAAAACCTCAGAACTTTGTTTTTACCAAAATTATTTTCATGGGAATATTTAAAAACATTATTCCTCAGTCTTATTTTCCTTTGAAATTTCCACTTTCTGCATTTATAGAACTTCAGAAAATTAATTTAACAAATGCTTCATCTCTGGTTGCCAGCGTGGTTGACAGAGTTACAGAATGATTGAGGTTGGAACGGACCTCTGGAAATCTTATAGGTGAAGTCCACTGCTCAAGCAGAGCTGCCTAGAGGCAGCTGCCCAGACTTGACTATCTCAGAAGATGGTGACCCCATAATCGCTCTGGGCAATCAGAGCTAGTGCTCACTCACCCCCACAGGGAAAAACTGCTTCCTGATGCTCAGAAAGAACCTCCTGTGTGCCCATTGCCTCCAGTCCTGTCACTGGTCACCACTGGAAAGAGTTTGGTTTCATCTTCTTTACATCTTCCTATCAGGAGTTTATAGATATTGAGATTCAGTAACCCTCTTCTTCTTTAGGGTAAGAAAGCTCATCTGTCTCAACCTTATATTTTAGTGCCCCTTCACTGCACTCTCTCTAGTAGCTTCCTAGTTTGCTTGTACTGGGCAGGTGCAGTTGTTTTCCTTTCTCTCAAAACACTTGAAAGAAAAAGTTATTTCACATATAAAAAATCTAATTCTAATGAAAATAAAATTGGCCCTCTCTTTAGTCAGAGATCATGCCTGCTATAATTCAAATAAACTGTGCTTAAGTGTTACACTACACTGATTTTTTCCTCAAACTGTAACTGCAGAATAGCATATGACCTTACAAAAACTATCCTAGTACCTGAATGTATGCATGCTTCAGTTTGATTTGTACATGTGTTTTGATTTTATTTACAAGGCAGAGTATCAGTAGCAGGGATGACTGTAGGAGTAACTTTTCTAGGAAGAGATCAGAAGTTGCCCACCTATCAGACTGAGACAGTTCTAGCTAACTCCAAGACAGATCCACTACAGGACACAACTGAGCAAATCAGACAAGCTGGTGACATCTCTGTAATAACTTATCTGAGTAAGGGCAAAAAAATCTGTACAACAGCAGCTGAAGGACATGAATGAGAATATTCAAGAGAAATAACCTCACAGACTCTATGGGCACAGCAGAAGGAGTGGAAGAAGGTGCTCAGTGTACTGGATCAAGCATTCCTCTGGAGCCTCTGTAGAGTGCTATTGATGCAGGTTGTCCCCTGCAGCTCATGGAGGTCCATGCTGGTGTGATCCACCTGTGGTGTGTGAAGGACCTGTGCCTGAAGGAGGCTGTGACCCTGTGGAGGGCCCAAGTGGGAGCAAGTTTCTGGCAGGACCTGTGACCCCTTGGGAGGAGCATACTGAAACAGATTTTGAAGAACTGTAGCCTTGTAGGAGAGACCCATATTGGAGAAAGGTGTGAAGAATTATTTCTTGTGGGAGGACTCTAACTCTGGAGCAGGAAAGAGCTTGAGGAGGAAGGAACAGCACAGATGAAGTATTACAAACTTACTGCAGCCCCCATTTCATGTTCCCCTTTACCACTTTGGGAGACAGGAGGGGGCAGACGAGTCAGGAACAAAAAAAGTGAATTTGAGCCCATAATAAAAGGGGTTGAGATGATGGTGGGTTTAGTTTTTTATTATTTATCACTTTCCTACTCTATTTTTGTCAGTAAATAAAACTAATTTTCTTTAGATTGAATTTGTTTTGCCCATGACACTAATTAGTGAGCAAGCTCCCTGTCCCTGTTTTTCTTCCAGTTTTCTC
Source organism: Lonchura striata (assembly GCF_050655825.1). Taxonomy (NCBI): domain Eukaryota; kingdom Metazoa; phylum Chordata; class Aves; order Passeriformes; family Estrildidae; genus Lonchura; species Lonchura striata. The sequence goes on along the minus strand of NC_140704.1, from coordinate 140,850,331 downwards.
ATTCTGTGCTGCTGAGGGGTAGTGATGGAGTGACTTGGTGAGCATCTGACAGCCAGCCAAAGTTAAATTAGAGCATCTTGCATAATCATCTGTCTTCACAAATATTTAAATACTCTGAAGATATAGTGTGAAAACAATAATTAAGAACAGGTCACTTATTTAAAATTAAATATGAACACTAAGATAAGGCCATAACAAGGTATACCTGTTTGTTAATGGTGCATTATTATTATATCAGCAATAAGAATGCAAAGAAATAATGTTAGGTTAAGCAAGTAATTTTATTTCAAAGTAAAAATTGGACACTGTTTCTGAACATCTGTAATATACCACTGAAATTACTGTACTCTGAGTTATATTCATCATGGGCAGATTGTAGTGCTAGGAGCTATATTATAATAACTTCAGTATTACCCAGAAAATACTGTTCTTTGCATGGTATTGGTTGAACTAATTATAGTTCTTTCATATTGTAATGAAATGCAGATATACAGGAATTATGGAGTTTTTAAACTAAGGAAAGGTTTACAACGATACACAGGAATTATGGAGTTTTTAAAGTAAGAAAAAGTTTACAATGTTATCAGGAACAATATTTAGATATGTTTATAGTTTTCAGAAAAGGTGTCTAGCACTAATTAGAAGAACATTAACTTGTTGAGGTTAAAAGAGATCTTTTCACAAGTTAGATCAGCTTCTTTTCATAGTATATTGAGGAACTTGCATGTATAAAATCTTTGCTTATATAATCAGTGCTTTAATGTGTTTAGTTTTGATTCATGCTAATGTTGCCTTACTGTTCTGAACACAATATTGCTGGCCTGGTATGACTGCTAGAAGGCATACTAATTGGGAGAAGTAGTGGACAAAACAAGTATTAAACCATGTTATGAAGTAGAATAAGAACGGAGAATTTGTATCATAATTGTAGTGAAGGGTCCAGGGGTGCATTTTTTGTAATTTTTCCTTTTGTTCTGTGTTGTGAAAATTTTTGGATTTGATGTAGGAAACTTTTTTTCTTCTATTTAGTTTAGTTGGGTTTTTTGGGTTTTTTTTTTTGTTCTGAGTGAAGATTCTGTGTTGAATGTGGATTTTAATGATGGTTTGTGCCTTGAAGTCAAAAGCCTCATTGATGTATAAATGAAGATTTGTCATTAAGAGTTTTTTATAATGACTGAAACAAATAATGTTATGGTATTCATTGTATAATGACAATATTTACAATATTCTACACCACAGCTGTAAGAACCACTACGACTCCGTGATCCTTGTATTTCAGGGCTGCTACTTGTTGCACCATTTGCAACAAAATATCTCAGGAACTGGGAATCTTTTAAGGGATACTCAATAGATGAAGGAACCTTAAAGGCTCTTTAACTCTAGTGTAAATGGCTTTATCCAGGACTGAATCTCGCTAATTTTCTCCCAAACTGATTTCAGAAATAAGTTTGATAACAGCACCGTATAGTTGAATGAAATGTTTTCCCAGTCAGTTATTCACTTTGTATTGCATTACAATTGGTCTCTTGCCTCAGACAGTTAATTAGATATACTGTTCATGCCCAAGCCTTGTTGACAGTGCAGTAGGGCCATAACTAAAAACCTCAAACGTGGCCGGAGATTACAGTGACATGATTACTATTGGAAAGTAGAATAAAAATTGTTTGTGAAAGGAAAGCCATAAAAAAAAACTCATTGATGAAGGTGCACTGACACATCTGATGTTACCATTGAGATCCCCATATTTTAATTGTTCTTGTGCATGTTTTTTGCATTCTTATTCTTATATTATGATCCTATTCTCTGGAGCGGATCTGTTTAAGGCAAAACAACTAATTTTTCAATAATTAATATTATGATTAAAATATTTATAATCTATTATGTACAAAGCTCTGAATAATGGTTCAGTGGAGAAAGAAATATCAGCAATTGATACATAACTTTGAAACAATGAAATATCTATGGCTGCCTGTATGGTATCACACCAATATATTCTTTAAACCTTCTTGAAGGCTTGTACCTTGCTTTGTTGCCCTCTTATGAGGGAAGGTTGAAATTCTCTGTGAAGATCAATACCTGTATATGTACTGCTTCTCCAACAGTATATGACAGAGGAAATCATGGACAGTTTTCCCATTTCTGGGTTGTCTTAACATGTTTCACATATAGTGTTTGATATACACCAATGAAGTGATTGTTGCCACTTTTATCCATGTCTGCTCTGGAATCAACAAAAGCTTTGTTGATCAAAAATAGCAGAGCTATAGTTACAGGGATCTACCTGAAAGAAAATTAATGAAAATCATACCTTTATGTGGAACTCTGAAGAACCAACAAAATTTAAACTTGTTTGCTTGTCTTCAACTGTGCTGCACATAATCTTAATCCTTGAGTCCCATGAAAAAGTTCTTGTGAATATCTGAACAGAAATGAGAATAAGAATTCCTCAGTTTGCACTCCATTTCATGACATCTCTCACATCTAGTAATGGAACTGAATATCTTGTGGGTTTTTGCATAAACGCATCAGTTAGGTTCTGGACCATGCTATGTATTGCTAGTAATTTATTCTGACATTCGGTAATGGGAAAATTTTATGTTTACATTTTGAGTAGTAAACCTTTGTATTTTCAAGATTTAATTCCCATCTCCTCCCCAATGCATTTTTTGTATTTCTTTTCTCCTAAAAAATTAAAACCTTTCATTGTTTGTTTAGAAAAAAAAAAAAAAAAAAGGAAGGGAGGACTACAAAATGATGAATTTTAAATTTAATGCCAGGCTAAAATACCAGTGAAATCTGAATTAGGGCTAAAGTTAACCAGAGTTCAAGTTTTATGGATTATACTTGCTGATTTTTTTTCTAATCCAGAGTGACAGAAACACTGTGGAAAATGTCAGTGCTAGAATGGCAGACTTTCTGACAGATCTCAACCACATTCACACCATATGCATCACCAAGCATCAAGAAGGAGAAAAATAAGCAAAAGGGTTCCTTTAAAAAAAAAAAAAAATCAAGGTTTTTTTTTGTTTGTTTGTTTTTTGTTTTTTTTTGTTTTTTTTTTAATAATTGTAAGAACAAATTTAATATGGTGAGCTGACTGCTAAATTTAGATGGATCAGAAAACTAGGTCCTGGTTCTGTTAATTTTATATGACAGGATTTTTTTTAAAAAAGCCAATTACTAGTATGTTATCTTTTGTCATCACCGCATTCTATCTTGAATGTATTTCAATCATAAAAGTCGCCTTACTGCTTATATAAATACATTCTTTAAATGAATTATTTAGAATATAGGTTCTTGAAAGTTTGAGAGTTTTCACATTTTTATCCTTTTATCTATTGAATTTTAAAATAATTTTGAAATTAAAAATTACATGCTTGAGAGCTGGAAGATAGCTGACTTTTGATTTTGGATTTAGGGGTTTTTTAAATTATTATGTTTACTAAGGGTTTTTTAGTTTTTGGGGGTGTTTTGTTTTTCATTTGGTTGGGTTTTTATATGGATGTCAATTGTCTGTTAGGAAATGTATAATCTGAGTTTTGTTGAAATGGCAGAGCTTACTGAAAAATTTATAACATCTGTTTCAAATTGCTGTAGTCCTTTGTTGAAATAATTCAAAGTATCTGGGAAACTCCTCACATGACGTTTTCTGCAAATCTGGAGAATTATACTGAGGGAATATGTTGCAATTATTCCTGAAATAATATTAAATATGGCTGTAATTTAATAACTTTGTATTAAAATAGTGGTTTTTAAAAATATGTTTTTACATTCAATTCTTCCCTTCTTCATTCCCCATGTCATTAACATGATGTTTTCTTCCTGCAAAAAAAATCTTTAAATTTCTGAGTTTTTGCTTTTAGACCAAGACAAAAATAAGCACCAAAAATATTCAGCAAAGTGTAGAGTATTTGTGCTTAATTTTTTACAGCTGTGTTATTTTGGTAACCATGTCAAAACTGTCAGTGGAACATTTCCTAAGCTTGCTGTTAAGCCTAAACCCAGTTGCCATCCATATTTAATCAGGTTAACAGCAAAAATCTGAAGCAGGCAGGGTGCTTCAACATGAATACAGAGACCCATTTAATGAAGTTTCTTTTGGTCAGGTCTGTTGGAACAAAGCACACTGCACCTTTTATTTTTGCAAGCAAACTTGGCTTTCCTAAGCCTGGTGTGAAGCTGTACTATGGGTGTTACAGTCAGTGAAATAATTAAAAAAACGTATGGTATACATGTCACACTATGACACAAAATAACTCACAGAAGCAGGCTAAATGTAAAAGGAAAGAAAAAGAACCAAAAAAAGCAAACTTTATTTTCTGACTCCACTACATATGCAAATAGCAAAAGTGACAGTGGATTGGATGGTGAAACTGCCACCTCTCCAACCACACTGGTCAAACCAACAGTCCAATTTCTCCACCCACAAAGAAGAATGCAAAACGACCATTGTTTATATGAACAGTGTGAGAAAATTCAGTAGAAATAAGTAAATATCAGAAGGCATAAGAAAATTTTAGAACTTTAAAACACTCAAAAGGACTGGGCGACATATACATAAACTCACTCTAAACTTATATTTTACCCATAATTGTGTTCTTCATCCATTCAGATTAAAAAGTCTGCTCTTTTATTTATCAATATTAGATAACACATTTTTATCTTATATGAAACCAGAAAATGTAAATATATTTTGATTCTGTTCAGAACATAATAAATTTTTCTGTAGTGTTGGCCACAATGTTCTTCCATATTGTACATGTAAATTTTGATCCAGTTAATATGTCTGAGTCACATACATACTACAGTTAAAAAATCTTAGAAATAGATGTGTTCAGAGGGGAGATTCTCTCGGCAGAATGGAATACAGCTATTCCTTTGACAGGAAGCTAACAGGTTTGGCTGTGAGGGAACAGACTAAGTTGATAAATAAGAGAATTTGCTGTCAGGAAGTATGTGCATTTGTAGAGGGATAAATGACTTGTCGTTCCATCCTGAAATTTTCCTATAGATCTTTATTATGAAAGGAGGAGAGGTTCATTATCTTAATTTTTTTTTCCTGCCATGTCTGTGACTATAGGAATGATTTTTCACACTTTGAAAATACGAGTGACCATATGGAATGGGTGAGATTGTGCTTATTGCAATCGCTACAACAAAAGCAATTATTTCTCTTTAAGCCACTAGCAATATTAGATTCTAACTGCTGCTTGTATTTACTATACCTGGAGCTATTAACTCCACTTTTGATAACATTTTATGTAAAATTAAATGTCAAATTTGAATTTTAGTTCTGTTTGACTTTCTATAAGTTCCTAAATTAGATCTCAGTTACATCTCCCACCAATTCTAAATGCAAACATTTTTTTTGCTTTTACTTATCATGAATATCCACACCCAAGCTAGAACTTTTAAAAAGATATATTTATATGAATAAGAGACTTCGATAGCAAATTTCCAGTGCTTGCACTGTGAGCATTTGAGATGTTTCAGTCTTTTTTGTTTGATGAATTTTTGGCACAAAACTTGTCTCTTTTCTCCATGGTTGAGTTCACTTGGTTGCTCTTGTGAGTGCTCTTTACAGGAAATTGTTCTGCTCAATATATACCTTTTTTGTGATATTAGACTGGGAAATAGAGCTGATAGTAGTTTGTTTGTTTCTCTGTTTTCTATGAAGGGACTCCTTCAAAGGCTTGTGGTTCCATTCTATGATGAGCTAGTCTTGGCTGCCAGATGCCTGCCAGGCTGATCTGTAATGCTCCCTCCTCAACAGGATAGGGGCAGAAAATATGAAGAAAAAGCTCACATATGAAGATAAGAACAGGGAGATTGCTTACCAGTTACTCTCATATGCAAAGCAGACTTAGCTTAGAGAAATTAATAAAATTAACTGACAATTAAATCAGCATAGAATAGTTAAAATGAGAAAAAAATCTAATTCAGCACCTTCCCCTCACCATATGCTATCTCTGCTCCAAAAATCTTACCTTGTAAACCCAATACACATTTGGAGTGGAACCTGAAGGCTTGCACGGAGACTTAAGTCACAGTATGATTCCCATGTTTCCATCACTTTAAGGATGTGTGGCTGTCCATCAGGTTAGGCTGACATCAGTTAGTGACCTTTGTGCTTTCTTTTGGAACAGATGGCTTACCCTCTGTGAGATTAAAAAGTGCAGATTTCTATGCTGGGTGCAAGAATATCCTTCTGAGTAACTGCTGAAAGGAAAAACCAAAGCAGGGGCAAGTTAATTTTAAGTCCTCAAGCCCTTCCTATGATTGCAATAATTTTCCTATTTGATAATAATAATTATTTTCTTTTTGTGAACTCTGACACTGAACTTAGTTTTGTGAGGGAAAAATGAGTGTGATTTTTTCATTGTGGTTTTATAAATTAGTTGATTTTTTTTACTATCTCTTTATAATCATCCTGGCTAGTCATATTTCCTTTCAGGCTGTCTAGAACATCTTAATCTCCATATCTGTGAAAGAAAAAAAAAAAAAAACAAACAAAAAACCCAAAACCAAAACAAACAAAAAACCCAAACCTAAAATAAAACCAAAAGCAACCTGGCCCCTACTATGTATAGGTATGTGGGGTAGTTCCTGCCCAGGGACTTGACTTTGCATTTTCTTTTTGTTGAACTTCATGAGGTTCTTAATGGTCTGTTTTTCCAGCCTGTTGATGTCCTCCTTCATGGCAGCATGACCCTCTGGCTTATAAACTGCTCATCTCTTCTCACTGTTGTGGCAAAGCTGCTGAGAGTGCATCACCTAGATAACCTATAAAGATGCTAAAGAAGGCTTGTCCCAATATTGACCCCTGAGATACAACATGAGTTATTGGCCCCTAACAAGACTTTGTGTCGCTGATAGCCATCCTCTCAGCCCAGAATTGCATTCTGTTTTAAATCCACCTTGCTGTCTGCTGAGCCCACACATCAACAGCTTGCCTGTTAATATTGTGACAATGCCAAAGGCCTACCTGAAGCCCAGGTTGAAAATATTCACTGCTTTTCTTTTCCGGCCATCAGGCGAGTCATTTAATTATATAAATCTATCAAAGTTGATCAAGCATGACTTCCCCTTGGTAAAACCATGCTGACTACTCCTGATGATTTTCTTGTTCCAGGATTATCCTCTTCATGGTAGCAGTAATATTAAATAAAATTATACCTAATATAAATAATTTAAATAAAATTATAGCTAAGTCTTATAATAAATCATTGATTCAATATATTTTCCTTCTGAAAATGTATGATAACACAATTATTTTGATGGAGGGACCTGTGATTCTATGGAAAATTATGGTGATAAAGCCGATCAATCAGACAGTGACTTGCACCTTAGCTTGGCTTAGCTTAGCTTGTAGTGGCTTTCCTTAGCTTGTACCATCAGACATAAATGCCCATTAATTTAGTTACTGGGTAGTATTCAGACATCCTCAGCACAAATGCAATTACCATCCTGAGGGCAGATGAGGACACTCAGATACAAACCGGATGTGTTTTCTTCTTGCCTAATTTCACTTCTACAAGTGACAAAAGCAGTCAGACATCATTAGGAGTCTCTAGATAGCTTTTTTCTTGCTAGAGTAACAGTGAAAAATGGAGAAAATAGTTATCTTGTGAATATTTTTCAGTGAGGTGGATTTCTTATGTGTTGATGTTATAATATGTAACTGCAAAAGAACAAATTAAAATCTTGTTATATTACACAGTCTTCGATATGCTACATTCTTGGACAGAATTTTAATTAATATTTATTCCTTAGTATTATCTAATATATAGCTCATTTAAGCTGTATCTTAGCTTAATACTTAACTACATTTGTAAGGAGAAAAAAGTCATTACATCAACAGAAATGTCATTATTATTTTACTGGTAGAATATCCCATTTTATGGAGTGAAAATGTTATTATACATCTGAAAATATTTTTAGAGTTACATTTGCATTGGAAGACTCAGGATAATGGATGCACAAGTACATGCAGTTTTGTATCTTTACTCTTCTCCTTCAGCAGCATCTCTGAGGAACATATACTTGCCTCTGTTACACACCATTCTGCTTTGGATGGTTTGAAATTTTTAAAAGTTGAGTACTTCACCTGGAACACTACCTTCCTTGTAAATCCTTCAGAGATGTAATTTCATCAGGAACTAGATACATGTTGAACAACTGTCTGGAAAATCTGTTGTCTGGAATGCATCCTTCTGAGCATGCTCTCTCTGAAAAGCTGTAGGAAGTTCTCAAAGTAGTCATTAATAAAAACCTTTTTAGTCATTAACTAAAACCTTCAATAAAACCTTTTCCCATTTTACTTCTGAGCTGGTATTTTGCCCAAGAAGTGAGTTCTAAAGGATATTCCAAGCCACCTAAAGAAGGTGAACCTACAGAAATGTTTTAGAAATTAGATCTCTGACCCCAGTGATTCCTTTGAAAAATTTCTTACAAAATAATTGGAAACCAAAGTACATATTTACAATTTTCAGAAAATTATTTTTCAAATAGAACTTTTTTTTCCCCTGTAGAGACTGGATAATACTTATTAATTTTATTGTCTCTTATTACTATTTCTGTCTAGATTTATAACTTCAATATAAATCAGGCATTCAAACTTGTTCATTGTCTTTGGGTGTATAAATAGCAAGAGCAGCCCAGAATGTAGAGAGACTTTTGCCTTCTGTTTCCTATCTCTTAATTGTTTTTTTTTTTTTTTTTAGGTAATAGTGTACAAGTCGGCACATTTTATTTTGAATTAAAAAAAAAAAAAAAAAAAAACAAACCAAAAACAGGTCCAGTTTTTTAATAAAGTGTGTATATGGAGGAAGAGAAAATACAAAATTCCTTTTTCCTCATAGTAGTATATAGGGATGTATTTAATAATATCCACTGGAACAAAATTCAAGATATTATTAGGAACAATTGTAGCAGTCTGACACCTGCAGAATTTATAACAAATGCTATTATAATGGCACTAAACTTTTTGTTGAGTATCTCTAAAAAAATAAACTATAGTAATTAATATATTGCTTAATTTTAAGATATTATTCTCAGTTCTGAATCCATACAAATGCATATCTGATATCATTAGTTGACTCATTATGTGTGAAATGATAGCTCAAGACTGGTGACAAACTGTCTGAGATAGAATCTTTGAAATGTTCTTCTTCTACCTTCTAGAATCAACTTCTGGTGGTATAATCCTTTTATCAAGAATCTTATAGCTCAGACATATCATTGATGAATATTTTTGTTCATAATATCGTTCCCTGATGTTATACCTTGTTATTTGAAAATATTTTGTGGTCACTCATTTTTTCTGTTCAGCTTTGAAAGAGACTGTGGGACAGTGGATAAATACATTAAATGCATAAATATATTATAGCATGATCAATGTTTGTATACATCAATAAAACCCCTGGATCTTATTTCATTTATATTAATGCTTTAATCTTGCTCTGGGAAACTAAAAATAGACATTACTGGAATGTATAAATCAAGAAAAATACTTGTCCCAGCACTTCTGATTGCTATGCATCTACTAACCAGATCAATAGCACACTTTAGTAATGCTAGTCTGATTTAAAAATATGTAGAATAAAGCAATAAATCATCACAGTTTTCCCTGAAGTGCTTATTCTTACAAGCAATTCTTACAATTCTCTTTATCATAGAAAAGAATTTCAGATTGTAGAAAAGTGAGAGATTATATCAGAATAGCCAGATTAGAACCGAGTCATCAATAATTTGGATATTCACTACAGACAAGTCAAATCATTGAAGCTGAAGCCTATGTTTTGAACAAAAAAATAAGTTTAAATTATTTTTTCATGTTCCACAATATTCCTTAACGAGACAGATATTTTTCAGGGAGTTCTCTTACTTTTTATTTGTGAGCATTGTTAAAAAAGAATTACAAAGACCTTACTTTTCTGCAGTGAAATAAAGAAAATTTTTTTTTTTGTCATTCCTAATTTATAAAAACATACCTTGAAACTTATATTTTCCTTAACCTCTATCTTTTCCTCTGATGAAATACACATCACAAGGGATAATGTTGATTGTGCTAAAGAAAATCTCTTTTATCTTTCTGACACAATTTATGAAGACAAGTACTTCAATTACAAAGGAACAGATGCCTTGTTTCAATTTGGTGGTACTCAACTAATATAAAATATCAAGAAGGATATTAGTTTAAAAAAATATTACCATTGTACTTACCAAAACAAAATCTGATAATTAAATTAGATTTCTTCTTGTGTTTAATGGAAAACAGGATTAAGGTATCTGATCATGAATTAGTTATACAGTTTTTATACTGTCTTCCT